>NC_080096.1:63084113-63403227 GCF_950005125.1 Chionomys nivalis | reverse complement strand
TTGACCTAGTTCTTTTCCTTATGACTAATATAGAAATATGTCATTGGGGATTGAATCTAGTACATCATGTAAATTGGGCAAGTTCTACAAAACTAAGCAAAATCTCCAGACCATATAAATATTTATATGATGTATATATACGCATGTGTAATGTATTATATGATGTATATTTATACATATATGTATATGTAATATGCACATATATTTTTTATTGAGGCCTTTATTTTCATGAATGTTATGACATACTTCCCCCAGAGAAACTATACTTTTTGAAGACAATTTGCTTTTTTAATTTCATAATAGAATTTTCAAAAATATGAAAAAAACAGCTTTATAATGACTCTTTATGGACCCTTTATTCAACTTCTAAAATTAATGATTTAAGGTCAATCTGTGTCATTTATTTTCTCACATATTTACCCTTTCTTGTATATTACTTTGAAGCAAATTCTGCATATTGTCTCGTGTGTGTGTGTGTGTGTGTCTATGGACTGTGTTTTGAATCCAGGAACTTGGACATGCTGGGCAAAGGCTGTGCCACTGAGCTATGTCCCAACTCATTAGTGACTATAGAAATAAGCCTAAAAGATAAGAAATCTCTTAAAGTATGTAACTATATTATATCAACCAAAGTTCATAACAGTTTCTTAAAACCATTCAGCATTCAGCCAGTCTTCATATGATTTATTTGCAAATGCTACAGTGATTTTTACTTAAAATCTGAGTAAGGGCCATACTATGATTAGCTGATGTATTTTTTTAATCATTTGATCTGTGGGCTTCATTTCCAGGCCCCTGCTTTCTCCTTTTCTTGTACATAAACTGGAAAGTTCCCTACACTTTAGGGCTTTTTTCTTGTGCAGCTCTTATTGCTCGCAGCTTCGTGCTGTCGTTAAACACACGCGACCAGCTTATGGTCACCTTCTGATCTGACGCGACCAGCCTATGGTCACCTTCTGATCTGATGCGACCAGCCTATGGTCACCTTCTGATCTGGCGTTTGAATCTAAAACAGGGACTGTCAACAGCAGATGATTTTCCCGAACCACCTCCTTTGATGTGATGCTCATTGTTCCTGGGGATATGCCCAGTTGTCACAGCATCAGAAGATGCTGCTAATGTCCAAGGTAAAAGAGAATATTGCAGGATGACAATAAAGAAGTACCCGGGCCACAGTGCCCACAGAGCTGAGCTAGAGGGACTCCAATTGAGAGGCTGAAACAGATTCTAGTTCAGGTGTTGGAGCAAATCCCTATAGCGGTGCTATTATTTCTGGTTATTAGTTCTTTAAAGAGCTGTTGGTGCTCACAGCCCAGAAGTGCTGTCTCATTAGGGTGACTGGTGTTCACATTCTAAATACGTTTTTCTTCCTTTATCAGCTGAAAAAACATAAAGAGAATTTTCCTCCTCTTATTCTCTAGTTACCCAAAAGGACGATTTAATTTAAAGTATTAAAGTCTATTAAATACCCAGCAAACGCAAAGGATTTCTCCAGCATGGCTACACGTGTTTGCATTTTCCCTGTGAAGCACACAGACAGACATCCCTAGCAAGTGAGAGGATGGCAAGACGGAGTGGTTTAGAATGCACAAACCTTCCCTTCCTCTCCTACCGAGTGACTAGTAGAGGATTTCTCCCGAGATGCTTTCCCTCAATAACTTTAGCTGTATTTAAAGTTAATGAGCTTTTTCAATTAGAGCTACAGATATTTAGCCTTTGGACAACACAGGGACGAACCAGGGAGCTTCTAATTACACTGGGAAAATTCTTTGGAGGCGGAGGAGATTCTTCATTCAGAGCAAATACATTCTAAGTTAGAGTAACATAGAGACAATGTTCTAACTTGTATGCAGGCTAGCTTTGTGGAAGGAACCTCTTGATACGGCAGCAAGACTGGGGAATACACACAGTAGGAAACACAGACATTATTTTCTTTTTTGAGATAGATGTCTCAGCGTATATCCTTGAGCCCCTTATACTTCTGGGTTCATCTCCTAAGCGCTGGTATTATGGGTGTACACTATCCCAAATTACGATGTTAATCTTTTGACTAAAGTACATCAGCTGAACAACTAGAAAGCAAAGGAGACAATTTTAGGACACCAATATCCACAAAACAGTTGTTTGTGGGACTCCTGTTCTGCCACTCATTCTGGGAAAGATTTTTGACATAGCCAGAATCAGTGTTTGCTTAAGGCGGGAATTGATTCCAGAATGAATTTTCTAGTGGCTGTTTTTGGTCAAGTTCCCATTCTGGTGTTTGTTACTATGGCTCGGATAAAAGGATGGTATAGTTGACCATGCCTGGCTGGGGCTTGTGACCCATTACCCCGAGGACTCCACTCAGGTAGAACCACAGCCAATTTGTGGAGAAGATGCCAGTCTCCATACAGACACTCAAGTGGTCTCAGGTGATTTTAGGTTTTGTGGGTTTTCAATTCATTTCTACCAAGTGCACTTGAATTTGTCTTTAGCCTCACTAAGATACAGGTACTCAACAAAGTTATAAGTTATTTACCACAGACTTAGTGTTTTATTTTTAAACTTGAACAATTATTTCCTATTCCTAACTTTAGCAAAGTACTGTCCAGAAAGTGACAGTTGTTGAGTTACAATTGTGCTGTGTCTTCCTGTGATTTTAAATTCATGACTGGATCTCTTTCAAAAAGGTTGATTTATTTCAATAATTACAGCATATCATTCACGACGCTTGGAGCGGGAATCTCTGTGTGCCTGTGTATGGGGACACATGTATTTCATTAATACCGGAGGAGAAAATTAAAATTTCTCTCCACCTAAATGGAACCAAAGGAAATTCTTGAGTTTTGCATTTTATTAATATTATTTTAGTTAGTTGCATTAGTAAAGATATTAGAAAAGATATTTCAAGTTGCAAAAAGGAAATAGAAAACAATATTTGAAGCATTTGCTATAGGAAGTAAAAATACAATTTAAGATTTTAAAATACTTTACCGAACTTGAGCATGACTTTGCCTGAATCTTTGCCAAAATTAGAAATTAAGTTTCATGTAATTGAAAAATTTTGTAGAAGTTGGAAATTACACCTGTAATCTCAGCATTAGGGATGCTGAGGCAGGGGAATTACAAAGTTCCAGGCAAGCCTAGGATAAAACATCAAAAGACCATTACTCAAAAAACAAGACAAGTAAACATCAAGCAAGCAATTTCATGTGCAAATAACTCTTTGCATGCCAGTGAGGTGGCTCATCGGGTGGGTAAAGGGGCTTGTCATGAAGTTCACCTGCTTGAATTTGATTCCACAGAACCCATATTATATGGGAGAGCAGAAGCAGGAAGTTGTCCTCTGACCTTCATATGGGTGCATTTGTGTGCATGCACTCCCTCAAATAAAATAAAAATTTAAATATTACAGGCCTGCTGATAAGTGGTCATAAGCCAATTATATGGACATTGGTGGCCCTTTCTTCTCATAGGGCTTTAAAGTATCCTTTTCAGCCATTCTCCGGGATGTACACATGAGTGTTTAAGTTTCAAAAAGTTGCAGAACATAAACTGTCAAGGACACAATTAGTTGAAAAGAAGCAGTAGCCATTTGCTGTGCATTAAAAACATCTTATTGAAAATTAATTCTGTAATAATATGCTCCTATATCTAAGAGAGGAATTTTATAATATGTACCCCTGGGTGTATGAGAATTGAACTAAATACCTGTGTCAACTGTAGACAAAAATATAAAGAAAAATATTATATTTAAACAAGCAGGGTAATTTTTACTGAACTTATTAGTGAGCACTCCATAGATATTAGTTATTATTATTACATAATAAAACATATGAAAAGGAGACTATATCATAGTTTTTGAGTGTTTCTGAATCAGAAACTTGCTTAATAATTATATATAAAACTATTAAAGCTGAAATTTAAGTAACTTTTTTCACTGAAATCCTTCCTTTTGTAGTTTCTTTTGTTTTGTTCCCTAGGACATGATGCACAGCTACTTATGTATTTTAATGGCCGAACCCTTAGTACCCATGCTGTTCATAAACAAACATTCGAACTTAAACAAGCTTAAGTGTCCTTTTTTCATAAATATTATTTGTAAAAAATTAATTACTGTTTAATGTGAACATACAAGCAGATGTGTTTCATTATGGCAGTTTCACACACATGTCAGGATACTTTGTCCTACTTAAAATAGCCATCATCTTTCAATTTTGTCTTCAAAAAATTTCTTTTTCTGTTCTTCCAAGAAGTATTAGAAGGTCTAGAAATTTTGTCCACTGCTCAGTGTACTGGGCCTTTTTTTTAAAAGTTTATTACCATGATATCGTTTCTTTCTTTTAATGGGACACAAGAAAGTTAGACGCCTAGTGAGACCTGTGTTGGCTTGGTTTTGTCTTCTTGGCATGAACCTAGACATATTTGGAAAGAAAGAATCTTAATTAAGAAAAATCTCTTTATAAGATTAGCCTATAGGCAAATCTGTAGGATATTGTCTGAATTAATGATTGACATGGGTGGGCCCAACTCACTGTGGGGTGCTACCCCTGGGCAGGTCGTTCTGGGTGCTATAAGAAAGCAGGCCAAGCAAGTCATACAGAGTATGCCAGTGAGCAGAATTCCTCTGTGGCCTCTGTTTCAGTTTCGGCCTCCAGTTCCCTTTGCTGACTTCTGCTCTGGCTTTCTTCAGTGATGGGGTGTGATCTGAGAGTTGTAAGCTGAACCAATCTTCCTTTCCTAAACTTATTTTGGTCATGACGTTTTATCACAGCGAAATCCTAACTAGGGCAGTATCTTTGTTGAAAACGCACCGCGAGAGGCTTGTTGCAGTATAACTTATTATGACCGGATCCTCAGAAAATGCAAGTAGAATCATCCATCATGGAGCTCATAGCTCCATGATGGATGATTCTACTTGCATCTGGGCTCTGAACCAGAAAGGGAGTAGTTCAAAGTTTTGCTTTCTCTGTTGACCAGCACACTTTGGGACATGTCTTCCAAACTATGCACACTTTAGCGTTCCTGTAGCATCAGTCTGAGTTTCTGTTGGCTCTCATTGTTCAGCTTGTGCCTGTGCCTGCCTGGTCTTGCTTCCCTTCTTACCTTTCATGTGTTACCACCAGAAACATTCCTCAGCAGGCACTTCACCTTTTGTTGCGGTTGAAATGAGTGTTTGTTGACTTGGTCCCCAGTTGGTGGCACTGTTTAGGGAAGTTTACGAGGTGGAGTCTTACTGAAAGTAGAATCTCACTGGTGGCCAGCTTTGGGGTTTTGTAGTCTGGTTCTGTCCTCCTGTCTGTCTGTGGATGGAATGTGATCACTCTGCTTCCTGACTCGGCAGGCTGGCCTCATCTTTCTGCTGCCGTGCTTTCCCCAAGCCAAAATAAACCCCTTTTCTTTTTTTGTCACTGTTTTCTCTCACAATAGAAAACTAACACACACACACACACACACATACACACACACCACTCACAAATCTCCATTTTCAAGTCTTTTTCTAGGACCCTCCCTTATTCAACAATTGGTGCTGAGAGTGGTCCTTAGAAGTAGAAGCAAATGGAATCTTGGAGACAAGTGTGTTTGTTTGACAATGAGAAAGCATCACTTGAGATAGGCGCAATGATAATAACTCCTCGAATATAGCAGCAGAAGGATTGCACAACACTGAGTGGTGTAGTGGGAGGAATGGTATATCGGAAGGGATACTGAGAGGAAATGGCAGCATTTGGCAAATTAACAGTGTGGGGATGGAACAAGGAGGTTCTTACATTCTTATAAGCACCAACAATTGGATGGCTGATGCTAGGCAATCAATGCATTGAAGAATTAGAAATGACTGTGCGTGATTAACCTCACATTTAAGGCCAAATGGGAAAATCAGAGGGTTTCGTTGACTCATTTCCTGGGACAAGAGGACAGAAAAACCAGACTTGAAAGTCAGGCCCATCACTCCACTATGTTTCTTATAAGTTTTTCCAGAAATAGAGACAAACAGAATCTGGGAAAGCTGGTATTAACGGAATGAATATGTTACACAGTACAAAGCAGCAAGTACCCAAGAAGAGGCATGGGCTGTAGTGCAGTGGGCAGTTCCCCACTCTCAACCACAGGAGGGTCCCAGCTCACGGTCCATGCTGAGGCCCTTCTCCGGACCAAAGATCACTGCTTCACACCGATTCACAGCTCTTTCCAGGAGCAGTTTAATAGCTGGCCATTGTAGGCATGGAAAGATGAGCTATTTAGTTGCCCAAAGGTTGCAAGTAACTGAAAGACGAAGAAATGAAAGAAGAAAAGTCAAAGACCTAGATTAAGTATTGAAGGGTAATTACAGTGTCTTAGTTTAACAGATAATATCTTCATTACTCTGTTTTAGATGATGTAATTGAACAGGGACACAAAAATGAGCTGTACAATGTGGATCAGAGATTCCCTAAGTAGTATAGAGTACTGGAATTCATTTTGTTCAGGACTATTTCTTCCTCCGCAGATTACCTATGAATAGGGCTGAAATGGAAGTGTGTGTTCAATCTGCAGCCCTCAGGTAGTATTTACCCAGCATGTCTATGAATATATCCCCAAATAAATCAGAAAACTTACTTCAAATAATATGATATTTTTTGTTTCTGCTTTTTGCAACTGGACTGTAAAATTTCTGAGTGTGAACTTTGTAGCTGTCAATGTCACAGTGTGAAGAGTCTGGCACGCCCGTGTATCAGTCATGTGTCACAGTGTGAAGAACCTGACATGCCCGTGTTTCAGACATGTGTCACAGTGTGAAGAGTCTGGCATGCCTATGTTTCAGACATGTGTCACAGTGTGACGAGTCTGGCATGCCCATGTATCACTCATTTGTCACAGTGTGAAGAGTCTGGCATACCCATGTATCAGTCACGTGTCACAGTGTGAAGAGTCTGGCATGCCCACGTATCAGACACATGCCTCTCATTTGAAGTCATTATCTTTTTCTTCCTCTCCTTTTACACCCTCAAACTGGATTCTAGAGAAAGCTGGAGGAGCCCTTTGGTCTAAACACAATACATATTGCATTCTAAAACCTGTGTGATACAGAAGGAAGGATGTGAGTGTTGGAGAGCATGGAGGGGAACTTCTTGGGTCCCCAGGTTCTGAATCTGAACTGCCCACCCAATTATTACTTAGTCTCTACATACCAAAGCCTTACTTATGATTCCCATTTCAGGATCTTCAATCCTTTTGTATCTTGGGATAACTGAATTTGCTTTGCCATCACCATCTCAATGAGTTTAATGATATACCAAGCCCATTCCCTACCCTTCTGTTGATTTTCAGTCATGATCAGGAATCACAGACATCTAGAAAGGTCCTATCAATTTGTAGAAATAACTTAGTCTGGAAAAATGATGAGCCTGGGCATGGACAGGGTAAATGGTAGAACTGGGCAGAAACATCGGTCCTTATTCTCTTGTTCAAAAGTTTCTACTTCATCACTTTTGACACTGACATGCTTTGGCTCCCAATTCTACCACCAGTAGCAGCAAGAAAGACAACAAGTGCTCCTTCCTCTAAAATTGTCCCTTATGTCCTCTTTCATTCATGATGCTACCACAACTGCTCTTAGAATCTCTGCAACCAGGCCCTTTTCCTGTTTTCCCATTCCCCTTTCCATTTTCATTATATTTTCCTTTCTCCTTTTCCCTTCTCCATTTCTTTTTCATAATCAATTTCCCCTTTTTCTTCCCCATCGTTTGTATTTGTGTCTGTGTTATTTGTTCATTAGTTGTTCTGAGTCTCATGTGTCCTAGCCTGGCCTTGAACTCACTCTACATATTTTGAACTCCACAAGCCCTAGCTTCCGCCTCCCAAGTTCTACGATTACTGATGAGTGACATCTCATCTGGATCCATCTTTCTTGTTCTTCTCCTTTGTTCAAGGCTCAGAACTCGATTGGTAGCAACCCACCCTGGCAGAAAGAAGTTAAAGTGAGTGCTCCAAGCTATCCTGTCTTGATTGAAAAGAATTTGGGGGAGAAATGTCACTCACATCTATAAAAGTGTGTAAAACAAGTGGACAAGCCACTGCAGATGATGCTCGAGGATTTGGGGAATGAGGAAATCTCATTTCATGTTTTTTTTTTTTTCTACTAGGAATGAAATGCTCTAGCTTGGCCACATGGGAAACTTAACAGCCTACTAGGTATATCCAATCTCTCATTTCCTTGATGAAAAGGACAAATTTTTCTGTCTGGTTTGAGAAAAGATGGGGAGATACTTGGATTATTTATCACTGAAGAAGAGTTTTGATATAGTCATGACTTTGAGAAGAATTTTTCCATTCAACACTGGCTCACAGGACATGGAAGACAGGGAACCTTCATTACTACCCTGCTTGTGGGAATCTTCATATCCTATGGGGATAGCTTGGTGCAAAGACAACTTGGAGACCAAGGGCTGACTTATTTTGCTGGGGAATTCTTGTTGTTGAGTATTATTGGAGAACAAATATGGTGTCATCCCATGCAAATCCTATAGAAGTTGACGATGCCTCAGATGCTTCCCTTTAGACACAGACAGAAAAGACCATTCTATATTCTGCAAGAGGCCAGCATCAATCCCAGTGGAGCATACAGAGATGATTGAAGTAGACCACAATCCTCTGCCTCTTCATTACTAGAAAGAAGAGCAGAATCTCTGGTAAACTAATAGATATCTGTAGACGACTTGATAGACCGGCCTGCCTGGAAGAGCCTGATAGGGCATGTGAGCTTCAGACTGAGCTTTAAAATGAACTGCTTGAAACAGACTTGCGCTCAGCCTCTCCAGCTTCTCCTACTTAATCCTTTCCCATGCATGGCTTTACATATTATTTATTGAGCCATCTTCACAATTGTGACTCGGTTGGTGCATTAAGATTCCCCTAGGAGGATGTGCAATAATTTGTCAAGCATTCCTCTCTTGCTGGACATTTAGGGTTTTTCCAATGTTTTGTGATTATAAATAATGTTGCAAAAAATGTTCATTGCTTCTCCCCTTGCCTTCTTTATGTCATTTCCTTAGCGTGCATTCCCATGAGTGAGATAACTGCCTCAAAGTGTAAACATTTTATTTAAACAATATTCTTCCAATAAGGAAGAATACATTCTGTAGACTTGAAAAAGTGAACCAAGGGTCTGAAAAATACCAACTGATGGATGTTAAATCTTTACATCATTTGCTTTCATGGAAAACGAAGGCGAACATTCTTCTCCAACAACAGAATCCCATGAATTCATATCAGCCACATAGGCACTACCAATGGGCTAACAAACAGACTTTAGCCGCAGGCCTGCAGAACAGCACAACAGAAATGATCTTGCCCTTGGGTTCAGTACAACATCCAACTCCATTATCGCTTTCCCAGCAAATAGCCCTTGCCATCTCTAGCTACAGCTGTGTGAAACCAACAGTGTCCACTTGGCAGTGAACCACATACCAAAGGGTTGCTCAATTATTATCCAGAAATAAAACTTCAATCACTTTTCTTGGCTAAGTAAATGTAAGGTACTTTTCATTTAGCAAAGGGTAAAATAATGCCTTCTAAGCAAGTTTTGGCTTTAAATATCAGAATTTTATCACAGAGGGTGTTTTGATGGCCTTAACACATAATTGAATCCACAGAATTCTCTTCTCCATCTTTGCCTTCCTATGGTTTTTTGGCAGTCAGGAAGTATTCTCCTCAAGGCAAATTCCTTCCTTCCTTTCCCATTTCCCGAAGGGAGACATCTTTCACAATAGTTACACTACAGTGATATTTGTTTCACTTCAACAAAAATTTATTGAGTGTGTATGTGGCAAAGCATATGGAAAGAATATGGGTTTGAGTATCACGCTGACTTGCTCTGTAGCCAAAGAAATTTATGTATTTTTGCTAAATTCCAATGCCTTCATCTATTAAATGAAACAAATAATTCTTTTCACAAAGTGAACAAAATGCAGAAATAATATAAATGAGAAAAAATGTCCTGTATACAATAGGCACTCAAGAAATGCCAATTATTTTTCCTGATATTTAAGTAGAATAATAAAATGAAAAGTGAGAATCATTTTTAGGAGTCTGCAGAATTACAGACAAGAATAAACGTAATTATGATACCATACAGTCTGCGACAAATACCACAGAAGAGAACTGGAGCCTCAAAGGAAGGGTCAAAGAGAGAGACTTATATCAGAATGAGGTAAACAAACCGAAAAGCAGCCTGGATCTCTGGCTTCCAAATCCTAGATTCTGCTAAATCCACTGTCATCTGGTAGTGAAAAAGTGAGTTAATATTCCCTCTTCACAAAGCTGAAAATCAACACTTGCCTGTAATGCTAACAATCAGAAGACAAAGGCAGGAGGAACACCATAAGTTCTAGGCCATCCTAGTATACATGGTGAGTTCCAGGCCAGCCAGAACAGCAAAGTCTGTCAGAAACAAATAAAAAGTAACTAGAGGATGCGTGGCACTTTTTGTCATTTCAGCTTCCTTTATACACGTTAGCGGTTTTAGTTATGACGGTTGTGAATTAGATCATCTCAGAAACTCTATGGGGTTGGGGCTTTAGGAAAGAGAACTCAGGCAATGGGCTGAGTGCTGAATACAGAGTGGGAATATTGATGGAGATAGCTTACAAAGGCTCTGTGAAAAGGATGTGTGCCACAGGTGAGCATGTGATGAAGGAATCATAGTGAGTGGGAGTCTATGGGGAGACTTGGCACAGATGTGCTGGCATTTGATTTGAGATCATGTTCAGCTCTTGGAGATTTTCAAAATGGAAGTGAAAGCACTCATAGCTCACACACAAATTTTAAAAGTGAAATCCTAGAGTGGCACAGAAATGCTCACTCTGTAGTGTTTATAGAGAAAGGGTGTATACCATACTTCCCGTATCCAAAGGTTGAGTCCCAAAGATATTCTAATTTGAAACTTCCTGTGGTAGACTCAATAACAGCCTCAGGAGATGTTCACATATGAATGCCCACGTTGTGTTGTCTCAGGCCGCGAAAGAAGGAAGAAGAGTTCTGGGCGTCGTTAAGGACTTCAGGATGCAAGTGTTGTCCACGTGGGTCTAGTGTATTCAGACAAGCACTGGTCAGAAGGAAGCCTCGGCGGATGGTAACAGACAGGCGACGTGCAGCTGAAGGCAGAGGGCGTGGAACCGAGGAGTGCTGTGATTCTCCGAAGGGCCTCCGTGAGAAACGACAAACCTTCAGTTTTAGGATTTCTGGCCTATAGAACAATAGCAGAATCCATTTGTTCTGCAAGCCATTCAGTTTGTGGAACAATACAGATCAGCAATTGAAAACTAATATAAGATTCTTTCCTGCCTATTGCTTTAACTCAGTTTTT
Organism: Chionomys nivalis; assembly: GCF_950005125.1. Classification (NCBI taxonomy): domain Eukaryota; kingdom Metazoa; phylum Chordata; class Mammalia; order Rodentia; family Cricetidae; genus Chionomys; species Chionomys nivalis. Next base: position 63,391,901 of record NC_080096.1, on the reverse strand, counting down.
TTTTCATTCTGTCATCAACCTACATACATAAAGATACCTAACTCTTTTTCCTGGAATTTCTTTGGGAAACAATGACTATCATCAAGCCAAGACATCTTAAATCTTATAAATAAAGACTGTTTAGAAAATTTAAAATATTAATTGTTCAAAATAATGAGATTAATTATAGATTTCTCCTACCCCATGGTGTGTGTGTATATGTGTGTGTATACGTGTATGTGTGTGTGTGTGTGTATGTGTGTGTGTATGTGATGTACTTTGATCCTGTTACTCCTCAAATACTCTCTAAAGTTAGATTGGATATTAAAAAGAATCCAGGATCCGTCTACACAGTCCTTTGCCTACTCAGTTTTGTGTAGCTTGCACCCTGGAGTCAGAGAGTCTATGGACTGTCAACTAGCATACTCTCGGTTTAGGACTGGAGAGGGTCCCCAGACAGAAAGTGAGATTCCAAATGCAAGGCTCTTCACATTCTCCCATCCTGCAGACACAGAATGTCTGTAAGACTTTCCTTGTTGCTGTTATTAAGTGTTCAATTTGGCCTTTGTTCAGCCTGGAGGAAAGACAAATCACTAACTTTCAGCACAGTCGAAACTGCAAGAAACTGCGAGTGAAAAAAACACATTCCAAATAAGGCACTTTAAGAACTTAGCAGAATTCAGTGGTCAGACTTTGTGTGTCTGTCCCCTATGACTTCAGCCAGAAAGTAGAAGCAGGTCCTTCTACTGCGCAAACCTCACAGGTAAGGGCTGTCTGAGCTTTAATTTGCCATTCGATTCGCCCCAGGATTTTCAGGTGCTTCATGAGGTGTGAAGTGCAGAGTGAACCTCAGTTCTTGGTTGTCAGCCATTGGACAATGGCCACAGTATTATTAAACTATCACGCATGCTGGGTCTGAACCACAAAATTTAATTTTCCTTACTGCAGGGACTAATCAACTTCCATAGACTGGAAGGACTTAAAGAGACAGTTTTTCTCTGCGAAAAGCCTCTCCCTTCAGACTTCAGAGAGCTAATTTTAGTTTTGTCTGTCCTCCACGTTGCAAATGCTGATAGAAATTCAACTTGATGCAAAACAGATAAGAGGTTCAGCTCACATGAATACAATCTATCTGTGACATAAACTGAAGAAAGATGAACGCTTCAGGGCCCTCGGGGACACCTCGGTGAATGTCTGAAGGTTTCATTATAGGCACCGTGGCTGTACTTGCTAATAAAATATATTTTTACATACTATAGCTACCAGAGAGTGTGCCCAGTCCTTCTTGCTGTCTTTATGAGGATTTCTCTCAGTCTTCAACCATTGCCTTTCTAGGTATCTTTTAATTTTTGGTGCTTTCTCAACTACCTCTCTTTTCCTGTCCCACCTATAGCCCTAAATTAGGGTTTAGAATGGGTGATCCTGAAGGAAGGAAAGAAGAATTGCTGTCTCTAATGCCTCTGTTGTCATAGGGCACCACAGTAACAAATACGTTGGGGTCATTGGTTTAAGCCTGTTATGAACTACCAGTCTTCTAAAATATTATCTAATCATCCAATTAAAAAGTATTTTAGCAATAAAAAGAATGTATATTTCCAAACATTCTATTATCTCAATTATACCTCAAATTTAATTTTAATTGATACATAAACAAGTTAAAATAAGTTGATAAATATAAGTGCTTCCCTAATTTTCATGTCAACTTTGCTCAGCGCCAAACTGATCCTGTCTATTATTCCACAGTTAATATACATGTTGCCAGAGTGCTTATCTGACCGTTTCCTTTAAACTTAGGAAAAATAAAACAGACCCTAAAAGTGAGAAAGAAAATGCTTGCGTTTGACCACCAAAAATCAGCTAGCAGAGCAAGGGATTCCACATGGCATTGATTGTTCCCGAGCTGATGCAATCAAAGTGGAATAATAAGGTGGAATCGGCCGACTCTTGAGGTGGAAAAACTTTTGATTATGTGGATTACACGATCAGAAGCAGCAAATCCGTGTGGCTAGGAGCCAAGCGACAATTGTAGGAAGGGCACAGTATCTCTAGATACTCAAGGATGAACTCAGGGAAACATCAAAGCAAAGACTTTCAACCGGGGCCCAGGATTGATTTGATTGCCTTGGGACACAAATTATTTGGCATAACACCAGAGATTTGGGGTAAATTCCAAGTACTTAGATGGGTGACCCAAGACTTAGGGCTGCTTAATTTGCAACTATCATTAAGGAAACAATTAAAATATGAGTGAATAGGAGACCCAGCAATGTGTACCAAAGACCTCCTGGGAGCTGCAGGGCTTGAGGGGCTGCCTGGAAGACTAAACATAAATTTTGATAATTTCTATTGAAACATATAATCAAGTTTCTGCACAACCAATTTCTAAATGAACTTTTCAAAGCAATCTATATTTTATAATCTCCAACTTAAATGGGAGGAAAAAAACCTAAGGTCTTCATTAATGTAACTATGCTTTCTCCCAGTGGAGTGGAGAGTTGGTTCTGACTAAAGATTGAAATGCCTATATCAGACCATCTTCCCAGAGTTGAACAATTCATACAGAGTCTCTAGCTCTACCTGGAAAGCTTCATGGTAAGAATTGAAATGGCATTGCAAGTACATTATTGCCTTTGTATTTTGGTAGGAACGACACTAGTGTGTATCTACCTATCTGACACCCCTCTTTTCTTCTTCCTTCCCCACCTGGAGAAAATGCCAGGCTTTTTTGTTTGTTTGTTTGTTTTGTTTCTAAGTAGCGATGTGCACAGTTCTAGGAAGTAGTCTATGGTTGTTGGTAGTGAATCACATGTAACCCTCTCCCCTCTGTTGGTTATTGATGTAGGCAGGACTATGACAGCCAAATGGAATAAAAGGAGAACTGTGAAGGCAAAGTTTTTCTCTTTCTATTATCGCTCTCAACTCCCCTGTTCGTGATGGGCTCCCCAAACCTGATGTACACATCAGCAGTTATTGCAAGATCCCAGGAGCAGAACACAGCATCTCACTGAAGGTTGTAGATCCTTGGAAGAGGGGGCTCTTATCATTAATCTCTACACACAACCGGGAAATAATTCCTTCTGGCTTTCTTGTTCTGGGATTTGAGAAATATGTTTAAACTCGGTGCCAGTCTAACACTGCAGGTATGAGCAGTTCCGTGCCCATTCAGTGAATAGGCAGACGTGGATTACTTAACCTTAAAGCCAGAGTGGAGATGGCCCTTAACTTTCCTCCATCTCTCTCTTCTCTCTTAGTCTCACGTTTCCCATTTCCTTCACTTAGATCACAAAACCAGAACAAAAAGAATGAAAACAGAAAGGTAATTAACTTTAAACAACTTATTTGTATTTTGATATTTGTATATCCCAAAGTAGTCAATGATATCTTCAATAGACTCCTTTTAATTTTTTCTTGTAGATGATCATCATGGAACTTTGACCCTTCAAAAATGTGAGAAATCAGATTGAAGATCTAAAGCACTTCACTGATAACCCAAAGAATGTTTTCTGAAGTTTGAGCCATAGCAGGCTTTCTTTTGTACAATTTACTTAAATCCCAGGGAGGAAACTGTTGGGTTGAAGATAGTTCGAAGGTGAAAGACTCAAAGTCCATCCTAATATTTGGAAATTTAGTAAACAGGCAGGAAGCAAAGGCATGGGCATAGAGTAGCTTTCTTCTCATTCAAATTTCGAACCTGTTCTATTTTGTACTTTTTCAATCTGGTCAGTTTTCAAGCTTGTGTTGAATGAAATCAAGACATTTTGATAGTGCTTATTTATAAAGATGTAATCTCAATTATCCTCCAAAATATGTGCATGTGTGTGAGAGAGATCATTCATTGTCTTCCAATTGTAGCAACTGTTGTATTGAATTTAATTTGTGCTCAGTTTAACCCTAAGCAGAATTCCACCGAGAATTTTTGGGGAAAGGAGGAATGAGGAGGAAGAAGAAAGGGTGGAGAAGAGGAGTTGCTAGGAGAGGCACTGAATGAAAAATGGGCATTTCACATTCAGCATGACGCTGCTGAAGGCTGTACTGTACACATGTTAAATTTATCAAGAGGAGACAGAGAGCTCCCATGACTAGGACGGAAAGTGGTTTTGAAGGTTCTTTCAAAAGGATGGCTTTTGGGCTTTTATAGGAAACATTTGCTTTGAAGGGAAACCTGGCGAAAGACAGGGGTGCCTATCAACGGCAACAATTGTAAGTATTCTAATTGCCTGGCAATAATTTGCTGTGCAAAATTGGCCTGTGCCTCCTGTGTTTGCGTCGGTGGTTTAGAGGCAGTCGTGGTGGGATGCTGCGTGGTCTCTTTGCACCTTCTGTACTGAGAATACATTCAGGACAGCTGATGCGACTTTCACTTCTTCCTTGTCTCCCCTCCTTCCTCCACAACATCCCCTGTTTCCGGTGCTAGGGAGGGACAGAGGGGAGGAAGAGCAGACATAAAATAACTGCAAGAGGCAGGGACTGTTGCTCAATGTATTTTATTATTTCAAGAATTCATTCAAAGCCGGGCTGCAATTACATTTAAAACAGGAGAATAATGGGCTACTGACATGTATATGGTTTTAGAAATATAAGGCCTCATTTTCTCAGCTGGAGTTTCCCCTCCAATGTGCATTTGCATTACATTAGAGATGCTCTTTTGGAGAAGGAAGATCACATTCATTCAGACATTTTGACATTATCTGGGTCAGAGGGAACATTTAAAAGCAGTAGCCCCCACAAGAACCAAAGCTTTCTTACAGGCAAGCATCACGGGCATTAAGGAAGGAGGCCAGCCCCACGCGTCTCCCTACATTGGCCATGTTTTATGACATACCTGCCTAACCCAGACATTAATCTACTGAAGATGGATTGGCCTGGTCATGGTCCTCTGCTAACCTTCAACGGCATGTACATTACCTAAATTGAAATCTGCACTTTTTCATGCCATGAATGGTTTGATGTGACGGTCCAAGGAATGTCGGCTGCATTAGAATTGTTTTTTATGTGGACAGAAGGTCCCTCCTATTTACCTTTCAGCAGAACAGCTGCAGGCTCTCCTTTGCACTTGACAATGGAGGCATTCATCCCCAGTGTTCACCCCAAGAGGAGCTGCCCACACTGGCTCAGAACTGCATGGCCTTCCTCAGGTATGTAAGTGTCTTCCTGCTTTCCTGTGCCCAGAAGTCACAAAGACACAATGTAAAAGGAATGCAGAAGTTTTCACCTGTTTAATTGTCTAATAAAGCCCTGCCACAATAAGTTCTTTGTCATCTTCCAAGAAGAGGTCAGCTTTAAGTGTCAGTGATTAAATGGGGGCTTTATGAGCACAGAGAGACGCATGTAATTGCTGTGGTGCTGGGGGACAAACTCACAGGGCTGTAGAAGATGTCTATAATTTTCTAATCTTCCATGTCTTAGTTTCCTGGGCATGACACTCTTTCCTTACCCTGCACTCATGTCTCTTTCCTGAGTGGTAGAGAGCTAGATTTATGTTTGCCCCATATAATTAATGGACTCAGTTGTCCTAGGAAGAGTGGGTCTTTGTAAAGTTCATTTCTGGATTTAGTGGTATTTTCTGCAGAATTAAAATGGAAAGGGTAAATGGACATCTTGACACTTTATAGATGGACAAACGGGGTGCAAATACTACTCTTCTGTATGTATTACAGATGTGTGACTTCTGAATTTCATTTTTATTCTGACAACTGATAAAGATATGAAGGTTACTTCAGAGTAGCAAATAGCAGCATCCAGCTGCTAGGAATCCAATACTATGATCTACTTTCCTGGTGTCTAAAATATTTAATCCAGGAAAGTGTTTGGCACAATGTAAACACACCATGAATTCCCTGTTAATATCACAACTCCTGCAATGAAAGTGTGAAGAGTCACACTTCTATGCTTGCTTTTGTAGACATTCCACACTGTCATTTGGAAGAGCAACTAAAGGTTAATTTTAAACAATTATATTGACACACTCCAGGAAAGCATAGAGCAGGACTTTCCTTGCAGTAACTTTGGACAACAATCAGGTCTCTGCTTCGGCAACGAGATTCACTGGTGTCCTCTAGGTGGTTGTATGTCCTTTGTCAATGTCTGGCAGGAGTCAATAAAATTTAGTGGCAAGTGGTTGTGACATTAGTGAGGAGTCTGTCACAAGCAAGTGGCAAAAAACTAAAGAGAGGAGGGTTGATGTCGCTTGGCGGGGAAAGCTGTTCACCTGCTGGAGTTACACTGGGCTTGGGCCAATCCCATTTGTCCCCAGTTTCTCAGGCAATAAATTGCCTTGGTGAGTAACGATACACACCTACCAATTTAGAAAATTAGAGAGATAGTTTCCATTCAATGGAATTAACTCCAATGTAGGTGTGGAGAACTAGACGCTCTTTGAATGATTCAAACTCTTCTCAAAGAATTTCCCTAGCATTTGTCTCCTTTGCAAACATTTGCAGTTAATACAGGACAGTTTATGGGTTCCTCTCTTGCTCACACTTTGATGATTAAGTGAAGAAGGGATCAGCTAAGAGTATAGAAACATGCCAAGCACTGGTACAGAAAACATCCTACAAAGGTTGAACATGACATGTCTCTCAGACTGAGAATGATGGTTGTTAAATTTAGACCTCAAAGTTGATAAACCTATTAAGTAAATCATTAAATCATATCTATTTCCCCTTTTCTCTCTGAATTAAAAATTCCTATCCTCCTCTATCTGTTTCCCATGGAGCTGGATAATAAGTTTTTGTGAACATATCCTACTCATGAAACGTTCCTAGAAGACCTCAGTACTGATGTAAAGAACAATGAATGCAGTCTCACATTGGACTAATTTTCTAGCTTAAATGTCATTCTTTGTTGCTCTCCCTCCTCTGACTCTATGAAGTCCTTCTGTCAGTTTTCTTCTCCAGTGGCTCCATTGTTTCTGCGGGTCTTTTGAGGTAAGATGTCTAGAAGGACAGTCCGTTATCTAAAGCATCTTTGCCGATGGGGAAAACTCACACAGATTCAAGGAATCAGGTACTTTTGCTTCTGATGGAAACTGAAACAGAACTCTTTGGCCATCCAGTTATGTCCATTTCCATTACTGGCACCTGCAGAAAGTTCCCCAAGAGACACTCATTGACACGGGTTGCTTGCTCATACTCTACTGTGCTGAGGGATCATGGAGAGAAGACAAAAAGCATAAGTAACTTTTTAAGTCAGTACAAAGGCATTATGCATTTCTCTTATTTACAGACTTCGATGTTTCATTCAGGACACACCAAATTGCACTTTAGTAACACACACCCCCATTCTAATGACTATGTATTCAGGTAATTTTTAGTTTGTACCATACTTCAGTTTGGCTTACTGAGAGTCTTAGTTGAAGATCCTTTAAATTTTATCTATCTTTCCAATAGGGGAGAAAGAGGCATGAACACTAGCTTTTAAGTGTATCCATTTGTTTGAGGCACACATCATATAGTCTCCTGATTCTTTCATCAAGTAATGTATGCATCAAAACCTAATTTGATGGGGAAAGAAAAGATGGTCTGCCATGTTCTGGAATTACCACATCCACTACAAGCATCAGGTACAGCAGGATTCTTAATAGTACTGTCGTAAGTGAGGCACATCTGACCCAGAAAGCATTTGACAACATCTGGAAACATACTCGGTGGTCAGAATAGTGGGGCAGTAAAAGTGGCAACTAGTAGTTTGAAGTCAGAGACACCGTAGTGCACAGGAGTCCTCTCTTAGGGTTTTTATTGCTTTGAAGAGACACCATAATCATGGCAACTCTTCTAAGGGAAAACATTTAATTGGCATGACTCACAACTTCAGAGGTTTTGTGCACTATCTTTACAGCAGGACGTGGTGGCATGCAGGCAGATATGGCGCAGGAGAAAGAGTTGAGAGTTTGTTCTACATCTTGACCCACAGACAACAAGAAGTGAACTGGGTCATTGTGCATAACTTGAGCATAGGAGACCTCAAAGCTCACTCACACAGTGACACACTTCCTCTAACAAGGCCATACCTATTACAACAAAGCCATGCTTCCTAATAGTGCCACTCCATATGGGGGGCATTTTCTTTCACCCCATCACAACAACCCACAGTGAAGTGCCTGGCTCAGAATGCTAGCATTGTGGAGGTTGAGAAAGCATGAATGAGGATCCTGGGTTTCTTATCCTTCTCTGTTTCATGTCGTCTTTGTTTAGGTTAGGTCCCTAAGCTCTGCAGATAGCGCTCATGCACTATGTCTTTCGGAGTCCAGCTAACTTTGCTCAATGTTATTCTGCTTCTACTCATTCTGGCAGGATTTTATTCTAGGAAAAGGAAAAATATTTCTACATCACCAAGTTATTTTATAAAGATGTAGTGAATTTATTAAAATGTCAGTGGGTAGTCATTAAAACTAACTTTTCTATATTTTTTTTTCATGTACTAAAAATACCTTAGTGTAAATGTCAGGAAAAAAATGCAGTCATCGCCCCTGTAGCAGTGGGCCTGGTTCCTGGCTACCTGGGGCCTCACGGCACCTTTAGGTGAGGTATCACCTGAAGAGCCTGCTTCTCCTATTTCACCTAGAATTGGCATTTCTGTGTCTGTCTAAGATGCTTATATCCATAAAGGAAATTTAAAATATCATGTTTTCTTTTATTCTTTTCTCACACATTATATCCTGATTGAAATTTCCCTTTCTTCTGCTCCACCCAGTTCTTCCCCTACTTCTCCTCTCCCAGGTATCCTTTCCTACTCATTTTCCCTTAAAAAAATTAAAAGAACAGGCCTCCCAGGTGTATCCAAACATGGTCCAACAAGTTACAATAAGCCTTGGCCGAAACCCTCATACCATGGTTGAACTGGGCAACCCAACAGGAGGAAAAGGGTCCCCAGCACAGGCAGAAGAGTCAGAGTCAACCCCACCCCACCATTGCAAGTACCATAAAAACACCCAGCTACACAACTGTAAGACCTGTGCAGGACCCACATTTGTTACTTCAGTCTCTGTGAGCCCCTAAAATCCCTGCTTAGTTGATTCTGTGGGCCAGACCCTGTTCTTGTACATGTCTGCTATCTCTCTGGCTCCTGGGATCATTCCTCCAGCTCTGCCTAATAGATGATTGTGAGTCTCTGCATAAGCTCCCACCAGATGCTATGAAGCCTCTCTGATGACACTTGGGCTAGGTACCAATCAATGAGTAGAGTAGAGTAGTAGAACATCATTAGGAATCATTGCATTGACTTTTTTTTTTTTTTTGCCAGTTTTGTTTAGTTCTATCCTATCTCTGGGCTGTTCTGTCTCTGGTTCCTGGTCACCTAGTTGGTGTCAGGCATGGGGTCCCCTAGTGGGATGGGACTCAAGTTGGACCAGTTATTAGTTGACCACTCCCACAAGTTCTGCACCACCATTATCCCAGCATATCCAGCAGGCAGAACAGATCGAAGGTCAGACAATTAGTGCCTGGACTGATGTCCCAATCCCAGTACTAAGAGCTTTGCCTGGTTATAGAAGATGAACAGTTAGGGCTCCAATCCCCATTACTATGGGGACTTCCCTAGGGTCACTCTTATAGATTCAAAAGAGTTTCTACTGTACTAGGTTACTACTTTGCCCTCCAAATTCCCCCCATTCCAGTAGTCTCTCCCAGTTCTCTCCCCCTGTCTCTCTCACCTCCTGCCTGATCCCTGATGTTCTCATCCCTACCCAACCACAGTCAACCCTCCAAATCTACTCCATTTCCCTTTCCCAGGGAGATTTATGTGCCCCCATTTGAGGCCTGCTTGTTACTTAGCATCTCTGGGTCTGTGTATTGTAACATGACTATCCTTTCCTGAACCCCTAACATCTACTTATAAGTGAGTACACACCATATTTGCCTTTCTGGGTCTAAATTATGTCACTCAGGATGATTTTTTTCTAATTCTAACCAGTTGCCTTCAAATTTTATGATATCGTTGTTTTTAACAGCTCAGATATACTCTATTATATAAATGTATGACATTTTCCTTATCCATTTTGTGAGGAACATCTAGGTTGTTTCCAGTTTCTGGGTATTATGAATAAAGCTGCAATGAACATGGTTGAACAAGTGTTCTTGTGGTAGGATGGAGAGTTCTTTGGTGCCTAAGTGTAATCAAAGGCTGCTTGTCTGTAGTATCAGGCTGCTTGTTCGTTCTCAGCTGCCCAGATCATGAAATAACCACTCAGAAACTATATTATCTAAATCACTTCTTGGCTAATAACTTAAGCATATTGTTAGCTAGTTCTTATAGCCATAGCTAATCCATTTTTATTCTTATATATTTTACTATGAGACTTGTGGCTTACCAGCAAGGTTTTAGTTGGCCGCTCATATCTTTCCCTTCAGGTGACTCCATGGTGTCTCACTGCCTCTGCCTTGTTTTTTTGCAGCGTTTAGTTTAGTTTTCCTGTCTAGCTCTGTTCCACCCTGCTATAGGCCCAAAGAAATTTTTTTATTAATCAATGGGAATCACAGCATGCAAATGGGAATCCCGCTTCACTGAAGAGTGATATGGCTGGATCTGGAGTTAGATCAAAACTCAAATTTCTGAGGAACTTCCATATTGATTTCTGAAGTTTCTGTATAAGTTTGCAGTCCTATCAGCAATGGAGGGGTGTTCCCCTTGCTCCGCATCCTCACCAACATGAGCTGTCAATCGTGTAGTAGGGAGCTGCGGGATACATTCTGCCCAGCTCCCGCATGGCTAGCTTTATACCCGAAATAGAAACACAAATTGTATTCTTTTAAACACTGCCTGGCCCATTAGTTCCAGCTTCTTATTGGCTAACTCTCACATCTCGATTAACCCATTTCTATTCATGTGTGTAGTACCACAAGGTGGTGGCTTACTGGGAAGATTCTTAACCTGTGTCCATCTTGGTGAGGAGAGCTATGGTGTCTGCCTGAATCTGCTTCTTTCTTCCAGCATTCTGTTCTGTCTACTCTGCCTATCTAAGCTGCTGTCCTATCAAAAGCCAAGGCAGTTTCTTTATTAACCAATGTAAGTAACACATAGACAGATGACCCTCCTCCATCACACTTGTCCTTTTGATCTTAGCTATTCTGACAAGTGTAATATGAAATCCCAGAGTCATTTTGGCTAAGGATGTTCAGGATTCTTTTATTTATTTCTCTGACATTTGAGATTCCTCTGTTGAAAATTCTCTGTTTAGATCAGCACCTCATTTTTTAATTGGATTTTTGGTTTGTTGATGTCTAGTTTCTTGAGTTCTTTAATATTTTGGATATTAGCCCTCTGTCAGATGTGGAGTTGGTTAAAATCTTTTCCCATGTTATAGGCTGTCATTTTATCCTATTGCTGGTGTGCTTTGCCTTATAGAAGCCTTTCATTTTCATAAAGTTTTATTTATTAATTGTTCTTGGTGTCTGTAATATCAGTGTTCTGTTAAGGAAGTTATCTCCTTTGTCAATGTTTTCAAGACTATTCTCCAGTTTCTCTTCTTTCAGGTTCAGCATATACAGTTTTATGTCAAGGTCTTTGATCAACTTGGACTTGAGTTTTGTTCAGGGTAGTAGATATAGACTTATTCACATTCTTCTACATACTGACTTTCAGTTAGAATAACATCATTTATTGACTATGCTTTCTTCTTCTTCTTCTTCTTCTTATTATTATTATTATTATTATTATTATCATTATCATCATCATCATTATTGTATTATGTATTTCTGGCTTGTTTATCAAAAATCAGGTGTTCATAGGTGTATGAATTTATGTATGGGTCTTTGATAAATTGACCAATTTTTCTGTTTTTATGCCAATACAATGTGGTTTTTATTATGAGAACTCTGTGGTATAGCTTGAAATCAGGGGTTGTGATACCTCTTGAACTTCCTTTAATGTATAGGGTTGTTTTAGCTATACTGGGTTTTTATTTTTACCTATAAGTTGAGTATTGTTCTTTTAAAGTTTATAAAAAATTGTGTTGGAATTTTTATGGAGATTGTGTTGAGTCTGTAGATAGTCATTTTTATTATACAAATTCTACTAATCCATAAGCATGGAAGATCTTTCCATCTTCTGATATCTTCTTCCATTTCTGTCTTCAAAGACTTGAAGTTCTTGTCATTCAGTCTTTTACTTGCCTGCTTAGAGCTAACTAATCTAAGGTATCCTATATTATTTGTTGTTATTGTAAGGTGTGCTGTTTCCCTGATTTCTTTCTCAGTTCATTTGTCATTTGTGTATAGGAGGATGACTATTTTGTTTTTTAGTTAATCTTCTATCCATTCACTTCACTAAAGGTGCTTATCAGCTGTAAGAGTTCCCCAATAGAGTTGTGAGGGTCATTTGTGTATACTATCACATCATCTGCAAATAACAATATTTTTACTTCTTTTTTTCCAATTTGTGTCCCTTTGAAATCCTTTAGTTGTCTTATTTTTCCAACTAGAGCTTCAACTACTATATTGATAGATATGTAGAGAGTGAACAGTCTTATCTTGTTCCTGTATTTAGCTGAATTGCTTTGAGTTTCTCTACATTTAATTTGATATTGGCTATAGACTTGCTGGAAATTGCCTTCATTTTCTTTAGACATGTCCCTTTTCTTCCTAATCTCTACAATACTTCTATTATGAATGGGTATTGGATTTTGTCAAAGGCTTTTTAAGCAGCTGATAAGATGATCATGTTTTCTTTTTCTTTCAGTTTGTTTATATGGTGGATTACTGACTGATTTTTCTTATATTTAACCATGCCTGCATCTCTGGAATGAAGCTTTCTTGATTATGGTGGGTAATCATGATGCTTTTTGGGGTCCAGTTTGCAAGTATTTTATTTAGTATTTTTGCGTCAATATTGATGAAAGGATTGGTTTGTAATTTTCTTTCTTGAGTCCCTGTGTAGTTTCCGTGTCAGGGTAACTGTAGCCTCATAAAATAAATTTGGCAATATTTCTTTTGTTTCTATTATGTGGGATAATTTGAGGAATACTAGTGTTAAGCCTTCTTTCAAAGTCTGGTGGAAATATGCACTAAATCTCACTGCCTGGGCATTTGTTTATTTGTTTGGAGGCTTCCAATGACTGCTTCTATTCCCTTAGGGGTTATAGGTCTATGTCAATTACTTATCTGTTTTTGCTTTAACTTACATAAGTAGTATCTATCAATAAAATTATCCATTTCTTTTATATTTTCCAATTATCTGGAGTATGCATTTTTTAAGCACACATTTTTTGGAGTTCCTTGATATCTGTTGTTATGTCTCCTTTTCATTTCTGATTTTGTTAATTTGGATATTCTCTCTGCCTTCTAGTTAGTTTGGTAAGGGTTTGTCTATCTTGTTGATTTTCTTAAAGCTTTTTGTTTCATTAATGCTTTGTATTGTCCTCTTTATTTCTATTTTATTGATTGTAGCCCTGAGTTTGAATATTTCTTCCCTACTACTCATCTTGGGTGTGATTACTTTTGTTGTTATAGAGCTTCCAGGTGTTCTGCTAAGTTGCTACTATGGGATCTTTCCAGTTTCTTTATGTGGGCATTTAGTGCTATGAACTTTCCTTTTAATACCACTTGCATCGTGTTCCACAAGTTTGGGTATGTTATGTATTCATTTTTATTGAATCTAGCAAGTTTCTAATTTCTTTAATTTTTTTCTGAATTTGCCCATCAGTCATTTAGTAGATAGTTGTTCAGATTCCATGAGTTTGTAGGTTTTCTTTCATTTCTGAAATGAAGTTTTAATCCTTGGTAGTCTGATAAGATGTGAGAGGTAATTTCGGTTTTATTGTATCTGTTGAGGCTTACTTTGTGACCAACTATGTGTTCCATTTTTGAGAATGTTCCATGATGTGCTGAGAAGAAGGTGTATTCTTTTGTGTTTGGGTGAAATGTTCTGTAAGTATCTCTTAGTTCTGTAGATATCTGTTAGTTCATAATTTCTGTTAGCTCCACTATTTTTCAGTTTAGTTTTTATCTGGATGATCTGTTCATTGAAGAGATGGTTATTGAAAGTTTATATATATAGTCTAGGCTGGCACTTGTGTTCTCTTACAGTTGGCGGGGCATCTATTCATGTCATTCTGGCTTTAGAGTCTGTTGAGAAGTCAAGTGTAATTCTAATATGTTACATGGCCATTTTCCCTTGCAGTTTTTAATAGTCTTTCTTTGTTCTGTATGCTTAATGTTTTAATTATTATGTATCAAGGGAACTTTCTTTTCTGGTCCAGAAAGTATTTGATTTTCTTTAAGTTTCTTGTGCCTTTATAGCCTTGTTCTTCAGGTTAGAAAAGTTTTCTTCTATGATTTTGTTAAAAATATTTTCTGGGCCTTTGACTTAGGATTCTTCTCTTTCTTCTATTTCTATTATTCTTAGGCTTGATTTTTTTCATAATGTAACAGATTTCCTGGATGTTTTATGTCAGACATTTCTTAGATTTAAGATTGTCTTTGATCAATTTATTTATTTCTTATATCTTCAACCCCTGATATTCTTTCTTCCTTCTTTCGTATTCTGATGGTGATGCTTATGTCTATAGTTCCTGTTTGCTTACCTAGATTTTCCATCTCAAGGATTCCTTCAGGTTTTTTTTTTAATTACTTTTATTTCTGTCTTCAAGTTTTGAACAGTTTTTATTCATTATCTTCACCAGTGTGTTTGATTTTTCTTGGCTTCCTGGCTTTCTTTAAGGAATTAATTTCTTCTAATTTTTGCTAGCCTTTTCCTTAATTTCTTTAAGGGATTTATTAATTTTTAAGGACCTTTATTATCTTCATAAGTTGGTTTTAAGGTCATTTTCTTGTGCTTCAGCTGTGCTTCAATATTTAGGGATTTCTGTAGTATGATGGCTGGACTCTAGTGGTGACATATTGCCTTGGCTGTTGTTGATTGTGTTCTTATATTGGCCTCTAGGCACCTGGATTTTGGGCAATTATAGGTCTAGGTGCCAATTTCTGAGCTTGACTTTGTTATATGGGTGTTTTTTCTCCTTTAGCTTCTATTTTCTCTCTTGTCTTCTGGTTGGAGTGCCCTGTGATTTGAGTACAGGGTCTCTACCAGAGTTGAGGCTTAGAGTTCTGGTGGCCTACATAGCCTCTGGTCCAGACAGGATTTCTTCCCAGAAGTTGAAGGCCAGCATATGGTGATAGGGGTGAGATGATTTAGGTAGGCAGGGTGGGCACTGTGTGGAGACCATGCTGGAGTTGGGGATCTTGTGGCTGGTTTGTCTTTGCTCTAGCAAGGTACCTCTGCTGGAGTTTGGTGCCAAGATAGGGTGACCAGGAGGGGAGAACTGGTAGGGGTGGGCTAGTTAAGCACTGAGAAAATGGGATCAGTCCTTGGATAAGCAGCCTACCTGGGTTTCTGGCCGCTGATGTGACATCTGGTGGGACTTCCATCAGAGTTGTGGGCTGGGATATGGTGATGAGGGGCATTGCTGGTGGTTGACTAGGTAGCCACTGAGGAAATACCAGTGATGTATGGGTGGGGGAGTTACCTGGGGTTCTGGGTATTGGCATGGCCTGTGGTAAAACAGGGAGATTCAGCAGGAGTTGTGGGCCAGGATAAGGTGGTGGCAGGCTAGAGGTGAAGACTGCTGAGCTGCTCTCCACTCTTTGAGGAAATGTTGACTGGCCTTCTGCAGGAAACCACAGCTGCTGTGAACTCAAGAGTATAGCTGAGGTGATTTGAATAAGAATGACCCGCATAGGCACATGTTTGAAGGCTTAGTCAATGGGAATGGCAATATTAGAAAGAATTAAAAGGGTTAGAAGAAATGGCCTTGTTGGATGAAGTGTGTGGCTAAGGGTTGGGTTTGAGGTTTCAAAAGCTGACACCAAGCCCCAGTCTCTCTCTGTCTCTCTCTCTGTCTCTCTCTGTCTCTCTCTCTGTCTCTCTCTGTCTCTGTCTCTGTCTCTCTCTCTGTCTCTGTCTCTCTCTCTCTCTCTCAGCCTACGGATCAGGATGTATTCCTCAGCTAGTGCTCCAGTGCCTGCCGCATGCTGCCATGCTTTCTATGATGAAGGTAATGGACTAAACCTCTGAAAGCGTAAGCAAACTCCGAGTTAAATGCTTTATTTCAGAAGAGCTGCTTTCGTCATGTTGTGTCTTACAGCAGTAGAACGGTCACCAAGACAGTAGCAATCCTACTGTATCCCGAAGACATTGTTCCACTCATTCTTCATCCTCTCCGACCTCCAGCTCTGACAGTCTTCCCCCACATCTTCTGAGATGATCCCAACACCCTGAGTAAGGAGGTAAGATGTAGATGTCCTACTTAGGGCTAAACACTCTCACGGTCTCTGATTCTCTGCACTTCCCCCAGCTGCATGTCTCCATCCTCTGCACAAAGGAGCTTCTCTGATGAAGTCTGAGAGGGACTCAAACATTTGTGAATATAGTGACAGAAACTGAGGGCAGTCACACGGACATCATTAGGCAAACCGTGCAGATTTGTGAATGTGAAAGTTCCACAAGAAGCAAGAAACAGGGAAATATTTCAAAATATTAAAGTTTATGTAAGTATATGCTAGGTTTGGTGGTGCATGTTTTTATCCCAGCACTCAGAAATAGAAGCAGGCAGATCTCTGAATTTGAGGGCACCCTGGTCTACAGAGCAAGTTCCAGGACAGCCAAGGCTACACAGAGAAACCCTGTCTCAGAGAGAGAAAGAGAGAGAGAGAGAGAGAGAGAGAGAGAGAGAGAGAGAGAGATTAATCAAATATAAGAACTGAAGAAAAATGAAAAAAATGAGTTCAAGACAGCTTGAGCTACCTTAGAGTAAGGAAATGCTCTCCAAGCACAAAATGATGATGACAAGTAAGAGAAAAGCAGGAGCTCCCGAGTATTTGAGCAACACAATAGATGAGATAGATAGTAGTGGGTTATAACTGGAGGTACAAGATTATTATATGAGAGACCTTTCTGATATTGACAGAACTCCAAAAATACATGTAAGAGAAGACACTATTTCTTTCTTTCTCTCTCTCTCTCTCTCTCTCTCTCTCTCTCTCTCTCTCTCTCTCTCTCCAGAAGAATTCCACTTATTTCTGTGTTCTCCTCAGAGTGGGAAGTAAATGAATCTTCTTTACTCACAATGGCCTCTCTTTGCTTGAAGTCTGCATACAATTTAGCAACTTACTTTAAAAGAGCATAATTTGGAAGGAAAGGAGGAAAGAGTAACATTAAAATAAAGGAGGACATTGTCCTGACTGAACAACTGAGCAAGTCCTTAGGTTGCTATTGGGCATGACTGGCTGGGTAGAGTCGGGGATAATTGGTACACCAATTCTAGAGACCACTGAGGATTTAAGGACCAGTAACACACCAGTGTTGGCTTTCACTTTCTTCACAGTGCTGTAAGATGTTAATGATGGGATAAACTAGGTAAGGGCAATATAGGGCTATTCATGCCACCTTTGTGGGATGTGGTTTCTCATCTATTTTTGTTTTTTTATAAGTCCAAAATCCAAAATGTTTCAAAGGATGAACTATTTCTCAAGTTTGATGATGTGAAGATATGGAAAGTGAATATTTTAGCAAATTATTGGACAGCATCAATTAAAAATTACTTTATAAAATGCATACGCACATTTTAAAACTTAACAACTCAGAAACGGCACAGTTTATTAATTTCAATAGGTATATACATAAAGAGTTTCACGTGTGATGATCATTGGAGCTTTGTTTTAGATACTGAACAATTGAAAACAATATGTAAGAAAGGAGATGACTAAAGAAGTGTCATGATATGGAATATTATGGTTCCATGAAAAGGAATTAGGTAGATTTATTTGTATTAAGTTATTGTCCATAAGTTTTACATGTACTTATAATGGTTACTTTGTAATTATATATATATATATATACACATATATTATGATGTATTAATGTAGTATTAATGAATGTATTCATAGAGAACATTTAAAAATAAATAAGTTATGATAAATAAACACCTTAAGTACTCATTAAAGATGGTCGGTTATTTTAACTTAACTCTCAAAAATTCAATAATGTTGATTAATTCCAGAAATCTAAACTTCCAGAAAACATTCCAGATGGTTTGTTGTAGTGTGCATATTCAACATTACAATAAAGAATCCTGAAAACAGCAAGTAAGAGTTCAAGATGGGTTCCAAACATTATTTACTGTTTGGGGATGGCTAGGATTAATTTTACATGGTCTGTAGCCAGTGTTAATTTGAAAATGCCCAAGTTATGATCCAAATAGCAAAGAAAATATAAGAAAAAAAGGCAGACAAGAGATAAAAATATATCCTTGGCCTTGCAGTGGTGGTACACATCTTTAATCCCAGTACTCAAGAGGTAGAGGCAGGCAGATCTCTGTGTATTTGAGGCCTGTCTGGTCTACAGAATGAGTTCCAGGACAGACTCAAAGCTACACACAGAAACCCTGTCTAAAAAAACCATATATACATATATATGTTTTTTATTATATATATTATAGTATATTATGGAATATTATGGTTCCATGAAAAATAATATATATTTTTATTATATATATAGTACATATATATATATATAATATCAGCTAATGGTTTTGAAAGACATATCTGCCTGTACATCAAACAAATTTCAATTACACCTTGCATGGCTTTGTTTTTACGTATGAGAAAGAGCATGTATAGAATCCAGCCAGATTCACTCCAAGAGCAATGGAGCTACTCAACATTTTCTTGTATTTATCAAAAAGTCCTTTTTGAGCTCCTGAATTGTGGCGAAACCAGCAATGTTGCCATAATTATGATCATTTTGCATGAAAAGAAACATCAAAGAATTAATATGACAGAACCTTAACAATATAGAACAATAAGAAACAAAGTCACTCAAAGTAGTGGAAGACTTTACATGGTGTTTCTATCATTCAAATCCATCAATTATTCAAATTGATGCATGGTGCTTCAAGTAATACATTTCTTCTTATTGCATTAAAATTGATTCAACATTTTAAGATAAAACATATAGTTGCTAGATCAACAATACTCGATTCTTTACTTCCTTTTGTATCTATGTGGTTCCTGATCACAAAAGCTATTTGTTCTGGACTTAACCACAAACTTTTTGGCCAGTAGGACTCAAAGATGTGTTATGTCTTTGTACTTTGAGACGTGGAATTCCTGTGAGTCCCTCCACATGTATAAGCAGGTTTGGCTTAGCTATTAAATAGAAGATCAGAAGTACACAAAGTTCTCCCATAGCCTGAACTGACACACTACTACACTACTTGGGAGTGAGTTTGTGTGACTTGAGCCATCTCAAGATGGGTTCAGGAGCTAGGAAACAGCCTACCAAGACTCACTTTTAATGAACAAAATTTTTAAACAGTGGCATTTTATGGTGACCCTGTAGCAAAAGCTAAATGATACTGATGGCAGCTTTGTTTCTTTTTATATATTTCTAATACATCAATTTGAAGCCGCTTACTGCTGAAAATTGTATCTGTTTCATGCACTGATCTTTATATAAACCAGATAAAATTTAGAGTTCAATTGTTATCAAATCTCTCCAGAGTTTGTTTGGTTTGTTCTCCCAATGCTCAATACTCAAATTCCATACGAAGGCAGATTTGATAAGGGATTTCTGTATGACTCAACAATAGATGTGCAACCAATCTGTGTTGCAACTGTATTGAAATATGAGCTTCTGAATGAACGCACTCATTTTTCTAAGGATGGTGCCCAAGGGCAATGCTAAGCAATACCACGAGACCCAGGGTGCTTTGGGTGACCAAAGCTTTAAGGAGTTTCTTAGACTTAAAGATGCAAATATGTTCTTTTGTTCCCCTCCCCCCACCACAGCAATCAAGTTTTTATCAAGGACTAGTATGAAGTGTATGCTGATGGAAATGGAAAATGCAAATAAAGAGAATTTGATTGTTTGCATGAATTTGCCTTGGAGTAAGTAAATATTACTTGTGAACTTGGTACAATGTTGCCCATAAGTAACAGGACAGTATTGAGTTTACTTAGAATTCAAAAGTGTTGAGTCATCTCCAATGAAAAATGACCACCTGTTTTCTAACTCAGATAAAAGGCCCGGTCTCTCGCCTGTTCTACTCTGAATTTAGCAGTGACCTGACAAATAGTGTAGAGACACCAAGAAACCAACGCCACAGCAAGCAGTTCTGTTCTTCCATCCTACTGAATCTCTGCTCCACTTTGGAGGTCTTTGGAAGACCTTAGATAGTCCATGAAAAGTTTTTACGACCCAACAAAACTCTCCACCAATGCAATAATCCAAATCAGACCCAATCAAACCAAATTAGAAAAAGCCCAGGTATAATGGATGCCACCACTCCCAGGTGACCTTTAAGGTCCCCCAGAGATGGAGACAGAAAGGAAGACAGGAAAAACCACATGTTCATTCTCTGGGGGCGGGGGACAGTTTAAATAGCCTGTGGGAGTTGTCTTGATTCTCTCTGGGGAGGGATCACCATTTGGTGGGCTTTCTCAGAGGTGGAGTCTAGACTGTGGCAATTCCTAGGGGAGAGGGCTTGGGGTGGAACCCTCCACCCAAACATTTCAGACTCCCAGGACACATGTGGTGTAGGAGGTCCTTCTATATTTGTGTTGCTTTCATTGGTTAATAAAGAAACTGCTTTGGGTAAAAACAATGGATTAATATAAGCTATAAGAGCTTATACAAAGCCTAAGCTAATGGGCCAATCAATTTATAACTTATGGAGACTTCTGTGTGATTCTTTGGGACCTAATGACTGTGGAAACTGGGCAAGACAAAAACCCCAACAAGCAGGCCCTCATGTTACACACATGGATGCCAGGGGCCTGGGTGAAGCCCCAACCCAAACAGTACATACTTACAAGATAGCCTTAGATAATATATACTCCTGCTCACACCCAAAGGTAGTTTAAAATTTGCTATGTTACAAAGAACAAAACAAACAACTCTCTCCCAAACAAAACCTTCCACAGAGCTTAGGTTTAAGCATTTGAGGTCTTTCACTCTTTTTCATGTTGTTCAAAAAAGAAGTAATTTGGAGTTCCAGATGTCATCTCTGTCTCCTCTAGACGATGCATTGAGGGGTTATCTAATCTGGTACTAGGGAAATCAGACAGCTTTGCCTATCAACTCTATTTGTTGTTACTCAAAACTGCTGTGAAATCTTTATAATAAGGATGTAGCTAGCAGTGTGGTGAGAACACTGGAGAGGCTGAGGTGGGAGAAAGATCAGAAGCCTGAGATAATCCTGGGCTATATAATGGAACCCTGTCTTGAAGGAGGAGAAGAAAGAGAATGAGGAGGAGGAGAAAGAAGAGGAACAGGAGGAAGTAGTAGTGTAATGATACCTACTGCCTCTGCCCAGAGGGGCTGGGAGATAAATGACCGCAAACACACGTAAGTGACCTTTCAGTATGGAAAAGAAGTGGTGGGAACACAGAGAGGCTTGCATTTGTCCAGCTTGATCACAGCGAATACTTTAAATCCGTATATTCTATTTTAAAATGAGAGAAATAAAGCCAATGAGTCAAATCTCATAAGCCCTTAAAGGTTGTGGTAGCCTTTAGTTTCGCTGTGTGCGAGAGGAAAAGTAGCTGGAGGCTTGCTGGTGAAGGAACGCTTAAGGAAAACACAGCCTGTGGTATGACTGATGCACTGTAGCTTGGCAATACCTGAAGAATGGAGAAGGTCCAGGCTGGCTACAATAAACCAGGCTGCTGTGGTGGCTGAGGTACTGGCTGAGGAGATGCAGAGATGTGACAGTGCTTCCGTAGGGGCGCCTTGGGCTGCACTGTCTAGACGCCACAGAGAGTCACAAAGGATTTAGGCCCCAGCAATTGGCGTGGCTGCCAGCATGCCAGCCACACTGAGGCAGGCGCAGTGACAGGTTGAGTCTGAACCACAAAGGCCTGGCTCCTGGGACTCCTGAAAGGCCATCTGACTGGCAGACACACCCAGCAGGGTTGGCTCAGCCGTATGGCTACCCTGCGCTCTGTGTCAGCCCTGCCTTTCTCTGTCCCCACACAAGTGTCAATCCCCTCACAGGCTCTTTATTCTGTTTTGTGATGCTTCTTCCTGGAGAACCTGCTCTGTGACAATTTCCAAGAAGGCGACTTTGTGTTTTGTCTGTCCACAATGGCAAGGCGTCTTTCAGGAACTGTTTCCTGTCATCTGTTGTGGGCTGTTAGTCTAGACATGTTAGGCAACCTGGGTTTTGAATGACACCATGTTCCTGGAAGGCTTTGAGTCACTCAGTTTCTCTGGTGCTCAGATCCATGATGTGTAAAATAAGGAACAATCTAACCAGGTGAGATATTACAAAAGGGGATGGTTTGCAGTCCAACGGTGAAATTCCCTAGAAAGTTTAAAAGTAACAGGACGTCAGTTGTGTTGAGAGCCCTCTCTGGCCTCTGCCTGCCTCTGAACCCCCATCTGGTTAGTAGCTGTTTCTCACGGACATTCACATATGGAGCAGATACTCAGGAGGTGTGAACGATCAGGCTGACCCTCACCAGGTTGCAGATTCACTCTCAGGGAGGAGACAGCTGGAGGTGTGCCTCCTTTCCCAAGTACTCAGCTCCTGCTGGGATGACTCTTGGTGACTCCTGGTCCCTGGCTGACTTGCATAAGTTTCCTTGGGTCTTAGTCTTCCTCCCGGCTGTGCCTATGAGGGAAGGCTGCCCCACATTCCCCATCTTTACCAATGCTCCCTCTGCCCCCGAGTCACTCTGTACAGGGGCCTCCTACTCATCCTTTGCATCTCAGCTAAAAAGTTACATCTCCAGGGAATTTTTTTTTTCTGACCATTTGCAACATCCCTATGGGCTGGTCTGAGAAGAGAAATTGGGGCGGGGATACATTTAGGAAAAATATATAATAGATAACACTCCATGAGAAAGTGTTATTGAATCTAAGTTTATCTTTAAAAAGGAAAGACTTGGGAAATTTCCTTAATATGTTCTGGAATAAGTAAACATGCAGCAATCATTAAACCAAACATAATTTAGAATCTTTGTTTTAAAAAATCTCTATATAGTATTAGCAAGGATGGTCAACGACACACAGTCTAATTTTCCTTTCTGAGGAGAGGAGGAAGTTGTAACTATGTATTGATCAACTGAGGTACTAGCAAGTGAAGGCATGGCTTACATTCATTCTACAGCTCCTGTGGGGGATTAAGACACTGGAGCCCCAAGTCATTGAGGCTCTTCTCCGTCAGAACTGGGATTTACGCCTCGACCAGAATCTGGCCAGATTTTTGTGACTGTCTTGGCAAACAAAACAGTATAGAAATGACTCTGTATCACGTGTCTTAGCCAGTGTTCTATTGCTGTGGAGAGACACCATGACCATGGCAAGTCTTATCAAAGAAAGCATTTAATTGGGGCTGGCTTACAGTTTCAGCAGTTTAGTCCATTATTTTCATGGCTTGGATCATTGCAGCATACAGGCAGACATGGTAACTGAGAGTTCTTTATCTACAGTCAGCAGGAAGAGAGAAGATACCACTGGGCCTGGATTGGACTTGTGAAATCTCAAAGCCCGTCCCTAGGGATACACTGCCTCCAACAAGGCCATACCTACTCTAACAAATAGTGCTGTTCCCTAAGCATTCAAATAAATGAGTCCACAGGGGCCAGCCTCACTCAAACCACCATAACTTCCTAGTCTCAAACCTTAAGCAAGCAGTGTCCATACTATGTTTCAAGGAGCCTTACATCCGCCATGCTGTTGAGATGTTCTAATTAGTAGTCCCAGCTGAACTCAGGCTTCTACCAGGCTAATTTACCCGTTTTCTCTAGAAAGCCAGATATATGAATAAATTAGATCATGCCACCCACTACCTAAATACCACGATGCAGCTCACATTATTGCTGTGTGGAATGAAAACAGTGTCCAACTTAGCCCAGTCCCTGGTCCATATAATTGTGTAAGATAAGTAGATGCTTGTGGGTTGAGCCATTTGTTTGGGGAAGTGGTTACCTGAGCAATAAGTAACCAGCAAAGTCTCCAAAAGGCGTCTTCTTCAGCGTTTTTTTGCCTTTCTTTTTCTCTTGATGTCAATTTAACCTGGTGCAATATTCTCAAAACACTCAAGAAAATAATTGTCTTTATTCAAAAGCCCTGCAATGGCCAGGTTCAGCATACATGCCTTTAATCTCAGTACATGGGAGGTTGTGGACCTAAGGACCAGGAGTTCAAAGGCTGGCCTGGTCTATAGAGTGAGACCACACCTCAAAAGAAGACAGCAGGACAGTGGCAGCAGCAACAGTGACAGTCCTCACTTTCAAAGGGTCAAATGAAAACTTAGACAATAAAACCACCTATCATTTATTGACACGGCATAATGAATTATAAGCAATCTTTTGCTAAAGGTAGATGGCTCCTGCCATATGAACCAATGTTTTACACAAGCATTTAAGTATGGTGTCTCCTACCTTGTCAGCTTTTCCTTGCTAATACTAAACTCACTTCAACTTCATACACATTGCTCATTGTACAGAGATGGAGGCTTTTAGTGATATGTATTTGCAATAGTTGACAAAATGGAGTGGATGGCTTGGTGATCCTCTGCCTCGCAGGCCTGCCTTCCTCTTTTTGGTACCCTCTGTGTTCACATCTTGCTGTAATAATCAATGGCCTTTTAAATGTATCTCACAATTCTCTTGCATCAAAATCACCCATGCATCCTGATTCTTCTGCACATTATCTGTCCAGATAAAACTCATGAGTTAGGGTCCCGAGGAGTTGAGCTCAGGATTCAGTACTGGTCATAGACTCCCAGGTGATCCTATCCTTGAATCATCAACTCTAGGGAGCTTTTTCCATCCTTGCTTTTAGCAAGCACTGTCTTATTCTCAGAATAGATGGGTTGCTTCAATCTCCCCACTCTCCCTCTCTGTTTTTTCACCTTGAGACAGGGTTTTTTTTTAAAAAAAAATATTTATTTATTATGTATAAAATATTCTATCTGTGTGTATGCCTGCAGGCCAGAAGAGGGCACCAGACCCCATTACAGATGGTTGTGAGCCACCATGTGGTTGCTGGGAATTGAACTCAGGACCTTTGGAAGAGCAGGCAATGCTCTTAACCTCTGAACCATCTCTCCAGCCCTGAGACAGGGTTTTGTATAGCTAAGGCTGACCTCCAATTCACTACACAGCCAAGCATGACCATGAACTCTTGATCCTCTTGCCTCATCCCCAGGGCCTTGGAATTACGATCTGACACCACCACACCCTACGTTCAATGTGATTCATTCATTTCCTGTAACAGCCTTCATCTGTTGTGGCTTCAGAATATGTTTTCTCTCTTCTTTGTTGGCTTCTTGCTATTAACTGACCAAGCTAAGATGACTAAATATAGTATTTATTCCTATCAGTTTCTTCTTTAAGAAATATATATTTTAAGGAACTAAATGTCTGAAAGGATAAAAATTCTTTCAAACTGAAGGAGACTAGAAAGACATGACAAGTAAATGCAGTGTGAACCAGCTCCTTTTGTTAGTAGAGACGCGTTAGGGAGAACTCGTGAAAAGCAAATTGTACCAGGATGAAAGGTGCTGGAGCTAATTTCTGATCCTGATGCCTGTGTTGTGATTAGGCAGGACATTCTTGTCTAGGGGAATATACTTTCAAGTATTTGCCAATAAAGTTAATAAACTTTCAGTTTCCAAAAAAGATCCATTGTTTCTGTTAGATATTTCGTTCTCTAAGACATTATTACTGTAGTCGCATAAACCACTGACAGGGGAAAAAGCCTTCACTTCCCAGCTCCAGGTAACTAATCACAGGGACATTTTTTCCCCTAGCTGTTCCAATTAGCTGGAATGTGAGCTGCCTGACACTGCTTTGCCCTTCCTCTGAATATTTTGATATTTGTATTCCATTTATCAGAACACACCTGCATCTTTTTCACACAATCTGGTAAATATTATAATATTCAGGTCTTTCAGTGGCATTGATGCAGAACTGAACGTGGCCTACCCAATCAAGACGTAGGGGAGTAGGTTGCAGAGAAGCAGGAGGATGTGTCTTGAGCCACCTGAAAAAATACGCAGAGCTCACAGGGCATGTGGGATTCATTATGCATTTCTGTGTGCGTTCAAGATCAGCTTTCCTACTGCACTCCCCATGAAAATTAGTGACGTGGGTGAGTTCACTCACATGCCCTGGCTCCATTTCTCAAAGAGCAGGTATTGATCACTGCCATAGTTCAAAGCAGGACCTTGAGTGGTGAGGTGGGAGTGGGAACTTCTCATAGCCATGGGGAATGAAGGGAGGAGCCCACCTGGCAGCTGGGATGCTTGAACTCCAGGTAATGTGGACTATGTTATGATTTATGAACTGTACGGCTAGGCTGCAGGGAAGCGGTGGTGCAATTTGGGGCATTCTATATTTCTCCAAACACCGTGATTTCATTTTGACCTTAGCCATTGCTCTGTGCTATATCAAATATTTACATTGCCTTGCTAAGCATACATTATTTACTGTACAGTCTTTAGAATATTTATGTAAAGGTACTGTACATGGTATATTATTCCTGCCTTGTTTTTCTTTTCCTGGAAGTAGGCTTCTCACCAACTGAACTGAAGTCAGTGGAAAGGAGCAATAAGACTTTGGTTTTGATGGCTGTCGTTTCCTTTGTGGGACAGAACCGTGTCACTAAGGAAGTGAAAGACCAGAAGACCTGAGAGAGAAACTAAATGTGTACACTTCTGCATTGGCTTAATCTTCAGAGACATCCAAAGGTCCCTGTGCTAAAAGCCTTGCTTCACTAAACGACAATATTGAGAGGCTAGACAAGCTTTGAGAAAGATAGCCAATTTTACTTATGTATATGTGTCTTTGCCTGAATATTTGTATGTGCACTGCGTGTGTCAGGTACACATGGAGGTCAAAAGAGGGTGTTAAATGCTTGGAACTGGAGTTACAGACAGCTGTGAGTCTTCCGTTATGGGTGGTGGGATTCAAACCCAGATCTTCTTCAAGAGCAGCCAGTGTCTTTAACTACTGAGACATATCTCTAGCACCTTCCCCAAGTCATTTCCAACTGGATTGTTCCGAAGATTATATGTCTCCAAAAAAAGCCATTAAATGTTTTACATCATTTGAAATAAATACTTTGACATGGAGGTTGTGTCTGTATATTGCCATGTAACTGGATGGATTTTTTAAATGTCAGCCATAAGAATGTTTTGTCTGCATGATTCTAATCTTGTCTGAAGCTACCCAGTCAGGGTCCAGGCTTGGTTCACATTCACTGGAATGCACAGCACCAGCCCTCCAGCTTATAATGAAAGTAGATCTCATGTGCAGGAACTAAGGTTTGAGGTTTAGAGTTCATTAAAATCCATTTAACACTGTTAAATGTCAGCATACTTTGAAGGAGGCCTATTAGTTAATGTATACAAAAAGTTATCAGCTCTTGTGATAAGTCAAGGAAACCAAACACAGAAACCCATTAGATTGTTTTCAACCTTCAACTGACAGCCGAGCTTTAAGAAATGGTATAGATAAACTAGACCGAGATTGACAGAAAAAATAGCATTTACAGAAGGACCTTTATTCAAAGTCCTCACCTGGAGACAAAAATCCTGAGTTTTGACTAATTCTAAATGATTAAAACCTCTGCAGTGATTTGGTGATCTCCTAGGGGACACAGAAGACCTGAAAAGGTGGTTTTTTTGGGGGGGTTTTTTGTGTTTATAGTGTATGTAATGGCCAAAATCCCTACCAGCACACCATGTTCCTTCATCTACAGCCTGTAACTCAACATGTCCCTTCTCAAGGTGGTCTCCTGACACCAGCTTGAAAATGCAGTTATGCTCTGACCTCTGATGGTCTGCATAGACCTAAGAATAACATTTTGAACCTTTAGAGTAATGCTTCCCTCAAAGGGATCTGCAGAAAGAGAAAGGTTCTAATCTCTTCTAATTATCCTCCATGCTGACAAGCAAGGGTGATTCAGGTGATTTTCATAGTTAGTTGGAGAGGGGTGTAGATAAGGAAAACTGATTGAGCTCAGGCCAAAGCTAGCCCAGTGGATGATCATTCCACACAAAAGGAATATATAAGAAGACACAGAATTCCCTTGAACAGAGAGCAACTGAAACTATATTAAGTTATTAGAAAAAAATTTAGGTAGAAAAAAATTTAGGCAAAATTTTCAAAATAGGCTTGATTGTCAGCCATTTAAAAACGAAAAAGAAATCAATGATACCTATGACCATGCCAAATTTAGGAATCTATAAGGCCTCTCTGATTAGCAAATTCAAAACTGTGCCTGTAGGTAATTGAATGATTTGAACCCCACATAAAACCTGTGGCTAACAGCCAATTAAATGCCAGAGAGAATCTTTAAAGCTAATAATTTGTGTTTCAGCTCACTGATTTTTAGCTATTCTTTCTGCTGATAATTAGGCAGCAGAACTTGTTTTGTCTGGTAAGGGGAATTCTAACACAGCACAAAAACCCTTTCTCAGTCTAGGGAGGACTTTCCCATTCCTCTGGCTTTTCAGCTGTAGGCGGCTTATTCATCTAGTTAATCCAAAAGTCAAATGGAAATCACTTGAGGATGAGTTGAAAGTAAGGGAACCAAGTTAAAAACATTAAATTTTCTTTGCTTCAACTTATGAAGGGCACTAAATTAATTTTTGCTAGGTACAGTAACAATTATATTTTATGAATTTCTAGTACTTGCCAAATATTATTTTTATTATCTCTTGAGTATCTAAGTATTAGTTTACTCAATTTCCACCATAATCCCATGAGACAGATGCCATTTATAATATGCAGTTTACAAAAATGGAAACATAGTCTTGAAGAAAGATATTATCTTGCCTAAGGTCATACATAGATCAATTAAAGAGAAGAGGCAGGACTCAAGCACAGCTAGACAATAGAGCATCTTGTGTTAACCTACTTGCCTGGATGAATTAGCTTGGAGATAGCCCAGTATCAAAACCTATGCTCACCAAGAATAAGCATTCACTCCGAAAAATGATAATTTGGCTTTTATAGATGATTGGAAAGGGGAAGAGTTACAACTATGATATGGAAATTGCTACATTTGAAAAGAATGAGGGATCAAAAAGAGGCACAATAGGGAATGACTGGCAGGAATCTAAGACATAGATGTGAGGTCTGGACTCTTGTAGCCAAGAGTGACTGCTGCTCAGGTCTTCTTAAGAAAAAGGCCCAAGGAAAGGGAAACACGCAAGGGCAGGGGCAGGGCGAGCTGTGCCCTTTCCTGAGTCCTGACCACCACAATGGTGCCTTTTCTTCCCTGGTTAGGAGCTGAGAGGAACATTTGAAGTGACATTGCTTCAATATCTGTGGCTGTCCCTTTGGCCTCTTGGCATTTGTTATTGGGTACCTGTCTGTTAGGAAAATAGTCTGTGAGCGACTATTACAGATATTATATTACAGAACAGATAAAGAAAAATATTTTGGATCAAGTTTGCCCTCACCCAAAATAAAGATGATGTTTTAGACTGTTGTAGATATGATTAGATTTGCCATAGGGAGAGCTGAGTGGCTACTTTCAACCTTGTCATTGAATGTGTGTTTGATTTTCAGAAAATTCTCTCAATACCTTTCTTTCTAATGTTTCTACAAATTATATTAGAAAATTAGTTTTCCTTTTCATTATATAATTACAGAGTGGGTATATCTAATCAATGAAACTGCTCATCTCCCTACCCCTTTAATTAAGAGATATACCATAATCATTTACCTTGGTTCAGAAATGCTAGACCATGCCATGACCATTCAGTTCAGTTTTACAATGCCCCTTACCACACAGTCTACCTTTTTGCCCTAAATGAGTGTAAAATATTAAACAGAAAAAAGTACACACTAAACATTTCCTAGTACTTAAAAATATAGGATTTTAACTTATAAATTTAGCTGAAATGTGTACACAACCAAAGTATAAAACTGTTCCACCAAAGTGGCAGTGGATTTGAAGCCTGTTGTTCTAGCTCATTTGAAGGTGTGGTTGCCTATTCGCCTGGCTTGGCTTCAAGAAACAAACCAGGACAACTTATTTTCCAGATCCCTCCGTGCTGCAGAGAGCTGGTTTTTTTTTTCTCTCCACCCTCTTACATAAAGAAGAAAAGACAAAGAAACAGCACATTGTAGGCACTGGAGTGATGAAGGCTTCCACGAGCATGAACTAAAACATGGCTCCTTCTGGTGTGTGAGAAACGGGTCATTACTCTGTTTCTTGAGACCTCCATGTTCCATTTCAGCTCCAGTCCCCTTTTTATTTTTTGTCAACATTGTTTACACATGGTGACCCTAGGTCAAGTTCATCAAACAATTCAGTCTTTCTTTTTGCCAACTGAAACTGAGAATCCCAACAGAGCTCGTATGACTACTGCTGATGGAGTGTGCGCATCTTAGTCTTTATAGAGGGGAAGACAGTGCACAATTTAACTATCTCTTTCATATTTCAATATGACTTTATATTTAGGGAAGTTAAAGGTAACCAGATTTCATTGACTAAATTCTGACAAGGATAGCTATAATGTGTTCTTGAAAAATGAGATTCAGTGTTAAGATTCACAGACATAGTTGTCTGTATCTTGGTCTTTGCATTCAAATTCAACTTGGCTTGACTAACTCTATCTACTCAATGACTTGAGCCTGTGGACAGGGCTTCTACCTCTCTGCTCACATATTATGCTAGAGAGTAGGGGCCTGTGGAACAGACTTAACCTGTCTTCAGAAAGGGAATTATGAGAGATGCGTCTCCAAATATGAATGCCATGGCCTCTCCTGAAGCCCAGCTAAACATTGCCAGAGTGACACCTTCATAAAGTCTTTGACAGAAACATAAAGACTATGATTTAAATGGCAAGAATGGGGAAGAGTTTTCTGGGCAAACGAAATTTAAAAGCAGCCCAAATGGAATTGATGCAGGATAATTTGAGGATAATGGATATACTAGTGGGCTTACCAAAGACAAGCTCTTGGGATAGAGTTCAAAGCAGTTTAACAACCCAAACCAAATCTGAAAGCTGGCAACTTTGTAGCCCGCGTCTACCCTTAGGAAGAGGCCGCGATTGAAAGGAGACCATAAAACTAATTGTTCATCTAGTTATCATTCTGTCATGGAGTTGTGTTTGGTGGTGGGTAAGTGCTTTAAATAGTCTCTATCGTAAGTATTAAATCACTGTGAACCTCCAAGCTTCAGAATTGAAATATAATCCTTTGATATATATATATATATATGTACATATATATTTTATAAAGTGTGTATATATAATAAGAGATATACCATAATCATTTATCTTGGTTCAGAAATGCTGAGTCAATATATATACTTAAAATTATGGAGTCTGGTTAATTTTGGTGCATGCCACTTTTTGTTTGCAAGCTATATACATATATTTATATTTATATTATTTATAAAGTTACAAATGGGAGTGTGACTGGAACTCAATGGAGAAGGGGAACCTGCTGCTCCTCCCATGATCTCAGCAGATTCCTTCCAGAACTGAAGAAAGAAGGGGGGCACTAAAGGTTAGTTTTAAATATTTTGCACCTCAGGCCACACTTTATGACCTCTTCCTAACTTACCTTGGACAGGAGAGGAAAGATAGGAGGAAGGATCCAGAGTTTTCAGAAATAAAAGGGGAAGTTATGAATTTTCAATTCAGCAATAAATGTCTGCAGTCCATCCCTTCTGGGGTAGAGAATTCCCCTGGCTCTTGAGGGCAGCTCCCTGGCTGAGGGTTTGCTAGGCAGACAGGATTGCTGTAGCACACTTAATGATTCTCATCCATTTGTCCCACTGAAATGTGCCTTTATCCACATGGGTGTAAGGTCAGCTTGGAGGGTCTCCTAGCCTAGGCCTGTTGAGGTGGCTCACACATACCAATTTTGATTCTCTTTGTCCTGCTTCTGTTTTCTGTGTTGCCACACTGTTTTGCTTTCTGGGCGATACAGGGCCTCTGCTTCCTGTCTGTGCTTTGTCAGTGCTCGATCGGCGGGCCAGCATCTCTCCCCTGTGTAGCCTTTTCTTTCCTTCTCTTTCCTCTTCCAAGAACAAATCCAGGACTTCATCTTAGGGAGTCATCTTTTCCTTATTCTGTAAGCTTTTTAGGCCTACTTTGTTGTGTGCAAAGAGGCTTTCCAAAGACTCTGAGGGAAGGGAAGAGAACTACTGGTTCCCAGGGTTCAGGCGGGCCAGAAGTCACTGGCTTCAGGAAAGCTGGTACTTTGTTTTGAGACCCTGCAGGAGTCTGTTATTGTTGGGCACTCCAGAGGCTAATCACTCAGAGGGAGTTTGATTCAGTACTGTCTGGAGAGAAACCTGCAGAGCTTTTGTCTGCTGACTGCTTGCTCACTACCACAATGTCCTCCTCTGCCAGCGGCTCCTGTCATTCCCCAGACACCCTCTCTAGGGTGGAGCAAAACATTCACACCACGGACTCAGGGAGGCAGAAGAGGCAGAGAAAGGGCAGTTTCGTGGTATGTTATTATTATCAGATTGCCTTAAAGCACAGCATCATGAGAGTCTTACCTCAGTATTTTTTTGATACTATGTATTCTTGAAGTTTTGTAGTAGGTTTTAAAAAATTCCTTCTTTTGTCCAGCATAAAATACAATATGCATTTATAAAAGTAAGTAAAGTACATAGGTTTGGGTTAATGGAATGGTTTAGAGTAAGCAGAAAGGTGACTGTTACTGTTGAGTTTAAAATTTTTCTTTTTCTCCCTCAGGCCAAATAAAATTCCTTTAAAACTCGATCCCTTTCAAAAGTAAGGAAAATAGGCAAAACAGTATAAATGCAAATACTGATTTAGTTTTCAGATCTTATGTGTTTTTATGCTGTGCATTTTGCTGAGCAATGGACTATAGGCCTGTGGGTCATGGTTATCTTGAGATGAAATTTTATTCACAGTTACCCCCTTCACAAAACTGCAGTATTTCAGGATACCTGCTCCATCAGCCAGGTCTAATGTGGGAGAGGCAGATTATCCTGTACCTCAGGCCAAAGCCTTGTGCTTTTGAGTAAAAAACGACAGCAAAATATTCATTAAATGTGAGATTGCCCACATGAATTATGTCTATAGTATTGTAAGCTGGTAAATTGTGACCACTATTTCTAATTGTATAATTAAAAACAACGATAGGGCAGAACTTAGGTAGGTGGGGTAAACTAAATGGCTTGCTGGGAGAAAGGAGACAGAGTCAGAGAGAAGCCATGTAGCCTCCACTGGAGACAGATGTGCTGAAACTTTACCGGTAAGTCACTGCCACATGGCACTACACAGATGAATGGAAATGGGTTAAAATAATATGTAAGAGGTAGCCAATGAGAAGCTAGAGCTAATGGGCCAAGCAGTGATTTAAATAATATGGTTTTTGTGTGATTATTTCAGGGCTCTGAACAGCCGGGAACCAACAAGTGGCCTTTCCTCCTACATGTATGTATGTATGTATGTATGTATGTATGTATGTATGCATGCATCTATCTATCTATCTATCTATCTATCTATCTATCTATCTATCTATTCATTTATAAAAAGAGACAATCAGAACCTCGTTTGATGCATTCTGTTGTGCAAATGATCAATGAGACCAACTCAAACACCCCAAGACAAGAGGTATGACTTGTTATTCATGTTGTGAGGGACAGGGCCATGTCCACCACTGAAAGGTAACTTCTAATAGTTTTAAAACAAACAATTTGGCAATAAAGAAATTCAGACTTACATCTCTATTAGTAACCAGTGTGCCCTGTATCTTGACAGTTTCTGTACAAAAATTGGTGATTTCAAATGTTCCAGCCACAAAATATAAGAAGTTACTGAAGTCATGAATACAAGTATTTTCAGCTAAGTTATTAACATTTTTTAACAAAGTATAGACAGGTTATTCAAGTGCCAAGTAATAAAACAAAGTCAAATAACAGAATTTAAAATAAAGGATGTTTCTGAGCAATAAAACTGGTTACTGAGAGATTCCATTTTGGCTTAACATGTTACATGCTACACATGCTACATATCCAAGTGAAAATAGGCAATGTTGGCCACACCAACATAGAAGAGCCGGTCACAGCCAAGGGTTAGACCAAAATATAAAAGGGTTATTTTTTTGGTAGATGTTGTAACTTTCACTGGTTCACAACTGAGCAACTTACAATGCCATGGACCAAATACTTCAGGACTAACTTAGGGCTTAAAACATGAAGAATGAGGGATACTTAGTTCCTGCCACCAGGGAACGTCTACCTTGTTGGTAGATTTCATATCAGAACCACTTAAGGAGGTTTTGGAAGTGACAGATTCCAATGGGACCGTAGGTTAGCAACAGGAAATCCTTACCTGTCTGATTTAATAGTTTATGCAACTGGACCACCAACTTAAGCCTCTCAGAGTCTAGGAATAGATATCTCTGTCATTACTGTCCTCTAAGTTCACTAAGAATGTTGGCTGCACACTCCCCGGTACCTGGAGGACCAAGTGGAATTTCCCATAAGTAGCACCTCCACCGGCTGGATGGACCATCATATTGATTTTAGCCACTTGTAATTAATTTTTACAAGTGATAGAAAGGATTGGTGGATGGAAATATAAGGGGACTTTTAAAAGCAACTTCTTAAAAAACTCCCAGCTTCACTTTTTTCATTGACTTTAAATGCTTGAGCCATGGCCTTTCTTTTATACTTATTTGTAAGGATCGGTTAAGTTGATGAATAGTAGAAACACTAAATTTAATAGATTGTACTTAATATTTTGCTCTTAAGCTAATGTTCTAAATTAGTTAGGTTTAAATGATAATGTCTTCCTTTACAAAGGCTACAAATTCAAAAGTTCCCTGCACTTGGATTATGAGCATTTAAAGGAAATGTGGCCAGAGGAAGAAGCTGTGTGTTTGAGAGAGTAATATCTTAATGCATTGTTATTGCTTTATTGATTGGAATTGATTTTTTTTCGCCTGTTCATTTTTATAGGTGTCCTATTCTGACAGCCATTGTGGAATCTGCACAATATCTCCATCTGAGAGCCCCTTCTCTACACATTTTAAGAGAAGTCTTAAATCTAACCACATTAAAATGTTTTAGAGAAAACATGAATGGGTTTGAGAGCTAGTGATAATTCCTTCACCTTGTGTGAATTTATTGAATTTAAATAACTATTCTCTACCCCCTCTCTCTATCTCTCTTTCACATACACACACACATACACACACACACACTATCTGTGGGGATATCTAATCTGTACTTTATATGATTTATATATCCTGCTATAGTTAGTTTAACAAACTTGACATTTTTAAGATCACAATAATGACATCGGACATGGAAACCTCAGTGGCCATCCCAGAGGCCAGAGGGCATCTGAAGCTGGGAGGAACATTTCCAGGCATTATCCTCAGGTGAAAATGAACTAACAAGAAAAGGAAAGAAGCCCTGTTTAGTTTACTGGCAGGGCTAACAATGGTTATTTCCACAGTCATTGTTCTTCTTGCTCTCTGAAAAACACCAGGGCTTTATCCTTCTGTTGGCTCTGTCTCGTTTGCAGAGGTGCCATTGTTCTCTGCTGTGTCCTGTTTTCCCTCCAATGCTCTCTTAAGTTCAGCGGTAGTGGCTGAGGGTCAGCTTTGTTGTCTTTTACACTTCAGGAAAACTAGAACGGGAGTCTAACATTCCTTTGTGTGTGTGTGTGTGTGTGTGTGTGTGTACAATATTTGTGATCAGCTTTCTTCTAGGCATTTAAATTCAATTCTTACTGCTCCCTTTTCCTAAATTCTTAAAAGGCATCTGAGTCAATTGCATGGCGACAGTCACACGTGGGCAGAACTCCTGCTAATGAGGTGGGTATGGGAGACAGTGTGTGAGCCCAGGTGGTCGCTTCACTCCCAGCTACATACCTGTCTTCTTCTATTGCCTCCCAAAATCACACGAGATGTTACAACACAAGCCAGGCATCAGTGTCCATTATTAACTACTGAAAACGGTAAGCAGTGTAGGGTTGCTCTCTTGGCTGGGGTGTGAAAACTCACAGCTGAAAGTCCTTTTCAGCAACAGGCATCCCATCCTTGTATCACGCTGTGTTCCAGGTCCTCTCTCTGCCCAGCCATATCACTTCTGTCTCCACTTCCCTAGTGCTGGGATTAAAAGCCTGTGATCCCAAATGCTGGAATCAACTTTGTGTGAGCTCTGTTTCTCTTTTAGACTGATTCATTATTGTGTAGCCTAGAGTAGCCTTGAACTCACAGAAATCTGTCTCCCTCTGTCTTCTCAGCGCTAGGATTAAAGGTGTGTGACACCACTGCCTGGCCTCTATGGCTAACTAGCATGGCTAGTTCTGCACTCTGATCTTCAGGCAAGCTTTATTTGTTAGATTAGGAACAAAATATCACCACACTTCTTTTTTCCCCAGATGATTCTAGCCTGTATCCAGCTGACAAAATTCTCAGCAGTCTGTCTTCCTTGAAGAACCCCACCATAACACACAGTAGCACCCAATAGTACATTCCTGAAATCTGATATAAGCACCCAGTACCATGCCACTCCAAGGTCCTGTAGAAAAGTCCAAAACGGACAGTGGCCTCCGAATTCAGAACCATAAGGAACCTCCCCATAAGTGAACAGTCTCGATAAATGTGTATGTGTTTAAATTTCCAGTGCATACCTTTGTGACTCACATTTCCTCTAAATATCAGCATTAAATTTCAGACATTTCCATCTAAATTCTTAGAGAGAAATATATCTACATACCTGTATTATCTTACTTTCCCTACAGGCTACAAGTTACTTTAACATTACAAAAGTGGTTTCTTTCTTTCCCACACCCCAGTTCCTCAAGTTCTTCTTTGCACAGCAAACAGTAACAACTGAAAACTTCCAAACCACTCTCAGGGTCTTCTCCTCTGACAGTACAGACTCAGATGGCTTTGAAATTGGTTTAGATGCTGGTCATTTCATTTACTGAGTAGATAAAGAACTGCAGCTTTGGAACTGGATGGTTGTTTAGTGCCTGGTGCACATTATCACATTGGCTCCCTTCCCCTGTTAGCTCTGTGATGCTAAGAACATCACAAATTTTACAGATGGGAATGGCATGCCCAGGGGAGAGAACAGTTTGTAGAGATTTTCAGGTGGAAAGTCCTGACGCTCATGCTGTGCACCTAGTAACTGCACTCTGCAGATCTTACTCATCAAGACTCTGCTTTTCCTGCTCACAGAGGCCCCGTGCATCCACAGCCCACTGACAGCCACTGACAAAGGATACCATGGCTTTGCCTCTGAGGGTTCTTTCTGCTTCTACTTTTGCTGCCTTCATCTAGATCAGTGATGTTACATGAGATTATATAAATTAGAATATTGGCTTTACATACATTTGAGCAAGTTTATTTTGAACAAGGGAAATAAACAATATAAGAAACATTTTTAAATGACCTCATTCTATGGTACAGAGGTTAAGGCCTGACACCATTTTAATCAGCAGCTCTGAAATGACAGCACAATTATCCTGTCTCTGAGTTGGTAAAGTTGTTCATTAAACATGGTAGATAAACAGCTCTAGCCTTGCCTAGCCTTAATCGGAAAAACTCTTCCCTGGTGTTTCCATCTGTCTCTGCTGTCTGCTAGGTGCTGTTCTGTGATCTCACACTAGTGTGCACACCATGTCTTTTTTTCAGCAAGTCACACCAAACCTCCCCTTCTTTTTCTCCTCGCAATTACTCAAGAGCAGTCTTTTAAGATGGTCCTGTCACTGATTTCGTGCTCATCCTCCCTGTTGTTACTTACTTTTGTGCTCCTGGAGGGTTTTGCCTTCTTCTAATGCCATTGAATGTTTCCAACACCTGAAAATGGCATCTCTGATGCTGATGCTGCTGATGCCCAGGGCTCTGGTGATCTGGGTTGGTGCTTAGAATAGTCATAAAGATAATGTTGAATTTGCCTGAAAAGGGTTGCTTCGCCTAATGTTCAAAAGTTTTTCTACTTCCTTCTGTTTCCTGTATTACATCATCAGGCTGAGCAGGCATTTACAGAGGCCTGGGACATGATAGTTTTCCCTAAAATGGTGTCCCAACCACTTGGTGAACTAATTATCAAGCAAGGCTGTTTTGTCATTTCTTAAACTATAATATAGTTCAAATTTAAATCACACAACTAAATAAAATTGAACATTTATCAAATTGGTAATGGGGTAGCCAGTCCATTATGAGCATACAGACACATTAATGATAAGATTAATAATTTGGCTACATATAAATTTAGTGTTTCCTCTAAACAACAGCCATAACTAAATAATCCCAAGCAAAATTAATAAGCAAGTGCAAAACTTGTGTAAACACGTGCTGATAGGTTCTGACAGATTAATGAATAAAATATACATGCATTGGGAGGGAACAAAGAACAAGAAACAAAGAACCCAAAGAAACTTTAATAGGCACTTGTGTGTGGAAAGTGCTGACTTCCTTGCTAAAATAACCCCTTGCACCCCACGTGCACCTCCCAGAGCAGAGGGTCTCATGTGTGCACATTCTTCAGGTGGCAGTGATGTAGGAACACGGCCTCCACTTGCCGATTTAGAGATGCCATTTTCCAAATCTTAAATAGGCTCCTGCCTGTCGGGCCAGCAGTCCATCCCAGCAGACTAGCCTAGCAAAGCTATGCAGGGTAATCATTGGCATGGGGATTCCTAAAACTCCTCACGGGAAAACATAAATAGAAGACTTGATACTAATAGCAAAAATTAGAAAGTGATGGATTATCAAATTAATAAAATGCTATATATATATATAAATAAAAGACTAATAAAAGTGGTTGTCTAATTATGTATTGAAGAGGGACTCGTCTGACTTAATTGACAGGTAATGCTTTAGAGCGTTAAGAAGGCAATGCCTAGGGAGAGCGCTGATTGGTTGGTAAGTAAGAAAGGTGTCCTTAGATTTCCTGCAGTGTGAGCCTGATAGATGCCTCTGCGTGTGTAGAACTGTCCATAGCAAGCATGCAAGTCAACATGTTGTCAGTACCTGCATTAGAAGTTGGCTTTTTAATTCATTTTTAATTGTGTTCTGGTCATCAGGTGCTGTGTAGCACACGGTAAAAGACCAATACATCTTAAAAATAGAAACATTAAGGATCATGTTTCTTATTTTAGATGGAGCGCTTCTCCTACTGGATAAGCTATTCCTATTCCCCTGTCCGTAGATCTATTTTGGTTGTTCCCAGTGTTTACAAAAGGCTAGCTCTCGATCAGAACTCAGAGAAAGGCTTAAAGGTAGTCAGCCATTACCTTTTCCTTTTACACTGGCTGCAGAAGCTAGACTTAATGCAGTCAGAGATCTTTATTTAACCTCTACCTCAACCACACTGAGATTTCCCTGCTCTCAACAGGTTAAGACCCAACCCGCAGAACCCCACTCAGGGGAAACTTACTGTTTTTACAAAAGATTGCATTGAAAGTGTTTTGGCTGATTCTTTTAGGCTTGGAAATAGCCAAAAACAACTTTAATTTGGACTTTTTAGGGAGACCAACTTTCTCCTTTCTCTTGTTTAAAAAGATTTTATTATGAAAGTAATATTATTTAAAGAGTGGATAAAGAATTTGTAAACTTCTTCTAGCTTGAGTAGTAACCATGACCTTTTGAGACTGCCCCCAACTTCTTAGACCTGTATTTCCTTGAGGCATTTTAGCAAGCAGAGGGCAGCTTCAGACAGGGATTCTCTGACTTCCTTATGATAGTAGGAGTCTTGGTGTCCGTTTTTAGAAAGCTACTATCTGGTAGCCACCCATGAAGACATCTCTGAATACTTCCACAAAACTTGAGTGGCAGGAAAGACATTTAGTTTTAAATAATATGAGAACTAAGTACAAATGCTTGATACTTAGCTCACAGAAGGTGACACTATTGTTACTAAGAGAATTCAGCTCTGTACGAGGAAAATAATACAAAGGTGAATGCATCTAATCGCCTCCCACATCGACGCCTTTCTAGCCCTCAGGTTCTCAGAAAGTACTCTAAAGTTTTCTATGTCATTTACAGGTCTGTCTGGCAACAAAGATAACATCCCAGGATACAGAGAAATAACAAGGAGCACCCTAATAATCACCAGTTCTTATCCCACTTATTAGTATGGAATTGCCAGTCATTACAGAAAATGTCTCATGTGTGCTCAGGTACACAGCTCTCTCCATTGTGATATCACGTTCACATATCTTTCTTCTCTAGTTCTGGCTCTGCATGTCTACTTTTGCCCCCCACTCCCCAAAACTTGAGTGGTAAAAATTATTGCCACTGCTTAAAATTTCTTAGCCTCTCTTGTTTCTTTGAGGAATTTTAGCAAGTACTTTTATATGCATCATAAAACTGTACCTTGCCAATTAACAAAAGTTTAGTATGATCTTTATAAAAGTTAATTATTATGACCCAAATAAACTTTTGAATCCTGTGAGTTTACCCTTGAAATAGGATTACATTTTAAAAATATAGTCCAACTACAACATAGTTAAAAATCAGTTCAAATTTTTTGTTGGGATTAGTAAAAATGGACAAGTAGATCTACTCTGAAGTCTACAGGCACTTTCTTTTTTTAACTGGGGAAGAATTTTTTCTTTTGCTTGATTTTTTTCTTGTACTTTCTTTCTGTAATAATCTCAAAGAAGATGTTTTTCTTTTGTCACAGAGTAGCTTGTGTATCCCCTCACCAAGATTCCTCTGCTATTAGCTTATTTCAAGCTTACATTGCCACTCATATATCTTCCTGCTGTTGAGTGTTTTTCTAGAAGTTTTTGAGAAACAGGCTGTACAATGGTGACCCATAACCCAGACACATTTTAGAATTCATTTCCTAAGCAAGAA
Source organism: Chionomys nivalis (assembly GCF_950005125.1). Classification (NCBI taxonomy): domain Eukaryota; kingdom Metazoa; phylum Chordata; class Mammalia; order Rodentia; family Cricetidae; genus Chionomys; species Chionomys nivalis. The sequence continues at coordinate 63,351,150 of NC_080096.1, read as the reverse complement.
GATTCTCCTAACCAGAGAGCAGGAAGTCTGCACTGATAACGCACTATTATCCACCGATAACCTCACTCCCCACATCTCTCCTTTCTGAGTAAAGGTCCTATCTAGAAGTACATGAGCATTTAGCTTCCATACATCTTCAGGGCCACTTCAACCTGGAAGAATTCCTGTGGCTTTGCTGTTTTATTCATTGTTTTTATATCTTTGACCATTTAAAGCATACAGTTTATCTATTATATTTTGACTCTGAATCTTGGATGATCTGCTAATTCTTCTTGGCCAGATCTAGGCCATGAGTTCTTTGGGGAAAAAAATGTAAAGAATATGTTCTCTTTCCATGCATTTAAAAAGGAAGAATATCGGGTCAATCTACCTCATTGCTAATGGTCTTAATTGTTAACATTTGATTCTGCTGGCAACTGACAGCTTTTTCCCAGCTGGCATGCAACTTTTGTTCTTTCTAGTTTAATATCAACATATTCTAGGAGGTTGTGTGAGATTACACTGGTGTTACCGTTTCTGATCCAATGCTCAGCCAGCACTGACCCTCTCTGAAGGTCCCCATCTGCATCATTCATTCCTGTGATTCACTGAGACTTTCGATTTTCATTGTTCTTTTTCTGCATTTATTGCTATTGACTGACTTTTTACTCCAATGACAACTGCTGTTTTTCCCCATTGATTTATTCATTCCTCTACTAAATTTTTGTGGACTAATATGCTAAAAACATCATTCATTTTGATACCCAAATTCTTCAGTATTTAAACCTCTTTCAGATGATTCCTGTGTTCTAATTTGGTTCCTGTGTTTTCTTTACTATTTTCCTTTCTCTTATAAACAAAAAACCTTGTTTCAGACTTGTCCTGTATTTTCCTGTTCCGGTACTGAACATTAGAACTTCCTAAAGCGTCTTGATTCATTTGACTAGAGAGTAATATTTAGAGGTTAGAGCATATCTATTTCTGTCTATGTCAAGTCCACCTGTATCTATGTGCCCAAGTTCATTCTCCAGCATTCAAATTCAATCCAATGTGTCACACTTTTCTTTTTTATTCTCCTGTCTGTCTCTGTAATCATCTTCCCTGATAGTGCTTTTTCTGGGTATACAAACTTAGCTCTATTTTTCATCTTCTCTTCCAGCTGCACAGGGCCAGAAGAATGTGATCAATAAGGGTGTACACTACCCTTCTGAAGGCCATACTTCCTACTTCTTGTCTTCCTCATGCTGGCCACACACAGAAAATCTAGTAGACAATTCCAGAGCCTGCTGACAGCACCACCGCAGGGAGTCAACTAACCACTTCCTTCTTGGAGTAGAATTAGGTCTTCTCCTTTGTCCTCTTTACAATCAACTTGTGTTGGAGAAGGGGCTTGTTGGTTCCCAATCACCCAGCTAGCTTAGACCCGGAATAACAACACAGAAACTATATTAATTAAATCACTGCTTGGCCCCTTAGTTCTAGTTTCTTATTGACTAACTCTTACATCTTAATTTAACCTATCTCCATTAATCTGTATATCACCACGAGGATGTGGCCTACCAGCAAAATTTCAGCACGTCTATCTCTGGAGGCAGATCCATGGTGTCTCTCTGAGTCTGTCCTTCTTTCTCCCAGCATTCAACCTAGCTTTCCCTGCCTACCTAAGTTCTGCCTTGCTAAAGGTCCAAAGAAGTTATTTTTTATTCATTAGTGGTAATCACAGCACACAGAGGAGACTCCCGCATCAAACTTGCACAGGGTTGTGAAGGACAAAGGGATATAGACCTTGATACTGAGATCTGACATTACTTATTATTGCAAAACGTAGTTCTGATTAACAAACTCTATGGCATACAATGTTCTGTGGGTTCCTACAAAGATTAAATCTTGGGCTTCACCAATGGATGGATTTCCACAGGGGAAGGGAGAATTAAGCTCAGTCACTGAGAAGTGCGCTTATTTCGCTTCTTCAAGGGCATCACCTTCAAGTTTAAGAGGCAACATATCCATAATGTTTTACGTTCTTACGTTTGCAAACACAGTTTGAAACAAGCCCCTCAGATATTCCCAAGTTCAATAACTTGTCTAGAAATTCAGGAGAAGGGGTAAGGCAAATAGCAATGCCATGTGTAAACCAGCATTAGGTTTCTGAAGGAGTCATGATTAAATTGTCCCAACAAAAGCATTAACACTTAAATTCACTAAGATTAATAATCTTTCCAGTGAGTCCTATTTTCTGATAAGAATGACTAATGGGAGTACCAAACTCAAGATCACATTCTCTTCCTCAGAGGGAGACTCTAGTCATGAAAGGTGAGTTTATTCAAATTTGCATGACTTTGTAAGACATGAAGTGACAGAATGAGATGCAGCCTCTCTGGGCACATGAATCTTTTGGGCTACTCTTCCAGTTAGGATGCTCCTCACCACATTTTCATCTTTGGTGCCTTTCCCTCTGGGAGTAGGTCCTGGGGCCATTCTCTGCAGAGAGCTCTTGACACTGGGAATTCCTCCTTTTGGTTGATCAAAGCTGGACGAGCCTGACTCCACCCCAGGAAGTGGAGGCAGACACATCTGTTCAGTCTGGCTTGCTGCCAATAGGGGATTTATTCTGGGGTGAGTGGGGGAGAGGAACTTTTATGTCAGGAGGGGATTTATTGTTGGCTGACAGGGTGTGGCGAGTGTCAAGGGTGGGAACCACTTCAGCTCCTTGGCTGAATGTCTGACTTTTTGTGAGGCAGAGTTTAATCTTTGTATGTGGGTTCCAAGATTTTTATGAAGGGTGAGTGATGAATCCATGAACTTTATTGACAAACTGAACAACTTTAGGGAAGTAAAGTACAGCATTGGTCACAGAAAGATGTTACAAGGGAAGATTTGCTTGTTCCATGCAGATCAGTTAGGATCCAACAATGAAAGGAACATTGTGTAAACTCATTCATTAGTTAACCTAGTTCCACAGATCAGGCCAGAGGAAAATGAAGAAAAATCCACTTGGTGTTTAGAAATACTGGCTCTTTGTCGGGGAAGCTACTGATCATCAGAACACTTTGGATTCCAATGTCTTCAAAGAAAAGATGATACCCATCACACTTAAAAGATTTATCAAATTCGGTAATTTATGAAATTATTATAAGTTGAAAGGGGACAGGACATGTTTAACTTCCACAAAATTAGTCTGTGGTTAAATTATTTTAGGTATGGTCATGAGTTCAACCTTGTCTCAAGACTTCAGTAGACAAACAGGAAAGAAATGTCATGGAGATTAATTTAATTTGATTCTAGACTGAGAAAGAGCTAACACTTTGCACTTTAAGAAATTCTTTACTTTTGTCATTTTGTCTTAAGACTATTAGAAAAAGATAGATATTTTTGTAGGAATGATTTGTCCATCTCATCATAGATTTTATCTAGTACATATAAAGAACCTTTTAATCATCAATACTTAGTCATGGGCTGAGATATACATAAATATACATATTATTATTATTATTTTCCTTGATCTTCATATGCCATTCAAGCTAAAAAATTAAATTCAGGAATTCAGCAAGATCAGAGCCCATGTGTAAATTAGATAGAAGGATGCTCTCTTATGTGGGCAAACTTGATGGTTATACAGTCAATGTAGTGGCACTTCCATCTGCTGCTCTTTGCCACTGTGTATTTTTGTGCAGATTCTATCCTATCTTGAAGACTTGCAGAACGGTATTGCCAGAAGTCTTAGTTGTATGAAGGAACAAAAACATCTGGAGAATAAATCATCCTATGGGGAGAAAAGGCAATGCAATGCAGGAAAATCACCTGAGAGATTCCAAGGGCACCATGGAATCTGTGGCTGCTTTGTTTGCCACCTGTGAGGAGCAAACTGGAAAAGTTCACAGCAAAATATTTGCTGGAGGAGAAATGCGAGCAGGAGAAGCACTTTCCATACTGGAATTTTGAGCAGGGATAGGTGACAGTGGAGAGATTGATGGCTTCAGCACCTGCTAGTCTCAGCCAGTTTGATCCAACGGCGTGAGACTCCACGTAGCTCAGCTACAAAGGATGGGGGCCTTGAGTGGCCTCAAATTCCTGGTAGATATATCCTGTAAATTTTCTGGGCAGGATAGAATTCAAAGGCACACAGAGAGAAAGAGCAAATGGCGGGAATACAGCTATCCCCATCAACATCGGCATCAACAAGGGTAGAAAACATCACTTTCGTACATCACCACACATGCACTACTGGAAAAATTCCAGAAACACCCCAGAAAGGGGACTTTTGCAAAGAAGACTAAATTGTGATTCAAGGAAGAGTCTGAGCATATTATTTCTTGGTGGTATTGCAGTATTTTAATCTCAGTGTACTATAAACTGGGAAGTGGAAATATGACATATCCACAAGAGATCCTGAAGCGAAGAGGCTCATGACTTTAGGAGAACTTCCTTTTTCTCCAGGATGGGAAAAAGCAGACAGGATGACTGCACAATACAGGTAGTCCGCATATGTTCCACCTGAGTCCATAGGATGCGCACACATATGGAGTGCTCGCCATAATGCGTAACTGGAGGATCTTGGGCAATGTGCTGAAGTTTCTATTTCAGTGAAGTAAGGAGCATGAAGGAAATCTGGTACATGCATCATGAGGAGAAATTGCTTGAAAGAGATTGGACCTCAGGTGTCACAGTTTCTTCGTTCTCTGTCTAGCTCTGCTCTAACTAGCAAAAAGGGTGCAAGAAAGTCAGTAACTTCCTCTGAGGTTTCAGATTATCAAGTTTCAAGATAAATTTATTGAACTGAAAGCCTTTTAAATGTCCTCTTTGGGGCAGTGAGATGGCTCAGTGGGCAATAAAAGTGCCTGCCACACAAGTCTGACCACCTGTGTTAATCCTTGGAATCTATAGAAGGAAAGAATCAATACCCAAAAGTTATTCTCTGATGTGTATATATATTCATGCCTTGGTCTACATTCAAACATACACAAACCAAGCGCAGACTCACACACACACACACATGCATGCACGCACACACACACACACACACACACACACCAAGTACACAAACACACCAAGCACATGTGCACACACACATACACCAATCATAATAATATTCAATAATCATCAAAATTCCAATTTTGTCCACCAATCCTGTGGGTCGTTTCTGCTTGTGCTAGTGGAAGAATGCTACAGCCAGAGCGCAATGACTCCACAGCAAAGAGTTTGCGTCAATTTATGGAGTTTTCTGACTGCAGACCAGTCAACTCTGTGTCCTGCAAGCACCCGTGAAGCAAAGTGTCTACATCACAGAGTAGACATGTTTTGTTTCTTCTTTCTTCTACTCCTTTCTATATGCCAAGCCCTGGCTTCCTTTTTGGTCACTGAATAAATGTGTAGGACTTCTCCAAATGCTATCAGATTGGCTAGGCGTATAGTCTGTGTTTTGCATGTCCTGCCAAGATAAGCTTGGTCATTTACCTCTGTTTATTTTCATTTTCCAGACATCAGGTACTGTTTGCATTCCAGCACCCACACAGGAGTAACATCTCCCCAATTAACATGGCAGTGTTTCTGAGTGTTGCTTAACTTCGCGGAACTTGGTGTCAAGCCAACCAGAGGCATCTATCAAATAACAGCCAGGGGCACTGGTTTTTTTCAACTGTTTTCAAATTCTCCGCAGCGATAATTCAAATGGAATTTTTAATAAACAATCTCGTGATAGAAAGATGGGGAACGGAAAGAGGTGGGAGGGAGGGAAAAAAGGGAGAAGCGCGACTACTGTCAGAGGCGCCCAAAACAAACCCAAGCTCATCGCACCTATGGCCGGCACATGTCTGGGCTTTGGCATTTTAAAGGAGATGGAAATATAGGTTTTGCTCAAACTACAAGTTCAACATTTAAAAAACAATTTTAGGGTGATTCTTTTAGAGCTCTAAGAACATCAGGTTTGTATGACCTAAGCTTCCTTCAGGTTTGTATGAGATCACCTTCTGGACAGGGGATTCTGGTAAAGAGTTTTGCTTGCTCAAGCATTTTCATTGGCTCCTTGATCTTGCCACATCTTCGAAGTAGCAAGGAGAGCCGATTTGTTTTGTTTGTGACTTCTTTTCAGCTGTAACTAACCCTTGCATGCAGTTGGAAATCACCATACACATCATCATTCATAAGCACACATAGCTAGAACTTCATCTTGAATCCTGCTGAAACTAGATTGAGCGTGCAGTTCACACCTTTGAAGCTAGATACTTTTCTGTTGACTGCCCGAATCTCTCATTTTTATATTTAGAATGAGATGAGCCCTACCATTCTTACTTGAAAATTATTACAGAAAATAAAGACTTCATCATGTGAAAATTGAGTTTTCCGGTATCTACACAGTGAGAAGAGAAAAAAAAATTATACCAAAGTGAAGACAAGAGACCTTCTATTTCACAATATGGAAAACACCAATGACTGGGAAAGGAGTAAAACATACTGCCTGGCGGGAAGTGCTGTGGAATGTGCTTTCTCCGGCATATCTTGTATTATGACAATTGGAGATGCATGCAAAGCTGCTGAGAATGATTTAGATGTGAGTGAGGATGAAGGGTGAAATGTAATCAAGTTGACTTATAATTGTATATTAACGCAAGCAAGGTGGTCTAGACATGTGTGGGTATGACTGATAGTTTTCTGTTTCCATGGAAAATTAGTAAAGAAAGGAAAAAAAAAAAAAGAAACAAAGATCTTTAATTACCTGCTGTATGCCAGCCTTGTCATGGCAATTACTTCATTACATCTGTGCCCAAACCTTCCTCAACAAGTTAGCATCATACTTCCTTTTAGAAAAGAGGAATCTGTTGGGAGACAGAGCAAATGGTTTGGGACCATAGCTAGCAAATGGCACAGCTAGGACTTTGGTTGAGATCAGCCTGACCTCAGCATTATGTCCTCTACCTTGAATGCCTGTGGTTCTTTTTGTATTAATCTCTCAGGCCATTCCTTCTCGTTCTAGAGAAATCACAAAGAAATTCAGCATTAGTGCATGACCTATGTGATTCCAAAACACTATAGCTGACATTTAGGCAGATGTTGTAGCATTAATCAGCTACTCTCCAAATAACTTCTTCAAAAAGGTTTTTGAATAATTCTTTGAGAATTTCAAACAGTTTTGAAGAAAGTCACACCCTTCCCTAACAGCTCTACAGCTCTTCCCAGAACTTCTTTCTCTACCTCCCTATCCATACCATACCCATACCTCTCTCTCTCTCTCTCTCTCTCTCTCTCTCTCTCTCTCTCTCTCTCTCTCTCTCTCCTCCCTCCCTCCCTCCCCCTCTATCTTTCATCTATCTTGCCCTTTTCTTCACTCTCTTCTCCCTCTGCCGTCCCTTTCTTTACTCTGCATGAGAGACCTGCCGTGGAGTGTAGTCTATATACCAGATGTCACACCATTAAGGAAATGGACTTTTTCCTCTTCTCACAGCAATCAAATGTTAATAGCTTTTCAGACTGGGATGGGATTTTACACCCACCTCCGTTTCTCTATGCTGGGATTCTTTTTGTGGCTTGAGCTTGTGTAAATCTTGTGCATGCTACCACAATTGCTGTAAGTTCATATATGTGTGCATTTATCCTATTGTGTCTTGAAATTTTTTTCTCTAAGTTATCTACCAGTTTTGGCTCTAATAATCTTTCCACTTCTTCCTTGGAGTAAGTATGTCTCTGAGCCATTAATGGGAAATACCTTACGTTCTTTCTTTGGAGAATCAGTAAACTTGCTTCTTGGGAGTCATAAATATACTGGTTACCACTGCCTACATGTGACTTTTTCCAAATGGATCAGAAGCACTTCCTAAATCCGAGACAGACCTTACTAATTTGACTTATCAACATCCGAGGGGCCAAAAGTGCTCAAAATAGTATTACTACAAGTCAACTAAAAGTTTAAAGTAGACTGCCCTGCCTCATGCTTTGAGGGAAGAAGAGTAGTTACAGCTGACCTGCCAAGACAGAAGATCAAAGGACGAGCAACACCTGCTGAAAATCATACACAGCTGTGTGAGATGCTGTACAACAACACAACACAATGACTGTGGGTGGCTAGGAAAAGAGAAGCAAGGCTCCTACTAGTAGACCTATTTCTAAGGTACTTTGCAGAAAAATGGCTTCTCCCTCCCTTTCATAGTGTATGTGCGTGTATTCATGCATATGTGTGTATTTATGCAGATGTGTTTGTACACACATGAAGAAACAAGGAAAACAATGTCCAGCATCGTCTTCTATTGCTCTCCCTTTTCTTTTTAAAACAGTGTCTCTCAATGAATCTAAAATTCATCAATAAGGGTAGAGTAGCTGGTCAGCAAGCTCCATGGATCGTCCTCTTTCTGCCACCACAGCACTGGGGCAATAAGCACACTCACTATCACTTTTTGATGTGGCTGCTAGGGACTGAAATTAGATCCTCATACTTAAGTGGCTAGCATTTGATGGACTTAGCCATGTCCTCAACCCTGGGAAGAACAGTTCTTACTGTTTCTCTAAGTCAAAAGTCAAGGACAGAACAGCTGTTACCAGGAGAAGCCATCAAAGATTCTTCAGATGGGTAAAGTGTCTTGTGACCACCAGAGTGTAGAGACGTGTAGCCAAAATCATATATACAACACACACACACACTTGTGTGTGTTGCATGATTATTTTATATCTAGAGAATATTTTGATGAAATTGGAAAGCCTAAATGTGAAATATTGATTCTTAGCTTTAGATGAGTTACCAGGTTAACTGTGCGGGTAGATCGCATTGAGATAATGACTAGGTGGATGAGCCAGAATGAGTCAGTGAATCCATTATAACACATTGTCACAATCCTATTTCTGCTACCATCACTGGAACATAAAAATAACATTTAATAAGTTCTGTGTCATGAAATTGAGAGTGGAATACTAAAGAGTTGTCATTATTTGGGGGGAACAGGAATGGTGACTGATAAGATAACTATTGCCTGAACTATTTCAGTTTGTGGAACTGGCGTAGATAAATTCTCTCCTCTGTGTTCTAATTACTGTAATTTGATCATTATAATGATTATAATTTCATATTCACTGTATATGAGATAGTCCCTTAACACTGCCTGTCATACCACAGTGAATTTGCTTGAAAGATATTTTGGGGAGGGAAACGTATTATATCTTATCGACAATGCCTTTAGTAGCTTAATTATGATACGCTTTCAGGACTTTTTTCTTTCAGACTTTTTATATCACTTCTGGAGATGCCTCTCTCCTGAATGAGAATATTGCACTACTAAGAGCTGTGACATTATTTTTAGTGAATTGCCAGTTACATTTCTAATATTTTATTGAGAAAAAGATTTCAAAGCAGGATAATCTGCCAAAAATGCTTACTAAATTAATAATAACTTGCCCATATAGCATAACACTGAATATTTATAGAAGTAACAATAACTAAGGACTGATTCAGAAAGATTTCTGGGATAGATTATGAAAAAAACATCAAATTGTAAAACACGTGTATTAAATATATATTTTATGGTTCAAAACAGGTGGATAAATAAAACTCAGTTTCAACATTTGCATAAAAAACCGAGGTGAGGCAAATAAGGAAATAGTAAAGACATTTCCTGTGGGGAGCTGGTGTCTGGGGGCACGAGGAAAGAAGACACCTGCTTCCGGTTCAGATTCTCTCACTATTGCTGTTGGTCCCACAATAATGTTCTATATTCAAACAGACATTCAGTGTTATCTTTCATTTGAGTTATTGGTGTGTTTGTATTTTGTCAATCATGTTATAAATAAACGCTGACTGGCCAGCCAGGAAATATGGATGGGAAAAACAGACAGGAAGTAGAAATGATATAATGAGAACAGGAGAATTCTGGGAAGGAGGAAGTTGATTCCCGCCACTCTCCTGTGCAGACCAACGAAGTATCAGGATGTGAGCTGCCCCACTGAAAAAAGGTACTGAGCCACATGGCTAACAGATCAGAAAAATGGGTTAATCAAGATGTGAGAGTTAGCCAGTGAGAAGCTAGAGCTAATGGGCCAATCAGCTTATAATTCATGGAGACCTATGTGTGATTTTCTTTGGGACTAAACAGCTGGGGAACTGGGCAGGACAAAAACCAACAACAGCAAGCCAGGCCCATTCATGTTACAAGTTATACACATGAAAGCTCCCCAATTTTGTCACTTCCTCACATATAACGTCTCCTAAGCAGATATTTTATTTTGCTGCATAGTATGAGCAATGGCATTTGTCCAGTTGCTACCAACTTTATCTACTGGCTACTTATTTACCTATTGATTGGAGAGACTATCACAATAACATATAATTCTCACTAATTCCCTTATTAATTTTTATTGTATTAGTTCTTTGAAGTTTCATAGGACATGTTTTCCTCGTACTAACCACCCCTAACTCTTCTCAAATCCACTGCCTTTCTTGCTCTTTAAAATTTGGTATTCTCTTCTGTTTTTTTTTTAATCCTTTGTCTTAGTTAGGGTTTCAATTGCTGTGAAGAGACACCATGACCACAGCAACTCTTATAAAGCAAAACATTTAATTGGGGTGGCTTGCTTACAGTTTCAGAGGTTCAGTCTGTCAGGCTCTGTGACAGTCCTGCCTGGGAGTCTTGGGATGGGGTGAGGTGGAGGAAGGAATAAGGGCCAATAATATTCTCCCAGGTTAGTGATGGCTGGGCAGAGGCAGGTTTAGGTCGGGCTGTACTGAATTTCTCGTATGTGGAAGTCATGGCCAAAGACATGGCCAAAGCTAGGCTCAGGAAGTTACACTGGGCCTCATGCCCGGGCCTCATGAGGGCCAACACAGTCCATTATCATCATGGCATGGAGCATAGAGGCATGCAGGCAGATGTGGTGCTGGTAAAATAATGGTGAGTCCTACATCTTGAGCAAAAGAGACCCCGCAGTGACAAACTTCCTCCAACAAGGGCACACCTCCTAATAATGCCACTCCCTTTAGGGGGCATTTTCTTTCAAATCACCACATTCCACTCCCCGGATCCCAAAGGAATAGCCATATCATGATGCAAAAAATTAAATGTATTTGGTATAACTTCAAAAGCCCCTACAGTCTATAACTGTCTCAAACTTGTTTCAAAGTTCAAAATCTTTTCTGAGATGCATAGCAATCTTTACCTGTAATCCCCCTGTAAAATCAAAGTCATACTTCCAACATATGACACAGAATATACATTACCATTCCAAAATGTAGGGAAGGTAGCATAGTGAGGAAATATTGGACAAAAGCAAGACCTAAAACCAACTGTGCAAACTCCAAACTCTGGAGCTTCATGCCTGATGCCAAAATGTTCTACAGATCTCCAAGTCTGTTCAGCTTTATTGACCTTAACATGCTTCTTTCTCTCAGGCTGTTTCTACTCCCAGTTAACAGTTCTCCTTAGCAGATATTCCTGACTTTGGCATCTGTAACATCTTGGGTTCTCCAAGGCAACCCAGGCTTCCCTTTTACAGCTTTTGGCACTGGCCTCTCTTCAGGGACACACCTGATACAGGTCCTGGCCTCAATAGCTTTCCTTAGGCACAGAAGTAAATTCCATAACCTGTTTCTTCTATCCTTAATTCTAAAGCCAGAACCACTTGCCTGAAGCTGCCAAGTTCTGCTTCCTGCTGGGGCTGGAACATTGTCTCCTCATTCAGTTACATCTTCACTAGTTTTCTGTCCTTTCCTGACTAAGCTTGGTTATCCTAAAACTTTCTCTCTAAATCAGGCAGGCCTCAAAGCCAGAGATCTTCCAGCCTTGCCTTCCCAGTGCTGGGATTAAAGTTTTCCCCACCACCCGGCTCTAAGCTTTCTTTGAGTTTCTTTTCACAAAAGTCGGAAACCTAGCTGAATGGGATCTTGCCAGGAGGTCACCACTCCCTTCATTGCATTTTTTAATCCATTTATTTCCTTGAACACAGAACTTAACTTCATTCCACTTTCTGGTGCCCCTTTTACTCCTCAGTGTTGTTCCTTGCTCAGCTTGCTCCTTTTCATTATATATCTTCATTAGAGTTAATACTAGTAACCACAGATAGAGTCTATACCAGGCTCTTCAGAGATTTCTTCTGTCAATGTAATTAATCAAAAGCTCTTCACTTTAGCCTCAGGCAGACTCTTCAGACAGGGCAAAAGACAGTCACTTTCTTCACCAAAATGCCACAAGAACCATCTCTAAGCAACATACTAAAATTGTCCTGTAAAATCTCTAAGGTGAGAGCACCATAGTTCAAATAACTAAGTACACTTTTTTTCATGTTCCTACTAGAATGGCTCATTAAGGAGTGTTTAAAGCATTCCACTGTGGAACCTTGGGTATGACAATAACATATGCACCTAAAACTGTCCCGGATAGGAACAACTGGAGAACCATCCTAAATAGACCACCCATGCACACTTAAGCATTGCTGGGGCATAAATTATGATGATGATGATGATGATGATGATGATAATGATGATGATGATGATATGATGATGAATGAATGAAAAGTATTCCACAACTCCCGAGGTACCAATGTCTAAATTCCTCCAGACAAACATCTGGTCAGGCCTATCCCAACAACACCCCACTCCCTATACCAGCTTCTGTCCTAGGGTTTTTATTGCTGTCAAGAGACACCATGACTGTGGCAACTCTTATAAAGTAAAACATTTAATTGGGGTGACTTGCTTAAAGTTCCAGAGGGTCAGTCTATTATTGTGGGTAGTATGGTAGCATACAGGCAGTTGTGGTGGTGGAGAAATAGTTGAGAGTCCTACATCTTGCAGACAACAGGGTATTGACTGAAAGTCACACTGAGGGAAGCTTGAGCAAAAGAGACCTCAAAGCCCACCCCACTGTGACACTCTTCCTCCCACAGGCCACACCTCCTAATAGTACTACACCATTTGAAGGTCATTTTCTTCCAAGCCACCACACCCTTCAAGACAAATTTGTGCATCCTAAATATTACTGTATGTGTGGTTTTCTATGGGAGTGTGATTGACTTATCAAGGTCTACACTTAAAACAGCAAACAAATAAACCAAACACTGCCACAACTCTCCAGCAGTTAACAGTTATATAGCTCCAGGTTTTTGCTCCTAGTTCTCCTCTCGATCCCGAGGATTTTGTCCTGCTTGGTCTGGTCAAGTCTGTCGATAGCTGTGTGTTCCTATGTACAGTTTTCTTGCTATGTAAGAATACTACTTCTTTGTAGTCATCCACTGCCCCTGGCTCTTATACTCTTTTCTGTTTCTTCTTCTGCAATGATCCCTGAGTCTTGGGAAGTCTGCCGGACAGTTATATGTAAACTTGACACAAGCTAAAGTTGTCTAAATGGAAGGAACCTCAATTAATAGAATAGGGTTGTAAGGAAACAAACTGTAAGCAAACTGTAAGGCATTTTCTTCCTCTTTTTTTTTTTTTTTTTTTTTTGGTTTTTCGAGACAGGGTTTCTCTGTAGCTTTGGTGCCTGTCCCGGAACTAGCTCTTGTAGACCAGGCTGGCCTCGAACTCCCAGAGATCCGCCTGCCTCTGCCTCCCGAGTGCTGGGATTAAAGGCGTGCGCCACCACCGCCCGGCTTGTAAGGCATTTTCTTAATTAGTGATTGATGATAAAGGGCCAACACCGCTGTGGGTAGTGTCATCCCTGGGCTAGTAGGGTTATATTCTATAATAAAGCAGATTGAGCAAGTCAAAAGAATCAAGCCTATAACCACCACTCCTCCATAACCTCTGCATTAACTTCTGCCTTTAGGTTCTTTCCCTGTTTGAGTTCCTGTCCTGACTTCATTGGATGGTGAACAGTGATATGGAAGTGTAAATCAAGCAAATCATATCCTCCCTAAATTGGCTTTGGTCACGGTGTTTCATTGCAGCAATAGAATCCCTAAGGAAGTCAAGATGGTCCCAGGAGTAGGGTATTGCTATTACAAACTTGACCATGTTGTTTTGGAAAGGACTGTAGAAAGACTTTGGAACTTTGTGCAAAAAAAGCCACTGACTGTTCAGTTTTTGGTGAGCTGATCTGTAAGAGCTTGGAAGATAAGTATGTTGAGGACAATGCGGAAGATGAAGGCCTGGCTAATGAAGTTTCAGAGACAAGTTGATAGACTCTATTGGGGCTATTTGTTATTTTAAAGGACTGAAATTTTAATGTGTTTGAATTTGCAAAGACTATGAGATTTTTGAAATTATTTATATTTTTAATTTATATTTATATTTTAATTAAATATAGGATTTTAAAATTAAATATAAGATTGAATGAGAAAGGATATGTGTGGCTTAATAGTGATGTGGTTTTTGTGACAAGTTGACAGTGGGTCAGTTTTGCTGGATAGTTTTATATAAACTTGACACAAGCTAAAGTCATCTAAAAGGAGGGAACCTCAATTAAGAAAATGCTTCCAAGTTGGGCACTGTTGGTCATGCATTTAATCCCAGGGCTCAGGAGGCAGAGGCAGGTGGCTCTCTGTGGAGTTTGAGTCCAGCCTGGGCTATAGAGTGAGTTCCAGGACAGGCTTCAAAGCTACATAGAGCAATCCTGTCTTGAAAAAAAAATAATGAAAAAGAAAGAAGAAAGAAAATGCCTCCATAAGACCATAAGAATCTGCTGGCATATGTCAATAGCTTAATAGGATGAGTGTTTCTTGTCCAGTGTGTGTACTAACTTGGTACCACCACAGCCATCTCAATCTGAGAGTTTACACTTTGACCTAGTGTTCAGTTAGACTTTGGGTGATGGATAGAGGAAGATTTCTACCAGGTGAAAATCTTATTTATCTATCTTAGGCTGAGAATAAAAAAAAATCTGAATGAGAGCCAAAAACCACATAAATTAAATTATATATACTCAGAAGAATTTGTAAATCAAGTGACTGATGATTTATCAGGAGGTCTTCTTGGGGAGTGTGTGTGTGTGTGTGTGTGTGTGTGTGTGTGTGTCTTGTGTATGGTATTTAATGCTTTATAAATTAACAAACATATAGTTATTACATATTGAAGAGAAAAGAGCAAATAATAGCTTGGAGGCATTGCCTGAACTTGCACTATTTCTTTATATAATTAGATTTTTCTTGTTTTACTTAGCCCCACGTGCTGCTAGCATGATGCAGGAGGGTCTAGTTAAGTTATGCTGAATGCTTTTCAGTTAAACCATAGCTCTCACATGTGCATTTTGTTGTGCTCAACAGTATTAAATAAATGGATAACACCTGAGTAAATCCAGAGTCTCAGAATCTTTACATTCTTGGATCTAATTTGTCGGGGGAGGCTTTTCATTTTAGTTTAATCAAGAGTTTTACTGAGTTAGGGAAAGCAGTAGTTACTTAAACATAGCTTCTAAAACCAGGTTATAGTAAAAATATATAACAGTATTTATGACTGACCCATTTTTCAACCCATTTAAATCTGGAAAGATATGCAATAAATTTGAGTCTAGTTTATACACTTGGACTATTCATATATACAGTAAATCTCTTTCATAAAACTTCTTATCAGGTGAAATGTCTTTGAGAGGAAATGGAAAATTATGGGCATGGAGATAATATATAAGACTAACAGTCTCCTCCTTTACGTTCATATCTCCTTCGCTGTGTTACAAGACAGGACGCCCGACAGTGACACTGAGCACATGCAGAGAAGGATCAAGGAGACATATATCATGAGTGCTCCTTGGAACATTTAGAGCCCTGTGGCTTTGCCATACTGCTGATGCCATTTTTTCTTGGCACACTTGAGTGACAATAACAGTGAATCTGACGCATATCAGTTTTCAAAGCATTAGCACCTGAACTTGGTGAGATTTTTGTCTCAAGGACTTGCATACAGAGAACATTTAAAATATACCACAAATATTAATAAACAAGGTGTGCCAGCTGCTGATGTAGTGGATGAAGAAATTCAATAGGTCTGTGACACATTCTGAACTTTTCAACTACAGTCTCCAAACTGTTTATTAAAATGAAAATATCTACTATATATCTAAAATTCTGAAATTTAGAGCTGCAGGCCTAGGCCTGGGAATCTTAATTAAAAAAACAGCAACAACATTCTTTAGATTTCTTTATTTAATTTCGTGTGTGTATGTGTGGGTTTTCCCTTCATATATGTACATGCATCACGTGTGTGCCCAGAGGTCAGAGGTCAGAAGTGTGTGTTGGACCCTTTGAAACTGGAGTTACAGACAATTCTGGACCATCATTTGGATACTGGAAACTGAACTTGGATCCTCTGCAAGAGCAACAAGTGCTCTTAATCAATGGACTATATCTCCTGCCCAAAGAATCTTAGTTTTTAAAAACTTCTTTGCTGACAACTTTATAGTGTAATGTTGGAAAGTCAATCACTTAGTGTTTATGTTTTGTTTTAAGACAGGATCTCGGTTTGTAGTCTAGCTTTCTTCCTAATTCACAATTCCCATGCCTTTACTTACCAAGTGCTGAAATTACAGACATGTACCACTTTGCTTAGTCTTAAAACTTCCGAAAATATTCAAATTATATAAATATTCATTTTAATTTATATTACTACCAAAAAGGAAAATGCATTTTAATAGTAGAGTCTGAATTTGTTACTCAAGTGGCAAAAATATCACCAAGTTGGCCAATGGAGTATCAGATCACCATAGTGTAATTCTTTAAAATGCAGACGGAAACAGAAATAATTGCAATGCTGCATCCCTCCGTTTTAAGAAATGTCTAGCATGGCTAAACATTTGAGAAAAAAAGGTGTTGTGAGTGTAATGAGATGAAAATACAGAAAGCATTTGGAGTCCATTCCTTAATGGAATAATTGCAAAACAACGTGAAATGCACGTAAATTTTCATTTACAGGCAGTAGGTGAATGTATCAAAGGCATATCTAGAGAAAATTTAGAATTAAGTGAAATATAAACTGGCATTGTAGCATTAGTTCTCAGATATAAATACTAAAACCAGACCCCAATAAGATTATCTGGCTTAGAATGTTCCCGGCATGAGGGTAACAACAGACCTTTCTAGGATCTGGGAAATAAATCAGGGATGATGAAAAATGTTCGAATGAAATCTTCAGGTCTTGCATGATAATGTTGATTTTTGACTTGTGGGACCAATGAATCAGAAGGATGGATGGGGACACAAGGAGAAGATACGGTGGTGCCGTGAGATGCGAGCTGAGAGCTATTCTTAGAAGTGGGGCCATGAGAGGCGTGTCTAACGGTATATGGGGTTTGAGCATTGCACAGAAAGACCAAATGGAGAAAGTCATAGCGAATAAAAACTGTAACCCAAAGGAAGAGAATGAATGTGGCTTAATGGGCTGTCCATCTCAGAAGTTGAGGCTTTGTGAACAACCATCTGAGATGTTGCCAGGTAGTAACCTTGTGAGATTATGGGACCTAGGAGATGTACTACTAATGGTTTGCTAAATGACCCTTTGTCAAATTGTCTCCTAATCACACGTGTTTGTACCCACAGACCACTGGTACTCTATGCTGTCGTCAGGGAAAACTACTTTTGCGAAGGGTGATGCTTAATTCAGACTCACAAATTGGCAAAGTTCTGAGAACAAGAGCTGTTGCTCAACTCTAACTGAAGCCTCTGCATTACCCTTTCAAAGGCCAGAGAACATTGAGGAAGAGGGTTAGAAAGATCATAAGGGCTGGAGGATGGACAGGAACACTATGAAACACTCTTCTGGTTAAATTATGGTGGTTACAATCACAAATAAACATCTGGTGTGGCTACATGCATGCCACTCGCGCACGCACACACACACTCACACATGCACATGCGTGCACGCACACACACACACATCACAATGGAAACAGAGATTATGAAGAAGGGAGTCATGAAGAATGAAAGAGGACCTGAATGTAACTATCAAAAAGAACAAGAATCCAGAATATGTTTTCTTCTTGGTTCTATCACTTTCTGTTCCTTATGTCTTTTCAATGTCAGTCACACTCATTTGTAAGCTGGAAGGTATAAGAGTTTTGCATTGTGTAGCACTGCCTTAAGGATTGAGTGAATTAAAGCATGTTAAGCTCTTAGGAGAGGGCTAACTTAGTAAATACTCAATAAATGCTGGCTTTTTATCACCGCCACCATTATTATAAAACTAAAAAGTTACAAAATCCAGAGTGCTTTGCCCTTTCCTAATTTCCATGTTTGCTTAGTAATTAGATTGTATTTATTGTCTCAACTGAGCAATAATGCCTTAGAGTTTATCCTGCTCACTGCCAGACAGAACTCTAGCTGCAGCCTAAAGTCATTTCTGGGCTTCGCTAATTCCAAAGGAAATGAAATCAGCAATGACTCCATTATGCAAATACCAGTAACATTGGAGGAACATGGAAATGCACGTCTAGAGGCCTACTTCTGGAGCCTGCTTTAATAAACCATACCATCCGCTAGTTTTCTCCTGAGCCACAGTGGAGGAGTCTATGAAGTCCTCTTTCCAGCTGACCCAGAGTCCCGAGACTTCTTTCAGGGCATGGCTACTTAGCTATAGGCTTTCAAGAAACAAAGACTGTCACTCTCCTTTGGCCTCTATGAATTCTGAATTCTTAACCCCCTCCTTGCTTTGCTTTCTGACTTCAGAATGCCATTGTGAGCTATGAAACCATTTTATTATCATGCTATTTCAGTGAAGTGAATTAGGAAGCTCTACTGGTTAGCTTTAACTTTCAACTTGAGATAATTTATAATCAACTGGAAAGAGAGTCTTATTGAGGTGTTTTCTACATTGGATTGACCTGTGGGGATGGTCTTAAGCTAGTTGATGTGGAAAGATTCAGTCCTCTGTGGGATGCACCATTCCCTAGGCTCCTGGTGTTGAACTGTATAAAAGTGGAAAAATAGTAAAGCGAAAGATTTCTGAAGAGAAAGTGTAGTATGATTTTTAGACATAAAGCAAAGAAAAAACAGCCTATAATCCACAACCCCAGAGAACCTAGATAACGAAGTGAACCCTAAGAGAGACAAACATGGATCGACATAGGAAGGAAAAAAAGGCAAAATCTCCTCAGTAAATTGGGAGTGTGGGGGTCAAGAGAGAGGAGAGAAGGGGAGAAGGAAAGAAGGAAGGGGGGTGAAGAAAAATTTATAGCTCAATAAAAGCAAAAACAAAAAAATGGAAAATAGATCTGAGCACAAGCATGCAACCAAGTAAGCATATATGTATTCGGTTCTCTCTGCTCTCAACTGTGGATACGATGCCACTTCCTGCTTAAAATCCCTGTTTGGACTTCTTCACAGTGATGGACTATACTCTGAAAATGTAAGCTGAAATAAGCCCTTCTCTCCTAAGTTGTTCTTAGTCAAGGTATTTTATCACAGCAACAAAAATGAAAGTAGAGCAGAGCCCTACCTAATGACTATCTGTGGCTACATGGGAATATCTGCTCTCTTTGAATTTCCTTACCAGCAAAGGACTGTCTTATTCCCCAACTGCTTTAGCTAATGGGAAAAAAAGGTTAAACATATAAATGAATATTTAAGTTTTATTGAATGGGTCAATTCCAAAAGCCAATTATAATCTGAAATACTGTTTTTAATAAGGACACCCTTTACTCAGAATGAACATGTAGTAAATCAGCAAATTTTTGCTGAGTCCCAGTCATGAAGTTAGAGCTGTGCTAAGTGTATAAGAAAGGGTATAGGAGTTATCTGTGCTGTACTAGGAGTATAAGAGAGAGTATATGAGTTATCTGTGCTGTTCTCAGTGTATAAGAGAGAGTATAGGAGTTATCTGTGCTGTGATCTGTGTAAGAGAGGGTATAGAAGTTATCTGTGCTGTGCTCAGTGTATAAGAGAGAGTATAGGAGTTATCTGTGCTGTGCTCAGTGTATAAGAGAGGGTATAGGAGTTATCTATTCTGTGCTCAGTGTATAAGAGAGGGTATAGGAGTTATCTGTGCTGTGCTCAGTGTATAAGAGAGGGTATAGGAATTATCTATTCTGTGCTTAGTGTATAAGAGAGGGTATAGGAGTTATCTGTGCTGTGCTCAGTGTATAAGAGAGGGTATATGAGTTATCTGTGCTGTGCTCAGTGTATAAGAGAGGGTATATGAATTATCTGTGCTGTGCTCAGTGTATAAGAGAGAGTACAGGAGTTATCTGTGCTGTGATCAGTGTATAAGAGAGGGTATAGGAGTTATCTGTGCTGTGCTCAGTGTATAAGAGAGGATATAGGAGTTATCTGTGCTGTACTCAGTGTATAAGAGAGGGTATAGAAATTATCTGTGAGAATGAAAATGTCAGTAGCAATTCACCATGAAGCTAAGCAGAACTAGCTGTGGGCTTCATAAAACCTGCAAGACGTTCATACTTGCCCATCCATTCCCACAAAATTGTCTTTCAATCTTTCTTATTCATGATACTTGTCTCATACTCTAAAAATGACCGATGTATTATATTTATTTTTTACTCCCTTTGCAAGAAGTTGAATGTCACAAAAATGATAATTTATCTCTTTTTTATTAACATATTTTAAGTGTGGAATAGTGCCCGGGAAGTCCACTAACTGTTTTATTTTACCCTGCATAAGCTAAAGGTCGATTAGTGAGACTAATCCTGAGTTCAGTTCCTAGACCTATGTCGCTACACACAGAAAAGATATTTTCTGCTTGAAATAAAACAACAACAAAAAAACAAATCATGAAGACTACTTAACCATCATTTGAGATTGAACAGATAAACATTAAGCAGAAAACACTCTATGATAAGTAGCTTAGATTTATCTTCTGTTTTGCATCACAGGGTTTCATCCCTTTCTTTTCAGGGGCATCTAAAAATTAGACTGCTTTGTGACTAGAAGATGTGAGATAACAGAAAACAATGATTGCTCCTCATTGTGTTGCCATTTGTAAGGGTTAAGAAGTCAACAACAGAGGAGCGCTGGTGGCACACGCCTTAATCCCAGCAGTTGGGGGGCAGAGCCAGGTGGATCTCTGTGAATTTGAGGCTAACCTGGTCTGTCTACAGAGCAAATGCCAGGACAGATTTCAAAGTTACAGGAAAAACCCTGTCTTGAAAGAAAATAAAAGGGAAATAATAGAACATGAGAAGGAATTACTGCACACCTTTTTCTGAGTCCGCCCTGGAGTTAGCCTGACATTTGAAGTTTCTTCACTGAGACACGAACCATATTCAAATGATAGCTATATAGAATGTGCATCTCTTCTTTATTACCAATGCCATTTGCCCATCTCCATCCTATCATGTACCGACTCTATTACCCTTCAGCTTACTGGTCCTAAGCAGAGAGAAATGAGAAAATGAAGAGGAGCAATGCCCAGAATGCTCCATCTTACTGGTACCCTCATTGCCGTCCAGCTGGAACAGGAGAAAGAGCCATTCTTGCTTGAGGAAGTAACTCAACTCTTCACCTGCAAAATCAAAGGCATAAAAAGCTTTATTCAAATAAGAGGCAGAGGCCCCTGATGTGTGGAGTATTATGTTTGTCTTCAGTCTTTTCAGGAGTCTTAGAATCTTATTCAAAGCCTACTTATTTATACTCAAAGAAAACAGATGACTTTTCTTTTTGTGCTTAAAGCTACCTTTAGATCAAAGGATATTACTCTTGAAGGTGCATAAATTAGCAAAATAAAGATATTGAAACAGTTCAGAGTTTCGAGGAGATCAGTCATGGCACATACATCTCATTAGCTTTATTGTATCATAGCAAATATAAAAAATGAGGGGATGCCGGGCGATGGTGATGCACGCCTTTAATCCCAGCACTTGGGAGGCAGAGGCAGGCGGATCTCTGTGAGTTCGAGACCAGCCTGGTCTACAAGAGTTAGTTCCAGGACAGGCTCCAAAACCACAGAGAAACCCTGTCTCGAAAAACCAAAAAAAAAAAAAAAAAAAGAGGGGATCTGGAGAATTGGGAGGAGAGACTGTCATTGGAATGTATTGTATAAAAGAAGAATAAATGAGAACAAATGATTTTCTGGCAATGAGGCACACTTCTCAGAAGCAGAGGGAATTGTGGGTATTGCCATGTAGAAGAAGGCAGAGCACTGTGGTCAGTGAAAGGGTTTACTCTGAGAAAACAACAAATCTGAAAAGTGGTGTTTGAGGGATCTGGAAAGATGCATTTAATTTTGAAACAATGCCTGATAATGGGACCACTATTTCATCTTCTTTTGGGTATCTTTGCTCATTTTACTTTTTAGATTTCTCATGGCCTGCAAGTGTTCATACATTTAGGTCAGAGGTTCTCAGCCTTTCTAACGCTGCGACCCTTGAGCACAGTTCTTCATGTTGTGGTGAGCTCCAACCGTGGAATTATGTTTGCTGCTAATTTATAACTGTAACTTTGCTACTGTTAGAAATTGCAATGTAAATATCCGTGTTTCTGATAGCCTTAGGTAGACACTGTGAAAGGTGTGCAAGCCCAAAGGGTTGCGACACACAGACTGAGAACCACTAATATAAATGTTTACACTGTAGATTACAATAGCATCGTTGGTATAGAGTACAGTCCAGAAAACTGAGGCTGGGTCTGTGTATAGAATGTGCCAAGGCCAGGACCATATCCAACAAAAGAACCATCAGTATCCTATATTAAAATTCCAGAAATCCAATTATAAATTATTTATAAACTCTGAAATATTCTATGCCACAAATTTGATTTTCTTTGTTCCTTTTTACTAATACATACTAATCATACAAATAATGGGTTTCATTGTAATACTTCCACACATTCAGATAATACGCTTTTGGTCATATTCTCTCCTATTGCACTTCCTGCTCCCCACTTCCCTTTCCTCTTCTACATCTCCTTTGCATTTTACATTTTCTTTTGCACTAACTTCCATTAGACAAAACCTGAGGGACTTGCTTTTGTTCATGTGCTTTATTCTATTGAACTTACCTGTCCAGCTCCAGCAACCTTCCTGTAAGCAATGTCACTTTGCTCTTTGACTCAAAACTTCTCTTTTTTCTCTTATCTTCAACTTGTCTGTCTTATCTTATTTCATCTCATCTTGTCCCCTGTCCTGCTCCCTCCTTTCCTCTCCTCCCCTTCTATTCTCTTTCTATCCCCCTCTTTTCATTATCCGTTCACTGTTGATGGGCATCTAGGCTGGTCCTGTACCTTGACTTTTATGAAGAGTCAATAATGAACACAGGCTTGCAATCGCTAACTGTTATTAATATACATATATTGGTCATGTGTTGTGCAATGATTAATTTCCTTATATATCCAGTACGAGTCATATACTGAAGGCAACACTAACGTAAGGCATAGTCCTCGAATATTTTAGAACTAGAGAGCACAAAATTAATAGCAGTGGTTAGAGCAAGGGATTTGCAGGACTGGTGTGGGATACTAACTACATGAATGCCGACCTTAGAGAGCTAACTAACTAAGTATGTGTATGACCTTAGACAAGTTACTTATTTCTATCAAGCAGATTCTTCATGGACATGGAACCTAAAAATGGAGATCATGATGCCTACCTCCATGAATTTGGTGAGAATAATATTTCCCATATGTGTGTGTGTGTGTGTGTGTGTGTGTATATATATATATATATATATATATATATATATATATATATATATGCCATACATTTAAATTGAGAGCCTGAAATATAGGTGCTGTACAAATGCTTGTTGGTGAATAAATAAAATGGGTAATCTTGGGCAAATTATTCATGAACTTCTGTTGCTTCATCTATAAAACGTCTTAACCTCCAAACTTGTTTAACCTCATGAAGTACTTGTTAAAATAAATGAAACTAAGTTCATATTATGTTGGTGCATACAGAGAACCAGTTCTGCATCCTATAAAACCTAATAAAGACCCAATAAACGGTACTCATTAACAATATCATGTTTTAATAATTAGAAAGCAAATGCCAAGGTACATATAACAGGAGTTTGTGAAAAGGACAGAACAGTGTGGGTGGGAGTCAAATAGGGAAGGTGTCATAGCATTGGCACACCTGTGACTTCTGTAACTCAGAGGGCCTCCACATGTCTGCACAGAGTGCTGTCACCAGATGCCTATAGCAAATGAAACTCTAAGTATAGGTAGAAGTTCCTGCCAAATTTTAAAAGAGACATAGACGTGGAAATGAATTGTTGCAAGTTCTGCAGGAGGGGAGGGAGGTCGTCTCTGTGTTTCCTTTGCAAAGCGTCGAAGACCACCCTGCTTTTGTGGATGCTGCCTTGAAAGGCAGGCACTCATTCCTTCAGTCCTGTTTCTATCCCATAGCTCCCCTTGGCTCCGGGGTTTCTGTTTTATCTTGAGTTTCTTTTTTACGCTGCCCCCCAAAGATTGCTTTATTTTATTTGTTTTGTCATTGTTTTCTAGCTTTTTCAATGGCCTCACTATATAACCCTAGCTGCCTTGGAATTCATTGCAGTGACCAGGCTGGCCTCAACCCCACAGACATCCACTTGCCTCTGCCTTTCCAGTGCTGGGATTGTGTCAAGAGTGCATCACGAGGCCTGGATGATAACTTCATCTTTAATACTCATGATAAAATCACCCCATGCTCAGGATAGCTAAATCAGTCAGTGGATAATGCTGAAGAGAATTTAAAGATTCTGGAAAGTTTCCCCACAAGTAATCATTTCTAATAGAGACAGCAGAGACTCTGTCACAAGTAACTGTGACCCTCCCAAAGCAAGAAACATTTTCTAAGCTACAAATCTGCTCCTGATATTTTCATGTTTCTAATCCTGCTATTTTCATGATATTTTCAAACTATTTTATGTTTGCTTTTTTCCATTTGATAGAGCAGACTTTATCCTGAGTACAGCATGTCGGGTCCTGAGCCTTTACAGACCCTGACTTTTCTCCACCGTTCTGTCTGTATGATTAACTTAAGTTCTGGTCACAGAGAAGCATTTCATATACACCTAAATCCTTATCTTGTTTTATTTATGATTATACTTTAATTTATTTTTTGAGAATTTTATATATAAATACTATATTTACATTCTTTCCTCCTGCCTCTCCCTGGCCTTGCAAATCTTCCCATGTCCCTTTGGTCTACTGGTTCTCAACCTTCCTAATGCTACACCCCTATAATACAGTTCATCAGGTTGTGGTGACCCCAACAATAAAATTATTTTGTTGTTACTTCATAACTATAATTTTACTACTGTAGTAAATCTTAATGGAAATATCTGATGTTTAGGATATCTGATATGTGACCCCTGTCAAAGAGTCATTTGATCCCCTCCAAAGGGGTCATGACCCACAGGTGAGAACTGCAGCTTTAGTCTTTCTTTAAGTTTATTACCTATTCCTTTAATGTTTATTACACATACACACACACACACGGTTTATTGAGTTCCTTTAGTGTAACCCATATGAACATGTGTTTAGGGCTGACTGACTGACTGGGTAAGGAAGGAGTAACAGAATCTAGGACCTCCTACAAATTGGTGCTGGCTTCTGAAGAAGTTAAGGCATCCAAGGGGATAAGGAGACGAGGATACATGTGAGAGACAAGGCTAGTAGTAGCATCAATAACTGACCTAAACTTTTGCATTTAGAGGAGAAAGGGCATGGAAAAACTGGGAATGAGCAATATCCATGGGCTTAAACATAAAGTATGTTGCGAAAAAGATAAACAGCTCACGAGAAGCTTTAAATTTGAAGCAGACAAAATTTCTACAGATTTCCAGAACTAACTATCATGTAATCTTGCCACAACTTTTTATAAAATTATTGTTGTGAAAACTAAAAACAAATATGGAATAAAGGCCTGGGACATGGAGGAGCAAACAGAAGTGTGGCTTACACAGCAATTCTTGAGAGAATGAAAACACCGTAGGTGGGCTTCAATACCCTTCTTATATTTTATGGAAACTTATCAGGATATTTTACACATAAAATAACTGTCCTACTTAGGTTTCTGTTGAGGTGATAAAGCACTGTCCAAGCCCAAATTTGGGGAATAAAATACTTTTTTGGTTTACATATGATATTCATAGTCCATCATTGAAAAAAGCCAGGACAGACACAGGCCAGCTGGCCTTGGTGAGTTCCTGATAGAACATCCCCATTGTCTCAGTGTGTGGGTACACCCCTCGCGGTCCTGAGTTCCTTGCTCGTGCTCTGTCTTCTGCTCTTGATTTGGACCTTGAGATTTCAGTCCGGTGCTCCAATGTGGGTCTTTGTCTCTGTCTCCTTTCATCGCCTAAATGTTTTTCTTTGGGTTCACCTTCTTAATTAGCTTCTCTAGGATCACGCATAATAGGCTCAACGTCCCCTATTCATGGCTAGAAACCAAATATGAGTGAGTACATCCCATGTTCCTCTTTTTGGGTCTGGCTCACCTCACTCAGGATAGTGTTTTCTATTTCCGTCCATTTGCCTGCAAAATTCAGGAAGTCACTGTTTTTTACTGCTGAGTAGTACTCTAATATGTATATATTCCATACTTTCTTCATCCATTCTTCCATTGAAGGGCATCTAGGTTGTTTCCAGGTTCTGGCTATTACAAACAATGCTGCTATGAACATAGTTGAGCATATACTTTTGTTATATGATAGGGCATTTCTTGGGTATATTCCCAAGAGTGGTATTGCTGGGTCCAGGGGTAGGTGGATCCCGAAATTCCTGAGAAACCGCCACACTGAAAAAGCATGGGATAAAACCGGACTTGCTGAACATAATGGACAATGAGGACTACTGAGAACTCAAGAACAATGGCAATGGGTTTTTGATCCTACTGCACGTACTGGCTTTGTGGGAGCCTAGGCAGTTTGGATGTTCACCTTACTAGACCTGGATGGAGGTGGGTGGTCCTTGGACTTCCCACAGGGCAGGGAACCTGGATTACTCTTAGGGATGATGAGGGAGGGGGACTTGATGGGGGAGGGGGAGGGAAATGGGAGGTGGTGGCGGGGAGAAGGCAGAAATCTTAAATAAATAAATAAATAAATAAATAAATAAATAAATAAATAGAAAAGAAAAAAGCCAGGACAGGAACTCAAGCATGAGCAGAGGTGAGAACTTTGGAGGAAAACTCCTTACTGCCTTGCTCTCAAGTTCACTCAGCTTCTTTTATATACCATCTCCCCAGGGTTGGCACTGCCTACTGTAGACTGGGACATCCCACATCACCCATCAATTATGAATCAAAAAATGCCCAAGGATACGCCCATAGGCCAGTCTGATGCAGGCAATTCCTCAATTCCTGTGCCCTCTTTGCAGATATCTTTTAATTTATGCCAAGCATAGAAATAACTAATCAGCAGTTTATTGGTCTGTAAAGACAAGGCAAGAGTGAGAGACTTTTGTTTATGAAACACTTCAGAATATAGGTCCACCTCTTGGTTGAACATACATGGTTAAGAATGCAAGACAATTCCCCAAAAGAAGCTGAAAGTTGAGCAGGATTTTTTCAACCACATATTTAAAAAAAATAGAAGTTAAAAAGCAAAATCAAATCTGGCTATGAGTAACTCAAATGAAATAGATGCAAAAAGGAGAAAGGAGAATAGCAATAATCACAATCAGCATATACCCATGGAAAGAAAAGGAAAAGGGATGGAGATAAATGAAGTGATTCAAGGTAAGTGAATACCATGAATACCGGCAATGTATACATGAGGAAAGAAAGCTCATCACATGAGAATTAACCAAAGCCAAAGTAACCAAAGTTTATCATACATAAAATTTTATGGTATGCTAAAATCAGAGATTTTGTTTGGTGTAGGAAGTCCTTCTGTATATGTGACATGCATAGTATTAAAAATTAAAATCTTCTCAAATTGATAATTTATGCTCCTGGCAATGATAAAGGCCAGAAAAGTAGATGAACCATAAAAGTATATCACACTTTCCAAATATTTCACTCAAAAGAATATCAAAAAATATACAGAAAATGTGATATATTTAGATAGGTATACCATGTTGTATCTATCTATATGTCATTTACCCTTCTTCCCAAATATACTTATTTCATTAAAAGTTACCAGTAAATAAGGGAAACATGCATAGGACACTATTCAAGATCAAGATGACAAAACCTGAAAAAAACAGTAAAAAACAAAAAACCCAAAAACATAAAACCAAAAATCTTACACTCTCTGCTTACAAAACCAAACCAAACCAAAAACCATATTTGCACAAGATTTGATAAGGCAGTCTAATGAGATATTGCATAACCTTTGATTTCACTTACTACTTTCATTAAAGAAACAATTAGGAGGACTTACTTATTTCATTTTTTGGACGCTTACCAAAAGGTGAAAACTAATTCTAATTCTATGCAGTTGGCTAGCAAAAACTATTGGCATTGGCTTTAACATTTACACATCCTGTTAGCATTCAATTACGGCACTTGCAACTTTCCTCTTTGCCCATGCAATAGCTCTCTCCACACATCTAACCTCCTTATTGCTTTTCTTGTGGAATTTCTTATGTCATCCAAGCCTATCTACTGAAATTTTAATTAATTGAATAGCACTGCCAACATCCTTTTTTGGTGATGTTCTTTTAAGGATGTCTTTGTATCAAAACATAAACAATAAGCTGTAAAATAACAATGCTTCACTATTTTTTTTCAGGCCACTTATTAGGTAACAAATGCAATATAAAGTATGTTTAGCATCTTCATATGTGATAAATCAATTTTAATTTTGAAATGAGGTTCAAAAGTTTAAAAAAATAGCATTAGTAACGGCAGAAGACTTTGTATTAGAAATTAAGTTGTATGTTTTAAAAGCATGGGCAAAAGAAATTTTAAAATAAAAAATACAATGCTGAGCAGTACCAAACTTAATCTGCAGGAATGTGCCCAACATCTGTGTGAGCATGGAAAGTAGTTGCTATCTGGAGAAAATTTGAATGATAGGTTAGGAATTTATCCCAACACTCAGGAGATAGAAATATTCCTACCTGAGTGGAGACATCCATGCCACTGTGAAAAGAATTCCTTCTTCTATTCTTGGTGCTTTCAGAAGCCTGCATAAGTTTAGAGATTTCATTACTTTTGAAGAAAGAGTACTCATTAAACTGAAAAGATAATTTATGCAGAATATATACCATAAAATTGTAATAATTAGCTGATTATGTTATTAAATTAAAGACACAAGACTTTAAAATGTGGAGCATGTCTATATATAGAACACCATGTTTCCATTATTCTTCAGCTTTCCTAAAAAGTCTTCACAAATATATGATGAATTTGAATGCATAAATAATTAATCAGAATCTATTTTTGCTCTTTTTCAATGGCAAAACTTTCTATAACTTATCAACGTGACACTAAACACATAAAAAGAGTCTTGAAAAAGCTGTGTCATATGTTACAGTGAACAGATTCTTAAATTTTCCCATTTTCATAATTGTTTTGGGTATTGTTTATGCTAAAGCAGGCAGAAGTAAAGAAAACTTCTGTGAATGTGTTTCTTGTGCTCTTTCTTTCTCTTTTGCTTTTTTCTTAACTTTGTTTCTTTTTCCTGTTTGTTTTCTAGGAAAGGGAGGAGAGGATTTGGTAGAGGTGGGGAGGCGAAAGTAATCAGAATATATTGTATGAAAAACATTTTCTATTAAAAAATAGAAAAACGTCAAGAGCTAAGCCCGTAAGTCAAGTCCCTCACTGTAATTTAATAAATCTTCTAAATCAATGGTTTTGAACTTTATTTTCTCTGAGCTACTACTGTTTCTCTTCAATGACTAAATTTTGAACAAATGCACAAATAACAGAAGCTTGTGATTCAAATTAAAATTTACATTCTTTAATAGGTTAATCCTACTCATATACCTCATTATCTTAGTGTCTTTAAATAACCCTTTAAGTGCCATGAGATATACATCATCACAGGTCACATTAGTGTTCTCAACAATGGAGTGCATTATTTTCCAGCAGTTTGCTCCCAAGGTGTGGCACACTGTGCTCCCTTCTCCCTCTGGTTAGCACAGCAGAGCGGAGCTGTGCCCTGGCAACTGGCAGGAGGCCACTTTTGCTTATTAGTTCATTCCCCCCCTTTCCCACTTCCTTCCGGTCTTCTTAGAACTTCTAATTTTCATACACATTAGGCAGAAATCTGTAGTTGTAAAAGGACACTGTGTAACTGAGTTTAAAAAAAAAAAAAAAAAAAAGAACCTGCTCTGCCTTGTTCAATTTGACTTTGAATGTGTTTCAGAGCTGTTTAAAAAAAGAGAGAGAGAGAAAAGGAAAGTTGACCTAATTCAAATTGTAAGGGGCAGAGTCTGCTTTAGATGGTTGAGAGAACTGTTTCAGTATAAACGAGACACTGAAGATTGGGTTGTGCCTCAGCTAGCCTGTGGCTTCTTATATTTTCATTTCTTTTTCTCTTATAGCCACAGAAATCACATACAAGCTTACAGAGGTCTCTCTAGCTCTGCAGTAAAAGACACTTAGTCCATGGATGTAGGAGGACACATGAACAGATAAGTTTCTATTTAGAGTCATTAGAATAAGTAGCTAATTAAAGGCTGCTTGGCATCTAAATGTTGGTGGCAGGCTGAAAGGGCTCTACTGTGAGCCAGTCTGAAGGATTGCCAATAGGCTCAAACCAGACCCTTTCTGGCCTTGATTGAGATCTGGGAAGCATAACTACACAGTCCACAAGAAATAACAGTACTCCGTCCATCCTGGGGAAAGTAGAAAGTATCCAGGATCTTCGACTTCCCCAACTCTTGTTTGAAATTTCATTTCTCTTCCATAATATTTCTAAAGTTGGTAATTTTATAGTAATTTTATATACGCATATGCCATTTATATTCCAGATGTATAAGGTCATCAGTCTCTTTTGTTTTAGAGTCAAGATCATTGGTATCTGAACTGTGTTTGGAGCTGTTGCATAGATACTGTTAGACACTGGTCATTATTAGTCACTGGATGAGTAATTTCTACAGAAGATACTGTGAAGATGGGAGCTCATGAATCTTCCCTGAAACATCCTAGTGGAGAATTTGTGATCTAATCCAGATTCTAAATACAAATGGTGCACGGCAGAGAGATACAAATAATCATTAGCACAACCCTTCTTTTACCCGACACCCTTTTGTGAGCACTCACCTCTCCAGACACTGTGGCTTTGTGGACTGATTTTATCTCTTGCCACTTTGTGTCTGGTCCATACCGAATTCTCCAGTGTTAGCTCAACAGTGAGCAAGGGAACAGAGTGGGGAGGAAAGAATTTCTTTCCCTCCCTTGCTAACACCATACTTGCATTAAATTTAATATTTCAGTTACCAGGGAATACGCTCTTTCTAGAGAGACTTAAATCTGAAAAGCAGATGTCCTTGAGAGATTACGTGTAAGGGGAAGACAAAATATGTACAAGGAGGGGAAAGTGCCCTCAACCCTTCCTCGAAAAACAAACGTGGTGACTCTTCCCTGTCTCAGTTTCTGAAACTCATGTTGAAATTGTAGTGTCCAGGGGGATGCTATTAAGTGGAACCTTTGGGAGATGATTAGGTCATGAAGGCAGAGTCTTCAGGAATAAGACAAATATCCTTGGAATGGCACGTGTTCCCCTCCATTAACCATCGGAAGACAGCAAGAAGTGTTGTCTTAGAGCCAGGATGTGTATTCTGATCAGATGTGGAATTGAATCTGTCAGCACTTGGATTGGACATTAGACTTTCCAGATCCCAAACTAAAAAACACATTCTTGTGATTTTTGTTACACAATTCCTTACATTGTAGTTATAGAATCCTGAAAAGAGTGAGACCATCTTGTCTCATGGACAAGAAGTGGCACAAACTTCAGCCAGGCACAGTCATCACAGAGGGCTCCAGTGGGAAAAACTGAATGTGAAGCTCCCTGTTTGAAGCATCAGGTTGGTGATGGCCCCATTTGAACAGTTAAGCATCATAGTCATTTTTCTTATGTTCTGAACACATACATGTAAAACTTACTTGGGAAAAAGGGCTTAGTGTTGGCTAAAGTTTAAGGGTGTAATCCATCATAGCAGGAGAGGTGTGTCAGCAAAAGGTATCTCAAGCATGAGGCTGCTACTCACATAATGTCCACTCACAACATGGAGAGACGATAGTAGTGTTTATCTCTCTTATTTTATTCCATCTAGAAACCGTGCCTGTGGAATAATATGACCAACGTTTAGGGTGGGTCTTCCTTCCTCAGTTAAACAGGTTGGGAAAGGTTCTCACAGACGGGCTCAGAGGTGAACCTTTCAGCTGATTCTCAGTTCCATCAAGTTGGCAATCACCCGTGAACATGAAAGGCTTTGAATCATAATGGCAGGTCAAAAGTTGGCAGTTACATTATATGTATGTATGTATGTATGTATGTATGTATATATGTATGTATGTGTGTATGCATGTATGTGTGTATATGTATGTGTGTGTATGTATGTGTGTATATATTTATGTATACCTGCGTTTTCTAAGCCACATCTTTTTGTTCCTTCCAATCAGCACGGGGAACTTTATGAACAGATGAGTAACCTAATTATCTTAGAAAGAGGAAGCATGTTGTGGATAAGGGGTTAAAAAGCCAGATTGTTGAGTTTAAAAAGTAGGAGATTAAATAAGAAGTCTTGGGCCTGGGAATATTACAGTTATTTAGTACACACTAAGTCTGGTTTTGATCCCTAACAGTATGACAAACCATTACTATTCAACCTCCTGTGTCCTGAGTTGGTCACTGTTAACTGGTGGTCACAGTAGGACTAACCTCGCAGAGATGCTGTAAGAACGAGCTGTTGTTGTATCACGCATGAGATGTGTGACATAGATACTGTGGTGGATGCCAGCTGATTCTTAAACTGAATACTTCGTTTGTATTTGCTAATTTCGTCTGAGTCTTTGCCCGTCTCACCAACAGGTTAGAAGTGAAAAACAGACTGAGACTATTTCAGGACACAGGAGTAGAGAGGACATGGGGCTCAACCCCAGCAGTTCATTAAAGATTGATTTCAAGAAGGCCACTACTAAAGCTATGATTTCCTATGATCCTTACAAACCAATAATCAGCAAAATGTTTAATAGAATGGAAACACATCACACAAATAGAAAATGATATGTAAACCCAAATGAAGTCATATTCACCAACAAAGTACATGTGCTCTTTACAATGCATGGCAGAGTGATGTGAAGCACCATATAAACATATTTAAAACAAAATACATACAGACACATAGTAGACCTGTGATCATAACTTATTTTTTTCTATTGGATGTGAACCAAGTATTTCAAATCCACCAACAGCTCTGAAACAGTTTTCAACCTAGTTGAAAATACTAAGGGTGGAGAGTGCAGAGTCTTCCGGGAAAGCATTGGACATCGCAAGTGTGTGCAATAACACGAATGAAATAGCTTGAGTTTAAGCCGCCACACATGCCTAAGTTTGTAACTCATATGATTTTGAGGGAAACTTACATAATGTCTCCGCAAGTCAGTTACACAATCCAAGTATTAGAATAATAAATAACAGTAAGTAAAATTGTCAAGAGGATTAAGTATATATAGCCTGGCAGAGCACAAGTGCCTGGAGGGCTCGCTGAAGCTCAGTTTTCCTTCTCACATTCTCTTTCCAGTTGTTTCTGACCTCATTCTCACTTACCAGACTTTTGAAGTTTCTCAGAAAATTTTTGTTTTCGAATTAAGTATGCTGTCTTAGGTGTTCCTGGGTTCAGGGAGGGTAGCCCAGCTAGATATCCTTATGTGTGGGAAATCTCTCAGATTTAGATAAGAAGACTTAGCTGGGGGAGACGGTAAAGACAACAATAAAACTAAGCATGGCATGGCAGTGCACGCCTATAATCCCTTCGATTGAGACATGGAAGCAGGATGGCCCAAAGTAGTACATCCTTCTGCATTCAAAGAACAGGTGTATAAAAATAAATGAGCTCACAATGATGTCATCAGAAAGTTCCAGAAGATAAATTACATGAATGCCATTATTTAGAAACATTCTCAAACACTCAGAAGAAAAAATAGTTTGTACATTTAAAATTATTTTTAAGTATATTTGAAAGCTGGAAGACTAGATCTTCGAGGCTTAAAGAACACTATTTTATCTGTACACTTGTTTGTTACTGAGAACTAGTTTATGGGAAAGTAATTTAATGATGCTATAATTTAATAAAACACAATGTTTAATCAAGTAAATTAAAACAGAGATTGGTATATTTTTCTGCTGTGTCTATGAAATAGGTAGTAACAGTTTAAACAAAGTCATTAAGTAAAACTTGAAGACAAGTAATGACTTTTTATTCTTATTGGTCTCTTACCATAGACCAGTATAGGTTTATTGAATTC
Organism: Chionomys nivalis; assembly: GCF_950005125.1. Taxonomy (NCBI): domain Eukaryota; kingdom Metazoa; phylum Chordata; class Mammalia; order Rodentia; family Cricetidae; genus Chionomys; species Chionomys nivalis. Next base: position 63,316,979 of record NC_080096.1, on the reverse strand, counting down.
TCTTTTGAAAATATTTTGTTAATGCTCCAAAAGAGAAACAATGCCTGATTTTGTACTTTAATATTTAACTTCTTTTCACTTTTCTTTAAGCATCGTGTTAACTGACTTCACAGTTGTTGTGTTGGTGTTATTTGTGAGAAATTATGTCTAAATAATGAGGAGGAGTAATCAAATGACCAGGCTATCTCACCACCTGTAGTTCACCTTGTCAGTGTTTCTGTTTTTGCATGTTTCCATGTCTATTACTGGACTCCTTTCTCTCCATACTATGAGAATCAGAATCCAATGCCATGACAATGGTCAATATTACAGATAAGACTAGTCTGCTTAATTTATTTATTCTGAGAAAACAATTTATAAAGAGTGATGCTCAAAAATATCAAACTATCAATATATTTATGCTTTAACAATAGAATAATATTATTTTAAGTGTTGAATACTGGGCTAAGCAGAGAAGGCCAGATAAAGGTAGACAATAAACATTTGATTACTTAGAATGCTCTGTTTTAATGAAGAATGTAATCATGGACGATGAGGAAACTAAACACAGTAGTGGACCATTCAAGTTAGACTTCTCTAGCAGATGGGTATATCTTGGTGAGGAAACTTTTGACCCATATCACTTCCTCATGTCTGTACAATGAGGAAATTTTGCCTTGAAGTCATAGTGTGACCTCCACTTAGAGGACATCTAATGGTTGTTAATTAAAAGTGAATAAGACAGAATAGTTTAAACATGAATCACATGATTAAAACTATGACTCAAAAACAATAACTTGTAAGAATTGATATCATGATCTTGACAATTTAAGGACCACTACCACATTCATGGCACAGACCATGATGATGGGTAGATGGGTTGGAATAGACCCTGGAGTCATCCAAAGAAAATCCTGATACTACCAACTGACTTGCAGTAATGTCTTCCTGACAGATCTTTCTTTAACAAAGTATTTTTCAATGCTGAATAAAAGGAGCCTGGATCAAAAAGTTATATGCAGCATGACTGCTTTATTTAAAGTAAATAGAGGGCAACTTAGTTGATAGGTCTCTAAGTTTGGATCAAAGGGTATCCTCATAGTAGAGACTGAGAACGACAAAGGGAAGACATGGCATGCTGAAGCAAGTGATGCTGTTTCTTGTTGTGTGTGATCTCTAGACCCAACTGATGTGGGCATTTAGATGTTCTAAAATTATAAGCTATGCATTTATCAATATATCAATTATAATTGATTTGTGCATTTTATATAGAGATTTAATAATATATTAACTTCAAATAAGAGTTAATATATTAACTTCATTTGAAATGTTTTGAAAAAAGTAAAGGGAAAATGAAGAAAAAGTCATTAATTGTGGAACTCTGAAATAGCTGTTGTAAGAATTTTAGACTAGAAGCTACATTTGTTGTAGAAGGCTGCTTGCTTGTTCCCGGCTGCTTGGTCCTGAAATAATCACACAGAAACTTTATTAATTAAAGCACTTCTTGACCCATTAGTTCTAGCTTCTTATTGGCTAACTCTTACATCTTAATTTAACCCATTTCTATTAATCTGTGTATCGCCACAAGGCTGTGGTTTACTGGGTAAATCTCTAGCATCTATCTCCAGCACGATTACATGGCTTCTCACTGACCACACTTTCTTTCTCCCATCATTCAATTAAGTTTTCCCCACCTACCTCTATTTTGCCCTGCTCTGCTTTATGTCCAAAGCAGTCTTTAGTCATTAACCAATAAAAGCAACACATGGACAGAAGAACCTCCCACACCATTTTCCCTTTTCTGTTTAAATAAAAAGGAAGGCTTTAACTTTAATATAGTAAAATTACATATATCAAAACAGGTATCAAGCAAGAATTAGAGTTACAATATTTATATCTACTTTATCTTTTATCATAACTAAAGAAAACTATATTATTAATATCTATCCTTCAACTCCATCTAAGAGTCCAGAAAGATATATTACCTAATTAAATAGAAAATGCTTTGTAAGCAACTTCAAAAACTCTAGAATTGACAGAGACATCTCACTAACTGGACAATGACTCAAAGTTCTTCTGTACAGCCTATAAATCGACTGTTTCAAAACTGTGTGACTTTTTTTCTGCTACTGCTGAATCAGGAAAACCTCTCTCAAAAAAGTCATGGTTTAACCACATTTTTTTCCTTTTTTGTTCCCTAGAATTCTTTCCCAAACTCTCTCAGGTTTTAAATGGGTTTTAGTTGAAATTGTTGGCATGCCAATTTGTTTACACTGCTGTACCCTGTTGCCTCTTGCTGTAACCATGGTCAACGCCACTGTGTTCTTTGACATCTTGTTCTATAGCAAACTCTTGGACTGTATCTACTTTGAGCTATTTGCAGACAAAGTTCCAAAGACAGAAAACTTTTTGTGTTCTCAGCACTGGAGAGAAAGGATTTGGATATAAGGGTTCCTCCTTTTGCAGGATTATTTCAGGATTCATGTGCCAGGGTGGTAATTTCACACACCATAATGGTACTGATGGCCGATTCATCTATGGAGAAAAATTTGAGGATGAGAACTTCATTCTGAAGCATACTGGTCCTGGCATCTTGTCCATGGCAAATACTAGACCAAATGCTAATGGTTCCCAGTTTTTTATCAGCACCGCCAAGACTGAGTGTCTGGGAGGCAAACATGTGATCTTTGGAAAGGCATGGACATTGGAGAAGCCATGGAGCCACCTCCAGAGGCAGACATGACAAAACTTTGCTGGTAAGCCACAGACCCATGGTGATACACAGATTAATGGAGATGGATTATTTCAGGATATAAGAGTTAGCCAGAAATACACTTAAGCTATTGGTCAAACAGTATTGTAAATAGTACAGTTTTAGTGTGGTTATTTTGGTGCTGAGCTGCTGGGAACAAACAAGTGTCCTCCTATAACAAACATTCATAAATAAAATCATTGATATATACTATTTTATAGATGATTTTCAATAAGAAATATTGTCTTGTGTCAAATAGCATTTTTCTAAGACATAATTTATTCACGTACCACGCTTTCTTCAATCGCTTATATTTTGTTAATGGAGATGTTTGGTAAAGGATGATAAAAAATTACTTTACTGTTTATTATCAAGCAAAATTCATGCACAAATATCTCAGTACAAATGAGGAATCTGAATTGAGTCACCAACTGCCACTTGCAGTCTTCCAATGCTCCTCTCAATTGGCTAGCAGACCAAAGACAGATTCCTGTAACTTTCCCCCCCTTTTGTCTAATTAAGAAAGAAAGGTTCTAACCTTAACATAGTAAAATTATATGCAATAATTATTACCAAGTATTGTCCAGATAGTAAGGAAAGGTAATAATCTTAACAAAAATGGAACTACAAACATAAGAACAATTATTATTTATTTTTTTTTTTTTTGGTTTTTCGAGACAGGGTTTCTCTGTGGTTTTGGAGCCTGTCCTGGAACTAGCTCTTGTAGACCAGGCTGGTCTCGAACTCACAGAGATCCGCCTGCCTCTACCTCCCAAGTGCTGGGATTAAAGGCGTGCGCCACCACCGCCCGGCTATAAGAACAATTATTAAGTAAGAAATACATTCTAAATGTTAAGACTAAATTCAGTTGTCATTATAGAAAATATTCCAATAGCTGTCTTCTCCTGAAGAGTGCAAAATGTTGTTGTACCTAATATGCCTTTTGCCAAAATTCAGGAGAACTGTAACTGTCTAGTCTTCAAATCCAAAAAAAAAAAAAAAAAAAAAAAAAAAAACCTCAGAAGGAAAATAATATTGCCTGAGTAAACAAGAAGGGCAAGCAAAGAACTTCCAAAAAATGTGAGAAATGACAGAAATAGCTGGCTGTCTGGACAGTCACCCAAAGATTCTCTGCAATATTGGGGCATCCATCTTTGGCCTACAGGCATAGCATATCTGACAGACATTTTTCAGAAGCAGGAAATTTTGGAGGACTGTCCAGCCCTGCCTTGGCAATTTCAGCAGTCAATTTTATGTGTTATGCTTGTCCAGTTTGGACACCATACTGTCAGTAGTTGAGGTAAGGGTAGGTTTTTTATTTGTTTGTTTGCCCAGAATTTTAGCTTGTTCCATGAAGAAAGCAGACTCCTTATGAGTGTCTTCAATGGCCATCATCCTCTTCAGAAGCAGATCAGTGCCATCAGGAGCAAACATGACTCATGTTAAGAAAATTCTGTTAATAAAACATTTTAAATGCCATTTTCTGTAGAACTTTGAAGTGTTCAAAGATTACCTATCTGTTTGTAGTATATTTCTGTATACCTAGAAAACCTAACTAACGTGACTATAGGTTTGATAATTATGGGTGACTATTAACCTGTATTTCTTTATTATCCTATATAGTTTTTAAGGACTATAACTTCACATTGCATAAATAAACAAACTGTATAGGTATGAGCTGTATATGTAATACTTTAAGCAAAAATAGAAACGTATGTATAGTATAAAGACAATAAGCTCAAATTTGTAACAATTTACAAAAATATTTCACACGGAAGCAGAAACAGATATATGGTATAACAAAATAACTTTAAATTTGTATCAATAAGCAAGAATAACTTAAGCAGAAGTAGAAATGTGTATATAGTATAACAAAAATAAGCTTGTTTGTATCAATATACAAGGATCCATACCAAAATAAATTATTTAAAAATAGTAGTTTTTTTTAGTTTGAAAGTAGATTTAATAATCTATCTTCTTATCTTATCATTTTTCTTTTCTGAACAAGACACCTGAATCTATTCTTTTGTTCAGCTCCATATCCTATGACAACTTGTAACCAATCCCCTTATAAACTGACAAATAGCCAAAACTCAGGGAAAGACCAAACACCACCCATCCCACCTTTTGGGAAAGTTCTTAAAATTACTTTGAGCTGTGGCTGTGGCAGCTTAACAGCCAGAGAGGGGTTCAGAAAACTCCCAACCTTTGGGAGGCAGGCCAAAGGGTTTGCGGAAAGGTGTGCACTCTCCAACAGACCACAAAGCAATGAGGCAGGTGCACTGCTTCGACTGCATAGAGGTGGCTGCACCTGAACTTGCTTTCATGTTCTTAGCAATGTCCTGTGTTGGGCAAAAATGACTAATGGATAATAAAAGGTTACTTTGCTTCTCTTAATTGGCTTACGGAGCAGTAACAGGATTCCTTTAACAGATGTTTATATATCTTAATTTTTTAATTCATAGTTCCACTAGAGATCTCTGAGGAGCCTTAAACTCATTATTTAGACCAGGCTGGCCTTTGACTGAGAGAGAGAGCTGTCTGGCTCTGCCTCTCAAGTGCTGGGAATTAAACTCATGTTCCATCATGTCTGATTCTGTGTGTGTATGTATGTGTGCACACGTGTGTGCGCGTAGGCATTCGTGTTTAAAATGAATAAAGCACTAATTATATACAATAATGAGATCAGTGTGAAATTTTCATACATGTGTACAGCATGTTAAAGTAAAACCATTTTATTCTATTTACCTCCAGCCTTCTGAATCCCTAAGACACGATTTTGTGTTCATTTTTAATTCATTTTAATTTAATTTAAATTTAAAATTTTTGAAAGTTTTATGCATTAGCATTGTATTTACATTATTTCCACCCTTCCTTCTCCTCACTCCTACTTTCCCGAATGCCCCAACTCCTTCTCAAATGTGACCTCTTCTTTAATCATTATTTTATACTTCTCTCTCTTTCTCTCTTGCTCTCTCTCTCTCTCTCTCTCTCTCTCTCTCCACACACACACACACACACACACACACACGCACGCACGCAAGCACGCACGCAAGCATGCACACACATACACACACACACACTAAACTTACTGAGTTTGTGATTTGTTTAGTGTTTCTCATAGGAACATATGGGTATGGAAGAGAGGACTGGGCAGTTAAGAACACTGCCTGCTCTTACAAAGGTCCTGAGTTCAATTCCCAGCAACTACATGGTGGCTCACAACCACCTGTAATGAGATCTGGTGCCCTCTTGAGGAAGATACCTGGTCAGTCGTCCTCATTAACTTAGACAGTGAAATCCAATATGAACAAGTTCAACAGAACTGCCATATATGGGCTGCCCATGCCTGCTTCAGCTCAGCTAAAAAAATAATAATGTTTTTAGGACTGATAACTTGAAATTGGATAACTTGTCAGGAGGCTTGGTAGGGCGTGGTTCTCTCTCTGCAGTCAGATATTGCCTTTAGCTCTTTATTTAGTGGTGGGAACTTGTGAAATCTCCCCTATCCACATTGGCATGTCACCTGCTGTTTTCTATATACAGGCATCATTTAGGCAACTCTATTGCTGAGACATCATGGGTGTAGCTTTCCTGTCACATCTCGAAGACATTATCTTGAAGCAAGTATCCTCTGTTTCTTAAAATCAGCCTGCCCCTGGGCTGGAGAGATGGCTCAGCGGTTAAGAGCATTGCCTGCTCTTCCAAAGGTCCTGAGTTCAATTCCCAGCAACCACATGGTGGCTCACAACCATCTGTAATGAGGTCTGGTGCCCTCTTCTGGCCTTCGGCATACACACAGATAAACTATTGTATACATAATAAATAATAAATAAATATTTAAAAAAAAAATCAGCCTGCCCTTTATTCCATGATTTTCCTTAAGTCTTGGGTGTACGGGTTACATTGTAGATGTATCATTTGGGATTGGAAACTTTTGTGGCCACTTATTTCCTGCATTTCAAACAGTTGTGGATCTGGATCTCTGTAATAGCCTCCAACTGGTCCCCAAAAAGACCCTGTTTCAGAAGACAACACAGGTTTAGGCATAAGCCTCAGAGAAATCAAGCTGAACCTGAGGCCTCTCTGGACAGCCTCTCATATTATTAGAAGGTGCTATACAAGTTGTCAAGGGAGAGAAGCAATCATAAGTCCTACCCATCTGTAAAGCCTGTGGATCACAACATTGACCTCATGATGGACCTGACAAGGCATCCTCAATGGTGCAATAGTGGCTCTTTGTCTTAGGGATAACCAAGATCTGTCTAATTGTACTGAGGCTCAGCAGGAGGGGATCCATTGCTGGTACTTAAATCTAGCCAGCTATCCATAGTTAGGGAGGCTGCTATCCTAGAGGAGACCTACTGCCATTGTCATAAACCAATATAACTTATAACCGTGTTCTAAATACGTAGTCATATACCCGCAGATAAATATATCTCTCACCTGGCTCTATATTTTAATGTTTAATAAATATATTCACAATAGTCTTCTAGTATTTGTCAAAAACAAATACCTGTAGTTTCACACTCAATGTATTGAACGAAATTTTTTTTTCCAGTTTCCTTTCTAGATCTGAGCTTATTTACTTCAACTCCTCACATACTGAATATTTGCAGCATCCCCCCCCACGGCAGGTGCCTCTCTTCTTCCTTTACAACCTCTGCTGTTTCTAGTTCAGCCTGACCTGGGTTATATAGCATTAGATGTCTCCGCCTTGGTTTCTGGAATGCCTTTTCCCAGGTCTGTCAATGTCCTGCTGACTCACCCTGCCCAGGCTTGTCTCAGAACTCTTGAACTTGCAGATGCCTACTGTTCAAGGTTAGTGTGTCCTGCCTCATTCAGACTTAGAGGAAACGCTGCTTCCTTTAAGAACATGATTTGGGTTCCCAACTTACTCTTCTGCTATCTAACTGAGTCCATTTATCTTCAGGATTCAACTGTTTGCTGGACTTTACAGGCTGAAAATTCACATATAATACTCTGGGCAGGGCAGAGCAACCGTGTAATTTGAAACAGACCAAATGATAGTCAATCATCCGCAATTATTACTGATGAAGCAAACGTAGCTCCCAGGGGCTACTCCTCACAAGTCACCAATCCACCCATGTTAAATAATACTAAAAATTCTTAGCCACAACATTGTAATAAATCACACGCTTCGTAGTTTGTGCAGAGCATCTGGCTTGGAGGCGAGCGTTGCCATTTCAGTGTCTTCTAAAATTGTACAAAACAAGCACAGTTTCTATTTCTTCCACTGCATGAGTTTCTATTAGAAAACATAAGATGTGGTCCTGCTCCTACCCAGATACAGCACACAGCAGTGCACCTTGCCTGGGCAACACATTAGAGCTGACCCTGTAGGCAGGGATAGAGAGGAGCCAGGCCTCGGGGAACGAGAGCAAGAGAGCTGCCCCACCCATTCCCTCCTATGCCATGGGATGGCAAGGGTAAGGGAGATAAGATACACCCTCTATCCTCCACCCGAGAGTGTGAGAGCAGAACAGGCCCTGCTCCTTGCTGCCTGCTACACTGTGTGAGCCAGTCGGAGCCGTGCTGGAGAACTCACTTGGGTGGTGACGATGAGAGAAAGTTGGCAGGCTGGCCAACCCAGCTACCACCCAGGCCCAGAATCACGACTATGGCATAGCCCACCCCAACACCCACCTCATCTATGAGCTGTTGGAGCATGTGAAGGGGCACGGCCTGCAGATCCAAAGCTACAGGATCCATAACACAAGGCAACAGCAGGAGATCCAAAAGGAGTTCCAGCGAGAGCCCACTATTGAGAGTGTAGCAGAAACCAGAGGCATTTAACCAGCCTTGTCATTGCAAGACTCAATGACCACTTGCAAGTGAAGATGCATGGACTAAAGGGCATACTGTGTGACTCATTGGACCACACAACAGCTCCCCTGCCGGGATTATCTTTATGCTTTTTTTCTTTTTACTTTTACTTTTCATCTTGTTTTTTTCGGGGAGAGTTGCAAGGACAGAGGATGGAAGTGAGGGAGGGGACTGGGAGATGAGTGGGATCAGGATGTATAATGTTAAATACACAAAGAATCAATAAAATGTTTTTTAAAAAAGAAAGAAAAAAGAAAGGAAGAGAAAGAAAGAAAGAGAAAAAGAAAAAACACAAAGTGCATATTTCCACTGAACTTATTGCCCCCAGCATCCTCTTCTTAGGTTTTGCGCTCCTCTAGGTAGGGGCGGGAAGGCTGTTGCCCTCAGGTGTTGTTCTGTATCTGTGAGATATGACTGGAGCATACTTCATGCCAGGGAGTCACTGAAGCTCACGCCAGGAGCATTAGAACCAGGGCAACAGGCGGCAGATGGCTCAGGGCTTTATCCTGGAGTTTTATTGTGTGGGTGGCAACCCTTGCTTCCTGCCCTCTGTTGGTCCTGATCCTGTACCTCTATTCCGTCTCCCTTTTGCTCATCCATTGTCTTTTCCCTGCTGTCACTTGTGCTGGGCTTGCGGAACAATGTGGCTGGCACACACAGCTTTGGAGAGAAATGTGAGCTGCAAGCGACCATGCGTCCTTCTGTTTTCTCATCCAAAAGCCCTGTCTCAGAGCTGAGCTGGCTGAGCTGGCCAATGCTGGGTGAAGACCTGCCGGAGTTCAGGAACAGTCCCCTGTTCCCAGGCCCTGGTGGTGTAGAAGTGGGGCTTTCTCAAGAGGGGGGCACTCTGGGAGGGAGGGGAGAAAAGGGGCCCTTTCCGAAGCAGATGCTCCTGGCTTTGGAAGGAAAGCCGCTCTCAGAGGACTTCAGCAGGCTCGCAGACAATCCACAGCTTTGGAAAGTGACAAACAAAACAGTCTCTTAGTCCTGTGCATAAATGTAAGAGGCTTGTCTTAAGTGTGTGTGCCGGACTCCAGCGGACTGAAAATGTTACCGAAGTCAAAGTGAACCATTGTTTAGGTTTTAATGAAGGCAAGCAATTTTTAACAACAGAAGTTCTGTTCTGAAACCCCCCTCTTGTCCCCCACACTCAGCTCCTCTGTCCCTGCACCTGCTTCATTTTTGGCTTCTTGGCACTGATGTTGCCAGAGACATCAGCTGGCAGTGGCAAACCGCTAAAAGCTCCCCTGCCATGCAGATCTGCAAATGCCAGCCATTACCTACTGGTGCATGCCCGCTTAGGAAGACCCCCCTTCTCCCTCCAGCCCCACTCTCCTCAGCCCCCAGTTTAACATCCACACCATAGTCAATGAGGCCCACTAAGCAGTGGCCTGGCCCTCTGCGTGCCTGCCCCTTGACTATGGCTGTTGCTATTTTACTCCGTCTCTTTGCTGGGATCATTATATTTTGATCTGGGATGTGCTGAACACGTAGGGGATGGGACTGTTTCTTCTATCCAGCAAAGAAAGGTTGGCTCACAGGCTCTGTCCTCCATCCTTGGCAGATGGTGGGACGCTTTCTCGAGGTCTCCCTGGCTTGAAACAGCCTTTTTGTTTTTGTTACTCATTGAGAGGCAGTTGCCCCGAATTCACTGAATAAAGACATACACTTTTCGGTTTAAGCCCCAAGAGATAAATTCTGACTGAGAGTTGGGGGCTGACCGACAAGCTGGGGCGGCAAAGGGGTTGCTGGAGTTAAGTATTCAGCACAAGGCTTTGCAGTTTCAAAACGGGAGGCTTTAAGTTCCCATTCACCACGGCGGTTCAGGCTGCGTACTGAGAAAGTGTGAGAAATCTGTGAGAAATTCCACATATATTTATTTTTCTTGGAAATTAGAGAATATCTTCACAGTGTACACTCTGAAGGGCTTTTGTTTTGTTTTGTTGTGTTTTTAATGATCTAAACCATCTGGGGAGTTGATAAAGAATGTGATTTTTCTCAAGCTGAGCTAGCAAAGACGATTGCTAAATCCCAAACCTTTATCCAGCCTACAGATAAAGCAGGGTGGGAGAGTTTCCCTTCCAGATCCAAACACTAGGATCCCACGGATGCCAAGCGCTTTAGTATCTGGGTGGCAAAGAAAATAGGCAGCTGACTAGGGGAGCCTGGCCTGAGACTAGAAATTGTTACTATTTTTTCTTCTTGTTGTTGTTTTAGATTTGTGAAAGTCACAAATTTCCAGAAAATCTGTCTGGAATAGAAGACACTATCATATTTGTCTAATATATTTCTGTTTTTTTTTTGATCCAGGAACAAAAAACACATGAAAGTACTTTTTAGCCATCATTTTTATTTTTAATTTTCTTCCAAAATCTGAAGCCCAAAATATTTCTTACTAGAGAGTGTCTTACACAGGAAGCCCTACAGAGAGTCCTTCAATTGTAGAAGCCAAAATGCAATAGACTGTTTTTTGAAAATTATGGTGTGTGTGTTTGTGTGTGTGTGTGTGTGTCTGTATGTCTGTGTGTGTATATTGGGGAGGGGGAATGACAACTTGCGGGAGCTGATTCTCATTTAACCATGTGGATTCCTGGGTTTGAATTCAGATCTTTAGGATTGGTGGCAAGTGTCTTTTATCTAATGAGCCAGAACTCTGACTGTTAGGATCCTGACGGAGACCCACAAAAGCCCACCATCAATGTATGCAATCAGTAAGAGCGTTTTTATTATTCCAGTATGCTGGAGTGTTGCCATACACAGAAACAAGATGGTGAAAGACCCTAAGAGGGACTTGTAGGCTCCTTTTTCATGCAGCAGAAGGGGAGTTTCTAGGACAGTTAAGTCATCTTAGAGATGACTGACTTAAGCAAGTGACAATCAAATTATTGGGTTCTAATTGGCCAGGGTTAGTCAGGGCTTGGTCAGGGTCACAGTTTTCCATTTTGGGACAGGCCTGGACACGTCCTGGGCCTTGTTATTGAGCTGTGGCTCAGGTTTAGCCTGGTACTGCATGTCTCAGGCCTCCTCCTTGTTGGGGGTGGGAGGTTGGGATTGTCCTTTGTTCCTGGCTCTTTCAGAAACTGCCTGATCTGTCACAGGAAATGGAAACTGAGGAGGCCTGATCTCAGAGAAGACTGGGCAGCCTGTTATGGCATCTGCTTGGTCCTCTCCTGGTCTTCTTTGGAATTTTTAACAGATCTCTAATCATTGTTCTATGAATTTGCACCTCAGCATGCAGTCCTCTCTTTCCCCAAACTCAGTTTCTTCATTTGTGTTGGTCTCTTAACACAAGTTATCCTTCGGAGTGCAAACAGTGCTCTAAGTTACCACTTGACTACAACATAAACGACTCGAACCAAGAAGCCAGGCAGCACGGCCAGGCTTAGCCACCAAGCACTGTTCTCACAGCAGTCCCTCTGGGGATCAGTCAGTCAGGAGCTATTTGATGCCTACCACATGCTACTTAAGCCTTATTCAAACTTAGGCAAATTGCACCACAATGGGCATTTCTGTATTTCTGGTTGAGATGATTTTGTGGCTAAGAATTTGGTTGACCTGGATGATTGAATAGAAGTCTGTCACTGAAAATGTGAAGTGAATGTCAGTAAAGCAAAATGCTTGAACAAATAAGGGGAAAAATGAATTTGGTTAAATGTTCAAAGGTGTCACGCTTCTATTCAAAAGGCTGAAAAACAAATTGGAGAAACTCAGGAGACTAGAGCTAAGGGCGACTGTTAAAGTCAGTTTGCTGGAAATAATCATAGGATAATAAATTTTCAGCAGTAGGAGAGACTTGTCAACAATGCTTTATTTCACAGGCCTTTTTTTATGCCACCAAGTTGGAGAACTGCTTCATTACCCTCACTCCCAACTGGTGCCATGATGTGCTTGCGTTCCTGAGGAAGGCATCAGGACATGTGGATGGACACAAGAGAACCAAGTGCAGACTCAACACTCAAGACCAAGTTCATCTGGCTTTCTGAAGCTAACCTTCTTCATATATAAGATAGAAATGATGAATTAGCCCTGCCAAGTTGGAGGCTTATTATGAGAAACTAATTAGACAATCTTGGTGCGCTCTCGAACCACCTTACAAATGTTGGTTATTGTAACTATTAATTGGGTGAGAAAGCATTGCGAACTATCCATGGCTTTGTTGGTTACAGTAATTATTATTAGAACTGGATTGATAAAGCCTTCCAGATCTGCCCTTTCTCCTCTCTCCTTAATTCCGACAGTGTAGGATCCAAACAGGTATGGCCCGGATAAAGCTAGCCGGGTGGCAGGACACAGCCCTGTCACTGCTCCACCAACAGAGTGGCGCCCCACGTTGGGCACCACTCTGTTTTGGGTGCCATTCTGTTGGTGGAGCAGAGGGACTACGTTCCTGGCACCTGGCCGCCAGCACGGCTAGCTTTATATGAAATAATTACACAGAAACTGTATTCTTTTAAACACTGCCTGGCCCGTTAGTTCCAGTCTCTTACTGGCTAGCTCTTACATTTTGATCTAACCCATTTCTAATATTTGTTGGGGGCCAACCGTACCGACGTAATAACCAGGCTAGCTTAATATAAAACAGCAAATTTTAATGAAGGAATAGCTTACAACACCAGGGATCCAGTGATGAGCAGGAAATAAAAAAAGGAGAGTGGCGGGGCTCACGCTTGCCATATTTATACGTAAACATTAGCCCGAGGCGAACACCCCCCCAAATGGGCAGGGCTAATCCCACACCTTTGTAAATCTTATGCAAAACTTCTCAGCACTTTAAGCCTCATGAGCCCTTAACATTTGAGATATTAAACTCATATAATTATTGTTGTTAATGAATCACTGAAAAAGTTAGGAGCACTCAGTCTTACTGAGTAAGTCAGAAAGGCTTCCTGTAAGAGGTAAAAATCAGATTTTCTAGTTGACTTAACAACTATTTATCAACCGACAACTGTGTAGTAACAAATGTTGATAGGTGCTCAGGTCAGTGAAGAGGAGAACAATTCCTAAATTTCTATAAGTAAACTAGGCTAGAGAGATGACTCAATGGTTCACAGCATCTACTGATTTTAGTTCAGTTCCCAGTACCTATGTCAGGCCTCTTACAACTGTCTGTAACTTCAGTTCCCAAGGAATCTGACCTTCCCTTCTGTCCTGCATGGGAAACTTCACACAAACCTACCACATATGCACAATAATACAATATAAACAAACAAAGTGCTTATTAACATTCTGTAAGAAAGACACCCTTCTGTTGGTGAGCCATTATTCTTGCTTCCAATGATGACCCTTTAGAGACAGACAGCTGGTTTCTTATCACTATCTGGAAATGTAAAATAGTATAACAATCCATCTCTTGAACAAAACTCTCAGAGGCCTTGGGGAACAAACTGGGCAAGCAATGAGTTTCTAGAAATGTCTGAGAATGCCTCCTAAAATTTTTGACAGAGGGAATAGTGACTGACCCAGGAGAAATATCTAACCATTTGGCTTCTAGGAAGGCCAGTAAATATAATTGAACTCCAATGTAAATAGTAGGCTAGAGACTAAATCTGAAAGTCATCTTTTATATGAATCTTGTGTTCTTATTTCTGAATAACATAGATGAGAAAGGGAGTCAGGTTGTTAAGGGCAGTTGTCTTGATGTTTCTGTTGATCTAGCTTTGGAGGTACGTCCCACGGGTTACAGAGTATGAGGTCAATAAAAAGAAAAGAATCCTGTGTTTTCCCCTAAATAATCATTAGACATATATCATTTAATGTCATATATACAATCATTTACAATACATGGTAGATAAGCAATGGTCTTCAGTCAGCACTCCTCTGAGAATGAGAGTTCAGGTTGTCTGCAATGAATGGCTTAGACCTAAGGAGGAAACACAGAAACAGTCAGTTGTCACTGCATTAGTGTGAAGCTAGGAAGAGACACGGAGACAAACTTTACTCTGAACAAGGGAAAGAGTGTGCTATATAAGGATGATCATAGGCAAGAGAGCACTAGAGTGGAACGGATTACAGGAAGATTTGATAACAGCTGGAACCTGGAGAAAGGGAAGGAGTTTTACTGAAAGAATACCAGGCAGGAATATACAGGAATATTCTAGAAATATTCCATAAAATAATAAGATATCTCCCTCTGTCCCTATCTGTCTGTCTGTTTATCTATATCTATCTATCTATCTATCTATCTATCTATCTATCTATCTATCTATCTATCTATCTATCTATCATCTATCTATCTATCTATCATCTATCTATCAATCATCTATCTATCTATCATCTATCTATCTATCTATCTATCTATCTATCTATCTATCTATCTATCTATCTATCTCACACACACATTCTCACATACACAGAGAAGAGAGTTGTTGGGAAGTATGAAACTTTTAAGACAATAAGTACAAATGGATGCAAAAAGACAATGTTTATGCATCTTCATAAATAACCTGTATGCATCTTTCAAAAGCACATTACAGAAAGAAATTTCACAAATAATCTTCCCCAGAAAAAGCAGTAAATTATTGCCACGTGAGTCAGTGCTAGTAAATACATATGCACACAGACAGAGACAGACAGAGAGAGACAGACAGACAGACAGGCACACACATATACAAACACACACACATACATACACTGATATCTTCTTATACTGAATAAACAGTAATTCACCAGGACGGCATGGAGTCATAGACCCTAGAGAGAAATCTATAGTACCATTTTGCCAAATTGATGAAGAATCCAACCATCTTCCAAATTCTTACCTTTATATCCATAAATAAGTTCAACTTGCATACCCCATCCAAGAAGTTCCTTTTCTTTCAATGGCTGGAGTCCATTGTTGAGAAACATAGCCCATCAAAATGAAGACAACAAATGACTTTGGAGAGCCATTGACCAGTGCACAATAGCACAACTCTTAAAATTGAGACTCAGGGAACATATCAGAAGAGGGGGTAGAAAGATTCGAAGACCAGATGGGCACGAGAACGGCTGCAAAATAGCATCTTATGGATATGATAGGATTGTTGTACTCATGACCTATCAACAATTGTGGCTGCCTACACAAGGTCACACCAGTAAACAATCCAGCGTGGATGGGAGGACCCACCCTGTTTCAGGAGCTATAGGCAGCCAGTGGCCGCTGAGGGAGGAAGAGTCAGCAGGCAGTTTTCTTCAGGGATGAGAACCTTTTATAGTTCATGTCCAAGTGGTCAGCGCTACACCCATATCCATGCAGGCAACATTAACCAAACACTAATTAGACACCGTAGGTCTCACATACATTTTTGATATATATTTATAATTATAGAAAAGTAGACACGGATTTTAGGGTAGATGGGGAGACATGAAGGGTTTGAAGGGTAAGGGGTGGATATAATGAAAGAACATCCCATGCCATTCTCAAAAAAATAAAAAAATAAAAAAATTATGTGTAACTATATAATGTAATATAATACATTTATATTATTCTTAAGTTTAAAAATATCATGTTTGCCTTCATTAATGTTGACTAGGATACATATACAAACATAAAGGTAATTTCATTTCATTATTTAAGTACATAAATATATCAAGTACATAAAAATATAAAATTATACATAATGATTAGTTAACAGTAGTTTTGTTGATGTTTTGAATCATGCATGCATTTTATAATGTTAAAAAAGATTAAACTTATTTATCAATCACATATAGTTCATTAAATAATTTTGAAAGAAAAAAAAACAAGAATCAATACCTTTTAATCAAAAGCCTTTTAACAATGTGATGAGGATCCTGCCTACAAAAATTATTGTCAACCAGTTAATAAAGTAAGTAAGGAACCAAGGTCCAAGTTTTTCAATCTCTACCATCCTTTCCCCTGAAAGGGAGCTAGGGCAAGACAATGGGTAAGATGGCAGAGATGTTGCCCACCTTCCTAGAAGAACAGGACACAGGCCGGGTGTGGAGAAGGCTGGTATGACGGATTCCCCTGCAGCTCCTGCTGCTGTGGTGCAGAATGAGCTAGAAGGCCTTAGTGGAAGGAGCACGCCCTGTGTGTGTGTAGGAAGAGAGTCCTGCTGCTGATGACACCAGAGGGAAGTCCTGGAAAAATTAGCCATAGGGTTTTGTGTTAATGAATACCATGTTTTCATAGTACCAGGGTGTTAAAAAAAATTGACAATTATTTGCAAAACAGGGTGAGATGTAGGCTTGTTTATTTTTTTAAACAGGCCAAGCAAAGTAAAGATCAAAAAGTAAGAATTTCATCATGACTAAGCTTTCAAATCCATTTAGCTACTACATTGGGCTGCAGATCATCTCATTCCTTACCAACCTAGCAAACTCAACTAGATCACTTTCACATTTTGCTCTCACAGGAAGGCCTGTGGCAGCAATGGCTTTGGTGGCTTCTCCCCTTGCTAACTCTCACTCCTAATCCTTACCCGTATACTCCTGGATCATTGGGTGTACACCCAGTTTCCAGTGACTCACACCTCGAATCTGGAAGTATTTAGCTGCTGCAGAAGGACCACGAGTCTTAACTGAGAGCCTGGTGATACTGTTTCATTCTTCCTGTCTCATTCGGTCAGTGTCTCAGTAGTCACCAACACAGAGACTTTCCAGACAGCTGGAATGATTAGGCAATAGGTTATTAAAGCTAAAAGAGACATAAGTGATAACCTAACATAATTTTATAGACTTTTGATGTCAAGGTTCAAAGAGATTAGAAAATTTGTCCAAACCCAGAAGTTTCTAAAGACCCCATGTGAACACAGGGCATAGATCTAAGCTAGTCTTCTTTCCCTGTGCCCATGAAGGGAGAGAATGCCCAACAGCCCCCAGAGGAAAGACTTCATCATACCCCTGTCTCCTGATCCTTGTTTTGCTTGAGTTACCTTTCTGAATGAAGGACAGACCAAACTTCCTTGTGCTAACTACATATGGGCTATTCAGCAGATGTCATTTCTTTTCATTGAGTTAATGATGTACACAAGGAACTGCACATAGGAACTAGGAAGACTCAGATGTAATGGGACCAGATAAAATTAAGATTAGATTATAGTTAACCATTGTTACATTGAAAACTGTCAAGAAAATCAACAGTCATGCCTTCATGTTTTAAAACACTTGAAAAATGCCAATGAATAAGAAAAAAGAAAATTACTGAAAATAGTAGAAGTTATCGTTTCAGAATGCATGGAGACAGAAAGGCAGGATTGAAAAATAGTAAATTACTTGGAAGAATGTATTTAAAATTTTGAATAGCAAGCAGTGGTGGTGTACATCTTTAATCCAAGCACAGAGACAAGAGGATCTCTGTGAGTTCAACGCCTACCTGGTGAATTTAAGGATATGCTCCAAAGCTACAGAGAAATCCTGTCTCAAAAAAAAAAATAATAATAATAAAGAAAGAAAATAAAAGAAAAAAATTGAACAATGAACATTGTGTCTAAAATGTAGATGACCATAGCTGCAAGATGAAGGTTTAAGGTTGACCATAGATGCAAGATGGGGCTCTAATATATTCCTTCAAACACTACATCTGCAAGAAAAAGAATAAAGCAGACCTAACCTTTGACATATGTTGCAATGTTTCAAAAAATATATACCACATAATTAGAATTAGGACAAGAAAATAGCTGTAGAGAAAGGAACAGGTGATTCAAAAGTCAAGGGCAAGAGTGACCGCAGCACAGAAGTACATTGAGGAAAACCTAAACTGTCAAAGTTAGAAGCCAAACAGAGCAATCTCTACAACAGCCTGCCATAAGAGGCAGAGACAAAAACATAGCAGTACAGATCTTGGTGGATGATGCATGAATCGAAACATGGAGACTGTGGTAGTTGAAATGAAATTGCCCCCATAAGATTATTGGGAAGGGTCCTATTAGGAGGTGTGACTTTGTTGGAGTAGGCGTGGCCTTGTTGGTGAGTGTGTTCCACTGGGCTTTGAGGACTCCTATGAGACATATGTCTCAGTTCACTTCCTGTTGTCTGCAGATCAAAATGTAGGGCCCTCAGTTCCTTCCCCAACACCATGTCTACCTGCGTGCTGCCATGTCTTGCCATTATGATAATGAACTAAACCTCTGAACTCTAAGCCACTCCAATAAAATGTTTTTCTTTATAAGAGGTGCCATGGTCATGGTGTCTCATAGCAATAGAAATTCTAAGTAAGACAGAGAGCTCCAGCTTACAGATAATATATTGCAGTGATTATTCTATTTGTAAGAGATGAAATAGCAGAACATTTTTTGTGTGTAATCACTATAACTTAGAAAAATAGGATTGATGAACCTAAGTTGGGATTTCCTCATGGTTTTTGTTCTATTGAAAAAGATAAGCGATAGGAAATAACCTTTTGTGTTTCTTCATGAAAATTGGAAAACATTAAACCAATAGAAATCAACTTGAAATGGGGCTTTCGCTGACACTTAAGCAGACCTGTACGACATTGATCTGATCTAGCACAGTCATCTTGGCAGTGCTTGGAGAACACCACCTCTGCCCTTGCTCAGAACATGCTGCTCTACCATGGCAGGGCCTTGGAGGGTTCAAACATTGTTCTCACCTTTAGCCTATGTTGTTGCTTCTAGACTACTCACAGATACCAATGACTCTGCCTGCAGTTTCTTTCTTAAAATCCACTGTCTTTCCTTCTAAACAAGTTCAGGTTTTACTTTAAGAATTCCCTTTCTGGAAGGTGGACTGTAAAAGTACTTGCCTCCAAATGTGACAGAAAGCCACACTGGCTACAGTGTGTGCAGAAATAGACAGTTTTCTAGAGCACTGGTGCAGGTCACCGGCTGGTGCAGGTGTCACCTCGCGTGCAGGATGGAGCCATGAATGAACCAGAGACCAGATCTCACGTTCACATTCCTCTGTGGAACTCTGAGAAACCTGTGTCTTGTAGGTGTTAACTCAGGCTTCCAGACTCTTGTACAGTATCATATTCAAGACTGGGAGAGAGACCATGTTTAATGGACCACTGTTAGTTTGATTTACATGTTTAGAAACTTAGTATGTGTCCTAACTGGCAAATTCCTTTCAGCATATGCAAAAATCCTTGGAAGAAAAGACTATATATTCCTTTTCCAGTGTCTTTTAGCTTAAATGACAAGATGCTTTGTGTATGTCCCAAGTCAAATTAAACCGAACTGTTAAAATTAAATAAACTGGAAAGTACAGTGATCTTATAAAACAGTGGGAATACTTTACCATTCTCACAGAAAACTCACAGGGGAGTGAATGAGCTGATGTTTGCGAAGACTCCTTGAACCACTTTTGGAAAAGCATGAAGCGAAGACCACGAAGGGATGACTAACACTTTTCAGTGTGATAGTGGTTAACTATAACCTAGACTTACTTTAATCTGTCCCCAATCTGTTCGAGTCTACCCATTTCCCGCATGTAGTTCCCAGGACCAGACTCAAACTGAAAGAGACAAGTGTAGACAAGTGGCGTTGGAGGCAGGTAGAAGGCTGAGCATTCCGGGAGGTTAGGGATTCTCACAAATCCCTGCAGCAGGAGACTGCAGCCTGAAGAATGTGGCTGTGATGATGTCCTGTGACCTTGTATGTTGGGGAACCTCACTTAGCCTGTGCTTGGAACCCAAGGACAAGGCAGGAAGAACTCCTTTGTGTTGATTTACTCCCTACAAGGAAATCAGTAAAGGTTGCCAGAAGAACTTTAAGTTTGTGGATTTGAGCATTGATCTTTCAGGGAAAGTTTGCTTTTTTATGCTTTATGAAACTGTGACTAATATCTTCTCAATGCAGATTTATACCCTAAAAGAGGCAGTGAACTTCTCTTTTCCTATTGCTGAGTATAAACTTTTGATAAATTTTTAATCTATTTTATAGTTTATTTTTAAAAACATTTTTTAAAAACTCACACACGCTGACACTAACCAGACCCAACGTTTCCACATCTCAATGGACTTGTATGGAGTCAGACAAGCTGTCTGCAATGGATGCTGTGGGGTTTCTCATTGGATTTTACACTCTTATATACTATTGAGTGTATTTTTGTGCATACACCCAGCACTAGAACAAAAATAAATCTGCAGCACAGTTAGAAACAGAAAAACAATGCTTTATATCCTATTTCATAACTTATGTCCATAACTGTATCCGTCCTTCCTCACTCCAATAGTTAATCTTTCTTGTTCTCCTTCCTACTTTCATACTTTCTTCTTAACAATAATCTAAATTCTATTGCTATTCTTTTTTCTAGAGGCCATTTAATCCTATCACTTTACACGGTGCTCGTCCCATAAATGTCACATCATTCTTTGCAGGTGATCCAGTTTCAGGGAAGTGTGTTTCTGCACCTGAATCAACTCTGAGAAACAACAGTGTTTTCTCTACTCTTTCCCAGTGTTTATTACGAACATAACAAAAATGTATCAGGCCATTTCTTCTTGTACATGTACAATTGATTTTTGTGGTAATTTTGATAACTTAGTTCATATCATTCATTTAAAAATGATCTTTAAAAACTCACCAATAGTTTAAATATCTACAAATTAAAATACAATATTAAATACTTTCCTCAACGTGATTCAAGTAATGTTTTGACAATGGGAGTGTTCATGTATTTCTCACTTTCTAATGAGATCGCTGTACTTTATCATTCATTTCATTTTTAACATTTTGTTTAATTGTTGACAATATCATACATGTTTGTAATGTACTGTAACAAATCCTCCCACTGACCTCTTTTATGCCCTCTTATGCCTGGCTCCTAAGTGCCCCTAAAAAGGGGGTCCCCTGGTTCCTAGTATTTTACATAATTTCATTTCTCAGGGTGTGTGTGTGTGTGTGTGTGTGTGGTGTGCATGCATATGCGTGCAGATCTCATGCACATAGCCACAGCCTGGGTGTGTTCGTGATTACATCAGCCATATCTTACCCAGAGAACAGTGTTCCACCGGACTCTTCTCTACCCTCCAGTGTTTACATTCTTTCTTTGGTGTTCCGTGGATCTTGGAGGGGTGATACGGATTTCCTGTTGAGGACTGAGCATTCAACTTTGACTTATTCCCAGCACTTTGAGTTTGTATTAGCCACTGCCCTGCCACTGCAGAAAGAGTTTTATCTGGCCAAAATTGTATTGCTTCCCATTCATACACCTCCCTCTTTCTCAGCAAATGGGCGCACTTGGGCTACTATGTTCACTAATACAATGACAGCTATACTATTACCAGATGAATGAACTAAAGACACATTTAGCTTTCACTTTCAGCCCAATCTCATTTATGTAACTGAGACTTTGTAATATTTCATGGTAATTCTGATCATTTGTCATCAGATGATGATCTTAAAATTCTTCTCATGTAATTACATTCCTACAAGATTTGCTTAAACATCACTCCTGCTGACAGAGCATTCTAAAAGTCCTCTTATGTTTCCCACTAATTACGGCTTTCCAAAGACTTGAGGGAATAGTGTAAGCTCCTAGCCTCAGCTTTGCATGCCTGTAATTGGAGTGGTGACACCTAACTTACATGGTTATCACAGGCACTAGAGGAGGCGTACGCGGGCATCATCCAGTAAACAGCATCACCGTCTTCCTCCCTGTCCCTCTACTTTTCCTCAGCATAACTGTCTCTCTTACAAAGGGGAGAAACTCAGTTCAATTTTAGCCCATGCCTTGAAGAGTCAAATTGTACTTTCCAGTAAACATTCATTATTTCTAAATTGATTCCCTTTGCAACTGGTTGGACTATCTAGTTATCTATCAATTTGGGTGGATAAAAAAATGGTTTTTCTTTTGGCTTATTATCCTTCTTTCTGCTTTAGTCAAAAGGAGAAAGACACAGCTTTTTCTTCTACAACAGATGGGAATAGCAATTAGAGGCAGCTATAATCCTGACCCTCAGTAGCAGGCAAGTCCCACTGTGCAGAACTGGAATGGAAGATGACCTGGAAGTCACAGTAAGTGCAAAATTGCCCAAAGCAATCCCCTCTATTAGAAGAAAATCCACCAGGTGTCTGCTCTAAAGTCAGCCTGGAAGAGCACCCAGAATTGCTGCTACGTGGTGTTTTCATTTTGTTATATTTAGTTTCAGTAGATGACTGCATTTTGATGCTGCCCTCCCCCACTGTCTGTCATTTCCCCAGCAAAGCACTAGGTGCACCTTGAACTGCCCAAGTTGTCTTGGCTATGGAATGAAAGTCCTTTCCCAGTCTCTTGAAGGCTGGCATTAATTCCATAAGTGATTTTCTATTGATTGATGACTTTAGCAGACCCTGGGCATTTTTGCTTTCTGAGAGGACTTTCCAGTTATGGGTACATCTGGGAAAGATGGCTTGGAAAGCATCCATGTTCTTTTGTGAAAATTCCTCATCATATTACCATGAAATTATAGGCGTTAATCAGACCCAGTTTGGACATCTGCTAATCTTAGCCAAATAATTGTATTTTGCGTTGATCACAAATAAAAGATAAGAGCATAATGGTGTTTCTATTTCTAATGAACAACATTGTGGTTGATTCAGTTGAAGTTTATATTGAATACTGACCTGACCAAAGAGAGAGACTGACATATCATGTCTTCCCACCTGTATCTGTGTGGTAAGCAGGGAGAGAGAGATGTTCCACTCTGGACCTTTCTGTATACTCAACATTTTCAAAAAATGGAACCTTATGTTTTCACCAAGATGATTTTTATTTTTAAATGTCTTATTGAGGGAGTAGTTAACTTTTTCTACATTGATATGCTGTATATTTTGGATCTTTATGTAGAAGTAAAGGAATATGTTTAACTTGTCCATAATTTAGCCTAACTTCAATAAAAAACAATTGGAGAATAAGAATGGTGTATTTGCAAGGTATCTAATGTCATTTGTATGTGTGTGCAGGTGTGCACAGATACATACACACATCTTTTCTTTACATTGAAGATTTACTTTTCAGTAAAATTTAAATATTCAGGGCAGTTTTTTAACTATACTCACATACTGCATATTAGACCTCCAGAACATTCCATTGTATAATATTTTATACACTGTATAACACTGTATAAACCATTTCTAAGCCTCTTCCTGAACCTTGGCAATAAGCGTTTCTCCTAAAGTTTCCTGGACTTCCATTTCTCTAGATTACAAATATTGCTGAGATAATGTGCTCTTTGTCTTTCTGTCCTGGTTTGTTTCTGTTAACATATGTATGTCGATCAGGCTGGCCCCAAACACGAAGAGATTTGTCTGCTTCTGCTGTCTGAGTACTGAGACTAATGACATGTGCCACCCTGCTGCTAAGATTTTCTATGTTTAATGCAGAATAATATGTTATTGTTTATACAGATATACACTGCATTTTCATAAATCCTTTTACCTGTTGTTAGATATTTATAATGTTTCAATAGTATGCAAAATACTAAATAAAAAGTCTGGGAAAACTTTTTTTTTGACAAGCTGTTTTTATTTTCTTTAATTTATATGGCTATATTGCTGGACCAAAAGATAGTTTTGTTTTTAATTTTGGACAATTTTTCTGATTATCCATACTGGCTGTACCAATTTACATTTCCAGCAGCAATATGTCAGCATTTCTTTTTCTGCACATCCTTGGCAACATTGATCTTTGATAATAGACAATTCTAGCAGACAAGGACAATCCACAATAAATAATGATGCCCATGGTTTTAGCCAACTTGCAATAATCTGAGTCTTTCTGTGACTGGACCAAACAAATTTGGTTTCTCATATTCTTACTTATGTTTCTCTGGGATTCTACCATAAAATTTATAACCCTTATTTCATCGTTTTTCCTGATTCTTGGTCCTAAGACAAGTGAATGGCCTGGAGTATTTCTGCTTGACAAAGGTTGGGCCTTCCTAGTTTGTAGTTACTATACAGGGTGACAAAATAGGATCCTTTCATGGAAACTAATTTGTCATACTTAGTAAAGCCAGAGACAGAAAACAATCGCCTCTTTCTGAATAGCAACATTTTCTGAGCCAGTTACACCCGGAGGACCACGGTTCCACGAGAGGAGCTGGGAACTGTCCTGCAACTCAAATGTCCCTGCTGTTTTTGTAAGAAAAGGTCACTTTCCTATTGTCTGTTTCCCATACTGGGGGTTGATCCTGAGACCCTCATACTGACTGAGTGTTATACCACCGAGCTATATGTCAACCTGATGTTACTTTTTACCTTAAGATAGGGTGTCACTAACTTATCCAAGTTCCTCTTGGTACTTTGCATCCCAAGCAGTCCTTGAACTTGCAATTCTCTTGCCTCAGCCTCCCATGTAGCTATAATTATAAGCCTATATCACTGGCCCTGACAGTAACAAAGTTTATTGGAAAACAGAAATGCCCATTTATTTACTTGTTGCCCATCGTTTGTTCTCTTGCCACAAAATGCTATTGGTTGAAAGATTAAATGGAACACAAGCTCAGAATAGTTAATAGGCCTTTATTTTAAAACGCCAGACCTCCAACCCAATGTACAGATGCCTATTTAATTAACTTATTTTGAAGCATGTAAAAGTAATAAAATATATTTTAAAAATCTATAAAAAGAAGTGACCATCCAGAGACTAGATTGCCTTACTAAGTCAACATTCCAGGGTCTATATGCAAATGAAAAAAAAAAAAAAGACTCAAGGAGCGTTGGCAGCAATGCCTGCTATTTGTGAGCACAGTGATAAGCAAGTGGCTGTCCCTTAGTCTACAGGACTGCTTACCTCAAGGAAATGCTCTTGGCTTCAGCCATTCTGTCAGAGAAACACATAGTCTCACTTCCCTATAACCAGATTGCCTGGAAAAAAAAAAACAGCAACAATCCTTGGAAACAAAAAGAATGTTTTATTTTAAAATTTATCTATATTTTACTATCTATTCCTTTAAGTGACTTCAGAGATCTTTAAAGTATTGGAGCAGACTGAGAATCCAACTTAAGAAAAAAAAAATACCCCACAAACCCAGCATATTAGAAGTTCAAAAGGTCTACTGCTCAGTCACTATTAATCTCTCTATACATATTTTATTTGACCTACTGTAAATATTGTTATTGTAAAGTGCTTTGGACAGGCTAATGGATTGTAATGTTTTGTTAATGGAAACAAAGACAATACTGCAGAAGGCAAACACAAGATGGGAAGAGGGGTGGAGTGAAATGAAGGAAGAAGACAGGGCAGGGTCTGAGTTGTCTAGGAGAGGTAAGACTGGGACGGACACTGCTTGCAGCTGACTTCTTCATTAGCAGGCCTGGAGGACTGCCAGAACATTGGAAAGATACAGCTAGTCTTGGGAAGATCATCAATCCATCATGTTTCTCCTCTCTCCTCCCCTCCCCTCTCCTCTCCTCCCCTCTCCTCTCCTCCCCTCCCCTCTCCTCCCCTCCCCTCTCTCAGCTTAAAAAGCAAGCACAGTGATGTTATTTTTCTCAGCATACTGCTCTCTGCTCTCATTCCCTTAGAAGGTTGTTATGCAAGTCTCATTTGGGTTTGGATAATCAGAATAACTTTAACCATAGTTTTGGTGTCCCTGCAATGAGATTGTGTTCCTCTACGGTGGATGCGCCCAACAGGTTGCCTTCAAAGATGTAGGTACCCACCTCCCTATATCTCCTCACACTTCGGCAGCCCTGCAAAGCTATTCCCTAGGGATTTCGGAAGTGCTATCTGTGTACTGTGGACTCCTTTACTGTTTTATTAAAGAGGGACATTGTTCGGACTGGAGGGTGCATTTCTCCCTCCCTCCCTCTCTTTCCCACCATTCTGTCTTCCTCCTTTACTCCCACTTCCTCTTTTGTTGTTGTTATTGTGATTCCCACAGCAAAAATCTGCCCCCAGGACTGTCTGGAGTCCACACTGGCTGCTCTGCCCGTGGTGCAGGTGTGCCGGAGCCCTCCTCTGCATGGTCGCCACAGCAACCCGCCACTCTAATCTGCTGAATATGAAAAGAAGAAACAGAAAGAGAAAAGCCATCCACCCCCTTCTGCTCCATCCATGAGTCCAAAAGAAGGATAACGTCTCCAGGCATTCCTGATAATCCCTCAGCCATTGCCCTGGCAACAGTCACAGGGAGCTGGCATGGCCTGTGGAGAAAGCAGTCCCTGTCTCTAGCTCAGGCAGACTCCTCCTCCTCTTCTCCCACCCTGAATCTCCTAATAGCCCCTAACAATGGTGCACCCCACTTTTGGCCCACTGCCTCATGCCCTCCAGCCTGCCAGTGGGTCCTTGACACAGAGGGAAGAAACCCACACATTTTTCTCCTAATGACAGCGAAAGAATCCTTGCATGCCCACATGCTCTTCTGCGTGTGTACAGATGTGAATACAGACGTGGCAGAGTGTGCCTGTGTATAGATTTAATGAACTCTTCACCCCTAGTCACCCTGCAGATGAACTGTGTTTACATATTGAATGGAGAAACCGAGACTATTTCTTATCAAAGCTAAGAGCTTAGAAAAGCCACCCCTTGCAACTCGCATTCTCTCAGCTGTGCTGGCTGAGGAGGTCTGCAGAGCCCTTTGCTCGGAGCCTCGTACCCAGCAGTGAAAGCTCTCATTTGTCTTAAGGCCATCATGTTGATGCAGCTGGCTTTGACACTGCTTACCTCAGCATTTTTTTTTTTGTTGTTGTTGTTGAAAGACAGAAGGCTTCCTTGTGATCCCAGCCTTTTCCTATCAAATGACACTCAGTCAGGGTTTGAGTGACTTATTTACTGGCACTAGACCAGTAAAAACAAAAATGAACGTTCACAACTAATAAATCCTTATGCTTAGATAGCTAGAGCAACAGCGTTGGGATCCCACCAGAATGCTCAGCTGCTACCTCAGGGTCCCAGGCTCTGGAGAACCTAGGAAGTCAGGGGAGGAAAGGGGACTAAGTCAAGGGGCAGAGGAATTCCATAGTGTGGGTTTGGGATACTCAGAACCTTTCATCTTAAGTTTACGACGTGCTTTCCTGGTTGGAGATTCGAGACGCAGAAACAAGGTATGCGGCATTTGCGTCACCGGGATGAGACAGCTAAGCTTGCACCTTGACCTTTCTTTCTTGAAAATCAAACCACACCCATCTTCAGCAAGATGAAAGAGGCCAGCACAAGGTTCTGGACAGAGCAATCCCACCTTTTCAGAGAGCCAAAAGGAGCTGCTTTTATAAGAGGGCACGAGGTCAGGAATGTTTAGTAAACGAAGTGAATGTCATCTACCAGAAAACTCTTTAAGGACTCTCCTTCTCCCAGGCCCTTGTGCAAAGTGAGGCCACCTCAGTAAGGCAGGGCCACACTTTGCTTTGTTTCAGAATTGATCTATTGTACAAAAGCACATTTTTATCTTACTTCCAGAAGAATCCCAACCTAAAATATTCAGTTCAACCAATGCGTCCTTTACTTCTTCAACAGGCTCTAATTCACGGACTGTCCACCCTCCTTTTATGGTTAGCTCTGTTAAGACAGCTGTCCTTGTGAAACAGTGGAAACCTCCCTCATAGGATTCAATCTGAGGGCAGAAATAGAGATAAAAAGCTGGGAAATTTTTTTTAACCGTAACCCAAACGATCTTTCTACTTGTTGCTGAACAGTTGACTTTTTAGAAAGGTGACCGGCATTGCTTTCCTTCTTCCCTTCTCATTTGAGTTTTGGTTTCCTGACTAAGAGACCACCACTTACTAATAACATATTAGGACATAGCCACCCCATGGTTCTACTTGTTTGTACAATGCCTTTATCCTGTGTTGTTGCCGCCGTTGTAGAGTTTGGCTGTGATGTCACCTGAGTACAAGAAAACTACCTATCACAGTGGACAACGTGAGCTATGTTTTCCCAGAACATCCAATAAAAAGGCGTATTGAAACTCTCTCAGAGCTCTGCAAAATTATTATTTTTGAAAGTTCTGACAATGCCACGCTATAAACCTGGCTAAGTTGGACTAGATCAACCAAATGGGCACAGACTTCTAGTTTAGTCATCTTAAAGTATTTAGAATGCGTGTTTTCCACCAAAGAAGCAGCGGTTCCGAATGCTTTCATAAGTTCTCAGGGGTGTAATATAACCTCTCTGTGACTGAACATAAACACACCCCTTGCCCTCTGTGTGTGTATATATACACATGTGTGTGTATAAATGTATGCGTGTTTGGTACATACATAAGAATATGCACATCCATGCGTAGGCTTTCAGGATCCAGAGAAGGCTATCAGATGTCTTCCTTTATCATGCTATGCCTTATTCTGAGACAGGGATTCTTAGTGAACAGAAAGCTTGCCATTGTTACTAGACAGGCTGGCCAGTGAGCTGTCAGAATGGCCCTATTTCTATTCCCCGTGCCAGGCATTTTACCTGGGTGCTGGGATTCAACTCAGATCCTCATGTTCACAGAGCACTCACTCCTAACCACTCACCCGAATTCCCGGGATCAATGACTTTCTGAATGTAGAAATACTTAGAAAATGAGCTATCATGAACTCAAGTAATCTTCACAACTTAAATAAGTCCTCTCTACTTCGTTCATTATTTTGTCAAGGTTGTAGGGTGCCTAATCTACGTTCCTATATTCATAAGTGAGGAGAGAGATGCATAATATTTAATTTCCAGTTTTCACTGCGTGCTTACTTTAACTGAGATGCTATCTTATCATTTCCAGAGTATTAATTCACTCAAGTCTCGCAACAGCTCTGGAAGGCCAATAGGAAGCTTTGTCATACACGGCAGAAAAGGAATCAAGGTGTGCCTGACGATGTTACTCACCCCAAACCGCATGTTACAGTATTTACAATGAAATATTTAAAAAAATGCATGCCTTTCTTGTGTATACAAGTTACAGAGTTTAGCATCCTCATCACACAGTCAAGCATCACAAGTCTTCCAAGAGGAAAAGAGAGAGGTTTTAATGGAGGGATTTCAGAGCTCAAGAGAAAGCCTGAGGTTGTACCCAGCTTCTCTGGGTTTCCAAGAGCTCTAATTTAGGCTGTGGTCAATATCTTCCAACTAAGATGCTTTTAAGAATTCCTGTTTGCAATGTCATTCATAATATGCCCTTCAACTTTGTTGGTTTATATTGTTTGAAAGTTAAATAGGCTTATTCCTAAAGTATGCATAAGAGCAGTCTTGGAGAAACATAAGTGTTATTTGGCATATTTTTTCTTTTTAAAAAATTGATTTTAAATATTTTTAAAATGTTTCAAAGTCACACAGAGAAATTAGTTGACAGATCCAAAGACTATATAACGAGACCAACATCTACACAGTTAGACTGTAACGACGTAAATGAATGCAGACAGATTATAAAAATATATACAGCTTTAATGGGGAAATAGACTTACAGGACCACAGGTTCCCATGGAGAACAGGAAAGCAGAAAAAGAGGCTGCTGGGATCATGCCTGGCAGATTTATCAGTAAACATTAGCCCGTGGCGAACACGCCCCCTAATGGGTGGGGCTTATCCCTACATCAGACAAGTAGCCATAGACAAGCTATGTAGTTTCACACTGGATTTTATACTTTCGCCATCAAATATACTTTATGTGCATATGCACCACCAAAAGTAAATATTCACGACAGATTCCGAACTAGAAAAACAGTTAGCGCTATGGACTTTTTCCTAACTTGTGCCCTTGCCTGCATTTGCTCCTCTTCATCTCCTAATACTTGGCAAAGCTTGTGTTCTCCTCCACATATTATCATGTATTCACATATGTATTTGCTTATACATGTATTTGAGGCTAGATTTCACATATGAGGAAGAACATGTGAATTTTTTCTCCTAAGATTGCATGATGATATTTAATATCATACATTTCAAATCCATCCATTTTCCTGAAATTTTGTTCCTTGATTTCATTTTTTTGAACAGCTGAATACCTGAATATATATATATATATATATATATATATAGAGAGAGAGAGAGAGAGAGAGAGAGAGAATTTTCTTTAGTCATCCTAATTGCTAATGGACAATTAGTAACCATTATTCACTGTTGGTAAGGGTGCTAATTAATACAGCCATTGTGGAAATCAGTTTGGAGATTTCTCAAGAAAAACATTAAAAATAGAGCCACCATATGATCCTGTTATTTTGCTCTCGGGCATACACCCAGGGAACTCCACACCCTGTCATGAAAATATTTTTAACCTCCAAACTTATTGCTACTTTTTTAAGTATAGCAAAGAATTGGAATCAACCTAGTTGTCCACCAACTGATGAATGGTACATTTTAAAACAATCTGGAGTCATGTAATAATCAGGGAAAATGTTATACACGGAGTCGTGCTAGCGACTATGAAGAAAATTATTCTGGCTACGATTGAGCTGCAGGGAGAAGACGACAGTGGCATTAAAAGAGTTAATGAGTAGGTAGAGCTTCAGTCTTATGTAGCTGACAAAGGCAGGCTTTGATGAAAAGACCCGTTCAATAACAAAGGAAAGCTATGGTGGAATCATACACATGGTTCATTTAGGAGATAATGTCTCTACCAATGCAACAGATCACCAAAGAGATAAAGTATTGTGGCAGATGTGGCAGTTATCCAATGTAGATGGCGTTGCCACAGCCAGGTGAGATACCGCTGTGGAGGTTACTGCTGAAGAGGTAAGGAAATCAGAAATGCAACATTTAAAGATACTCAGGATGCAGAATCCATAGAACATTGTCCCTAGCTGAGCCACACATAGAACTTCCTGAGAGAGGAAATGAGACCTAGGTTTAGGACGAACAACTGCTATATAATGACATTCAGGATAACAAAGATATTTGGGAGAGAGGAATTGAGCTTATAGTGGTTACTAAGAGAAGAATCACCCAGACCACTCAATGGAAGGCCAGTCTGAGTCCCAGGAAGAGAGAATTATTTTGAGATAAGATGGAAGCATCAAGAGAGAACAGAGCCAGAGAGGAAAACACGGGGGACATGGAAGAACATGGGAAACCAAAAAAAGCAAGCAAGCAAATAGACAGAACAACCAATGAATAAAGCCGGGATAATATTTTAAAACCAGAACGAAAAAGTCTTTTTCTTACCTCAGGAATATTATTTTCCTTGTTTCTTCCTCAGAGCTAATCTCTGTTTTGAAACCACCGAACAATTCATTGCTAGTGATGGTCCTAAAACTTCACTACATGCATGCACACACACACACACACACACACAAAACCACCACCACCACCAACAACAAAAAACAATGACATCATACATCATGGCACTGTCAAGCTTTTGAAACATAACTATCCAACTCCGTAGAGGTCTTCAAGAACATTCTGTGGCCTGAAAGCAGTGGGTACTGTCAATACCAGATTAACAACCACCATTCCATGCATAGTCTTGCTCAGCACAGGGATAAGCACTGATATCCCTGTGGAAGGGACATTATGATTCCCAGTTAAATCCTTGTTTTAAAGTTGCTTTCTAGAAACAGAGGAGCCCTCTTCTGTTTCTTTATGTTTCTTATTCAGCTGTTATGGGGTGGGGAGGAGGCATTTGGGCAACTGAGGAGGGACACGTCTGGGACACTACACTTCACTCACACCTGTTTAGCAGTCAGGAGACTGTGAACTACAGGAGTAAGTAAGTAGGCGTGCAGCCTCAGAGTGACTCAAGTGAGGAGCAACAGACCGACAAAAACAGAGTGCTGATTAGACTGTTCCACCTAAGGAAAGGATGGCGAAGTGAGGCATCTTCTCAGCATTTCTTTGATTTCCCTTCGCTGTTATTAACACTGGTAATTGTTTGCACTGTGCTAAAGCTCTTGCTTGGAACAGACCCTTAAGATACTTTTCTTGATTTTGTGGCTGGACAAGAAACAAACCATTGGCCCTGGAACAAAAATATGTGTGATCTTTAATGGGAGTTTATAAACATCACATTACCTGGGAGTGGCACAGGCGAATGTACACTATGAGGGAGATCACATAAGCCACCCTTTGCTTTTATAGACAGGGATGTTAGGGATCTGTGGAATACGTTAGAGTGGTCCCAACTCAGGTCTCTTGAATAGTAAGATAATGGTACCTAATGGGGATGATTCCACTGCCAACAAGATAGTCAACATTATTTGGAGACATTTAGGGTCGTCATGCCTGGGGAGACTGGTAGGCGGAGACCTGGAATGCTACCAAGCACCCTAGAATGCAAAAACTACAAAGAACTAAGTTGCCTAAAAATTTTCATAATGCTGAGGTTGGAAATTGCCTTCAAGTCGAAAAGACCATAACCCATGGATTAATGCTGGCAGTTTCAGAAAGACACAGGCTTCTTGTCCTGTTTCTCAGTGGGGGACAACTCCTTCAAAAATCATCACTTGTGGAATAAGAGATGGATTGCAAATAAAGGTGTCATCCTGTGTGCTCCTTGTAGCTCACTTCATCACAACTGAGGGTGGCCACACTTACTCTGAGCTCCCACATAACATCTGAAGCAGTGGTGAATCTTCACTGGGAGATTGACACTTTCCTTGTAGACAGTGTCTAGGAATGTTGCGGGATCACAGGACCAGCAATTTTGTGCATGAGTAAAGAGCTAGAGAGTCCCCCTAAAAATGACTACTCACCATATATATAACAATAGACTTAGAAAAACTGGTCAGGGTGTAAACGGAGCTGACATGCAGCAGTAATTACTCAAAAGAAAACAACCTGTGCCTGTCTATTACAAGGAAATCACCAGGAGAACACTTAACCTGAGTGCAGTCTCTCATTGCTGCTACACTGGTGTCCACTGCACTCCCACACACTGCTAAACCTATGACAAGGGAACTGTGAGGTACACTGTCAGCATGCCTAGAGAGACCCAAATGTACCATGACACCCAAAAGACATGTGGCATTTCTTCCTAGCAGGAGAAAGCAAGCCGCATCTGTTATGGGCTTGGTCTCCTTTCCTTCACATCACCCAGAAGACTAGCACATGGACTTTAAGATATTGGAGCCAGAAGCAAGTCCTGGAGAATGTTCGGCAGAGTGTTTTTCACTGTAGGACTTACATGCCTGGTTGAACAAAATAAGAAATTTATTGCATAAATACAGATGTAAATGTCATTAAATTCTAAAAATGATGATGGATATGTTAATTAGTTTAATTGTACTAATCGCTTCATGGTGTATTTACATATTCAAATGTCACATTGTAAACTTTAAATATCCATGTTTGCTAGATATGTCTCAGTAAATCTTGGAAGAAATGGCATTAAATTCGTAGTGAAAGAATTAATATACCCAGTTCTCTTTGATTTTTCTGATTATGAACTAGTTTCAATATGAAATAGCAATAAAGAAATTAAAAGCCAAAGGGCTAGACTGGATTTAAATTCTGACTCTGCTACTTATAAACTACCTCTGAGACATCCTTGATAAAGGAAAGTGAACAGAATAGATTGAGTTATCATCCCATTGCATTTTTGTTCTCATTAAATTTACTGAGATGTAATTGACACAAAGTAGTCAAGCAGTAAGCTTTAACAGATCCATACACTGATGTCTTTGTTGCTTTTCCATTGTGAACAAAGTATCCTGATAAAAATAAAGCTTAAGGGAAAAAGAGCTTATTTGGCTTACAATTTAAGGTGACAATGTATGGCTGCAGGGTTGTCAATATCGCAGGACCATGAAACAGCTAGTCACTTTACATCCACAGTCAAGAGCCAAGAGCAATGCATTAATGCATGCATTCCTGTACTCAGCTCACCTTCCCTGTTTCTATATAGTCTAGGATCCCAAGACTGGACAATGCTGCCACCACAATGGGCACATCCTGCTGTGGAATAATCCCTTTGCACACAGCAAAGATTTGTCACTGTGATTGGTTTAATAAAGAAGCTGACTGGCCAATAGCTGAACAGGATAAGGTAATGCAAGAGAACTAGACTAAGGACACCAAGAAGAAGAAGGGTGGAGTCAGAGGAGTCACGAGAAACACAGACAGAAGCAAGATGGCTGTGCCACATTGAAAGAGGTACTGACATTTGGCATAGGGTGGATAAGAAGTATGGGTTAATTTAAAATGTAAAAGTTAACTAGTAATAAGGCTGAGCTATAGGCCAAGCATTTTAAGTCTCTGTGTTTGTTATTTAGGAAATAGCGAGAGGGAAAGAAAAAATCCGCCTACATCATCGTCCCACTTCAATTCATGCAATCAACTAATCCCTGACAGAGATGTCTCTCTTTCCAGATGATTCTAGACTGTGTCAGGTTGACAATTAACCCATCATTAATAAAGATAATGAAAATATGATCCCTATAATTCACCTGCATCCATTTGGGATTTTATGATGAAGTACCAATTCAAATCTTTGTTTCCCCATCATCGGAATGTTTCTTAAATAAGTTCTTAGTGATTCTTTCTATAAGTCCTTTTTTAAAGTCAGATATTATTTTCAGGTATGTTTTCCCAGTCTTTGGCGTGTATTTTCAACCTTTCAATATATATTTTTAAAACCAGAACTTTTTAATTTTGATAACTCAAATTTGAAAAGTATTTTTTTTTCTTTTTTTGGTGTCACATCTAAGAAGAATTTTCCAAACTTATGTTCACAAAAATTTTGCCCATTTTTTTTCTGTTGTTGTGAGAGTAGAGCTTATGTAATCAACCTATAATGAGAAATATCTTTTTGGTTCACAGTTTTGGAGTTTCAGTCCATGGCTACTCTACTTCATCACTTTCGGAACTGTGATAAGGCAAGCCATCATAGCCAAAGTGTGGAACAGGAGTTGTTCAGGTCTTGAAGGTCAGGGAACAGAAGGAGAGAAGAAGCAGAAGTTCCACAATCTGATTCGGGTCAAGACCCCAGTGACACAACTTCCTTTCCTTGGGCTTTTGCAAGGTCCACAATCTCTCAATAGTATCACAGGCTAATGATGAAACATTGGACATGTGAGCTTTGGGAGTGCACAATGCATGCAGCATTTCTGGACTCTACTCTGGGTATTTGTTAATACAACCTTTATAGTGTCTTTATTATTAAAGATGCCTGACTAATTTGAAATTCAAATAGCACAAAATAGCCATCTTTGATCTTTTAAATTTGTCTATCTCATGAGCCTTGCATTTCTATATGAATTTATAACCAGTTTTTATTTGCACAAAGAAAAATTCTTTATCTTGATGGAGATTTTCTTGAAGACATAGATCAATTTGACAAGATGAAATTGATAACTTGTCCAAGCTCATCTGTGCAGTATAAATTACTGTGTTCTTTCTCTCATGTTCTTATTATAGGATTCCTAAGAGTAATTTTGTATACAGCACCCAGAATTACGTGTGATGTGGTCCTCGAGCATCCCTTCATAGACTAACCACAATACAGAAGAAGAAAACCCTCAAACCTTAGTGTCTTACAGTGCATATTCCTGCCTGGTAACAACTTCCTTTCTAAAATCGTAAGGATTGCTTTATTCAATTCCTTGAACCCCCTTCATGCTCACACTGGACCCATCCTCTAAACATCCCAAGTCCTTTTTGGCCTTGTGCCATTTCTCTATACTGTCACTGTTCCTTACAATTGGTCTTTTTTTCTTTTTCACGATTCAACTCATCCTACCAGACATCCATCAGTTGTCTTATAACTTGAAGGCATTGTATTGACAGCTTGTTGTTTTGCTACATTTTAGTAAGATATGTATTACACTGCAATTATTTATTTGCATGCCTGTCTTTTTTCTGTACCTGTTTCCCAGAAGAATATATGACTCTTTTCTGTTTTGAAGAAATATTACTTTTTGTACAACATCATGTTCATGCTAATCATAGTTTGTGCTTACTGAATTTATATTGAAAAGTAAGCAATGTTTCATCCCATATATTACAATTAAAATCTATTCTTGATAAGAAAACATAATTGCTATTTGTATGAGGACTGTCATTTTAAAAACAAATTCAACAGTATTTCTATTTTGGTAGTTGATGTGACTTTTGTCACTAAAGTTTTAGCTTGAGTAGTAATACTTTGAGACAATAAAAACTCTTAGTTTCTATCCAGCATGGAAATAAAACCAAGACAGAACCAGGAAAGCATCTGGCATCAGGCTAAGAGGGGAACCCTCTCTTCTGCTCTTTTGGCAGCAAAGGCCAGCTCAGACAGGAGCAGCTCAGCAATAACTTTCCCTAAGGTTTTGCCAAAGAAGCCCTTAGCAAGATAATGGGCTATTTGTTAGGGAACTGCTGAGGGATATGAGTTCAACCCAAAGGAGGCACTCAAATAATTCTCTGCAACCTCAGTGGGCCACCACAAGTCCCCATGGCCAGGAAAAGAGTGTTTTCAGTCTGTGGAAACAACCCCTAGCCAAAGGTAAGAGTCTCTCCAGGGAAGAGTCAGTGGAAATACCTCTTTTCTGTGCAGGAGAGTTCAGCTGATATGTGTTTGTGGTTTACCTAGAGGTGAGGAAATTCTACTTAGGACCTGAACACTAAATAATTAGCTTTCCCAGTGGTAACTTTAGAGTAAGACCAAAATGTTTACCGTAAAGAATATGGCATGCTGTTTTGACAAGAGAATTTTCCCTAATTCAGCTCTAGAAAAATTATCTTCAATCCAGATGTGAGGAAAAATAAATTGAGAACATAAAATATTTTAAGTCTAGTCCCATGATAGGCCAAGCTCAATATTATGGTGAACCAGGGTCCCTCTTTGGAGTAAAGCATTTTCCTGCGTGAAGTAAATAACTTCTTCCTAAGCATGAAATGTTGCTCTCGAGGGGGTATTTCAGTTGCCTGAAGTTTCTGTAAGATTGAGATTGTTTGGGCCAAATTTGACTTGAATCTTGTTTCTTTTTCCATCTCCCAGGCTCTAGTCTAAATAACATTTAGTCAGTGCTTTCAGGAAAATAAAAAAGTCCTGTTTAATTTGATTCTTCGTGAATTCAGATGATTTCACTAGAACAAAGGGAAATGAAAGGAAGAAAGAAGGTTCTGTTTTTTGACATTGTGAAGACTTGAGAGTTCTGTGTGAAAAATACTCAAACGTTGAAACAGAGATTATGAAAAGAAGGTTTGGCAAGTATTTTAACGCCCAAGAAGTTTGAGAGCCTTTTTATCTAGTGTTTCTTCCTGGCAGAGAAGACAAAATCTGAAGGGCGAATGAACATTAGCCGTTGCTGGCAAGACCCCACTGCTGAAGACACTTATCAGCCCCTGGAGCAAGCTTCCTCTGCTCACATTCACAAAGGGAGGCAAGAGTTTCAACTGGAGCCTGAGTATGTATGATAGACAAATCACCAAATAAACCATTTATGTCAAATTAAAATAAGTACCTTTTAAATAAGTACTTTTTAAAAAATATATTTTATGTGTATGAATGTTTGCCTGCATGTATGTCTGTTCATGATGTGAGTACCTGGTGATCAAGGAGGCCAGGAGAGGGCTTACGGACCCCTGGAAAAGGAATTGCAGATGTTTGTGAGCCTTCTGGTGGATGCTAAGAACTGAATCCAGGTCTTCTGCAGGAGCAGTAAGCACCCTTAACCTCGGAGTCTTCTCTCCAGTCCCCATAATGTGTATTTTAAAAAGATATTACATGCGTGAATGTTATGGGGGAGGCAGGCTACAGAATCACAATCCTCCAACTGTAATCAGCACAATAATACAGAAACCTAAGGAAATATCTTGCTTTTCTCCCTCAAATTGTCATTTTCCATGTTTTAATAGATACAGAGAATCTCAAAATAAAATGTAAACGTCTAAAGTTTGAAGCTTAAGAAAACAATGTTAGTAATATTCATTTATTCAAATTATTTTTATTCTACTTTTGTATACCTTATTTTTCAGTCATTGGGAGATATAGAAGTGACGTGGGAGGTCCTTCTGTCTATGTGTTGCTTTTATTGGTTAATGAATAAAGAAACTGAAATGGCCTGATAGGGCAGAGTAGAGCTAGGTGGGGAAAACTAAACTGAATGCTGGGAAGGAGAAGCCATGGAGCCGCAGTCAGAGACAGACATGCTTAAACTTTGCTGGTAAACCACAGTCACGTGGCAATACACAGATTAATGGAGATGGGTTAATTTAAGATATGGAGTTAACCAGAAATATGTTTAACCTGTTGGCTAAACAGTATTGCAAATAATATGGTTTCTGTATTATTATTTCAGGGCTGAGCAGCTGGGAACAAACAAGCTGCCTCCTACAACATAGTAGGTTCTTATTTTAAATCAATGGCTATGTATAATCTTGCCAGTTTTGCTTTAAGAAAGGGGAATCAGGACTAAAAGGGAAAAAGGACTAAGTGAGGATAAGGGTAGCAGGGTAGGGTAAAGGCTTTTTAAACACCATGTTGAAACATACTCCTGTAGAGGGTTTCTATAACACATACACACATACATATAAATATACATAGAGTTTAAGTTGATCTACCTTATAATGAGGGAGGGGGCAGTGCACCCTCTTAGACACCATAGGCTATCAAATAAAATTCCAGGGCCAGGTATGTGTTAAGTATTTTGGAGTCATTGCTAAGTGGAATCCTATAGACCTCCATAAGCATGATATGCTCTTACCTTTGCTCATGATTGACCTTCAGCAATGGTATTGCTGAAGGCGTCACATTCTTGAGTCAGATAACATGATGAAATCAAGCTGGTATAGACCTGGGAGCTTCACCCCTCTGGCTAGGCTTCACAGTGCTGGAAGGTGCTATGCAAGTTACCAGAGGAAAAAAGGAATCATCGTTCCTGCTCTGCTGTGAGATACAAGGGCAAACAGGTTGGCAACACTCCTGCAGTAGTGGCAAGAATGTTATGGGAGTAACCAGCTCTTTCTGATTGGATTTAAGGTTGCTCTATAATTCAGAATTCATGCTTCTCTCAAATCATAAAGAAATATTTGCATACTGACTACTTTTCTACTCTATTTTACATGTAACTATAGTCTAGTTACTTCATTTCTATTGTTCTCTATATCTTAAGATAAATTATTGTTTTATACTGTACACGATACATTTATCAATTTTTGCCTATTGTTATGATCATTATTATTATTTATTCCACTTCTTCTAGTTTAGTTTTATCCTTTTAATTCTTTTTAGGTCTGACTTA
The DNA here is from genome assembly GCF_950005125.1 of Chionomys nivalis. Classification (NCBI taxonomy): domain Eukaryota; kingdom Metazoa; phylum Chordata; class Mammalia; order Rodentia; family Cricetidae; genus Chionomys; species Chionomys nivalis. The sequence goes on along the minus strand of NC_080096.1, from coordinate 63,277,448 downwards.
TTAGGGATAAATAATTTAAATGTTTCATTATCTAAATATTTTATATTTTTACTATACCTGAATGATCATTTTCTTGACTATAATACTTATATATTCTATCAATTCTTTTTTATCTTTCCTGTTAGAATTTCTACTGACTGTGTGTAGTATTTTGTATTACCAATTTTGTCTCTTCTCTTTTCAAAGTCCTGCCTTCAAAACTACAAATGTTTTTTTATTAATTCTCATTAATTTACTAATTTTGAACATAAGCATTGAGCATTTTACAGTCATGTAAGCAGAATCCAAGCATAGATTTCCAAAGTTCTTTAAAGTCCCTGACCGTGGCACCTTCACAGCCAGAACCTCCCTTCTAACAAATCAACAGCTGTGTGTGTGTTTTGCTTTGAAGTTTCGCCTTTCCCTGAATATAAAGTAGCATCTTGAAATAGGTGTTGTGTACATTTTTCCCCCAAATAATGTTATTGAGACTCATTCTTATTGCATTTCCTAACAATTTCTTTGCTCTGTGGAGTGTTATGCCTCACTATGTCACAATTTGTTTATCATTTATAGCTTAATGGCTAAGTGAGTTTGTATCCATTTTTGTTGGTGCTTGTAAATATGTCTGTTAAAGTTACTACAATACATGTGTATATAGGAATGTGTATAGCTATATATAGCTATGCCATGTATATTTTATTTCTCTTGGGTAAATAACTACGGACAAAACAACTGAGTTGATTAGCAGTGTTTGACATTTTACCTTTAAAAGTCTTTGTAATGGTGCAGACTTGTTTCTAGAATGACATTACAGTTTTATATTCCTCCTTTCCTATATAATTTGCCTTTGATTTCAGTCCTTCATTTCATCCATTTGTACACATTAGAGTTGAAATCTCACTGTGGCCCTATCTATAATTTTCTTAATGACTAATAGAATGTAACATCTTTTTTGTGTGCTTTCATGACAAAATACTTGAACAATATAAATTTTGAAAGAAGAGATTTGTTTTTACTCACAACTAAGGGTTTTCAACCTATAGTTTTTGATGCTGTTGTATCTAGGTGCATGGTGAGGCTGAATGTGATGGTAGCTGAAAGGAAGGAGGGAAGACACACAGGGAGAGAGAGAGACACACAGAGAGAGACAGAGAGAATTAGACACAGAGAGATGGATATTATTCAATATTCAAGACACAAACCTCAAGGACATATTCCCAAGGAACCATTTCCTCGAGTTACCTTCTAAAATTTCCAGAACATTCCAAAATAGCAACATCACTTGGGAAGCAAGAATATTTTATAGCTGCTATAACATTTTACTTAATAGTTTATGCTTAGAAAATATGAAGATTAACAAGATTCTTTTCTAGTTTTTAAGAATTTACAATCTAGTTTCTTTAATAGTTTAATCTACGTCTAGCTAAGAAATATCTGCCTGGAACCACAAATATTGTGCACTCTTTTCAAGAAGCTGTTTTAGATAGTGCAGCTTACTCTGAGTTAGTGTTTCATCTTATGGAAGATGAGGAGTCTGGCAGTACTGGAGCACTGCTCCTCATCTTGTTGTGGCTAAGTTACTACGGAAGATACCCAGATGGTACTTAAAGGAGAAAGAGAGAGAGATGCAGGCGGAAGGTCAAACAATGTCATCAAAGTCCCAAAGACTGCCTTAACCTTAAAAATCGATTAAAGTAACTAATTACTTGTTTATAAAGCATAAACTTTTTCACACCTAGGCATCTGTGCATGTATATATATATATATATATATGTGTGTGTGTGTGTGTTCAACATTATAAAGAAAGGAAAATTATCTCCACTATATGGATCTATATTTTCCCTTAATTTATAGAAAAATTAATTTTAAGTAATAATGATATTTGATTTAAGTACTTCAGCATCATTCCAGATTTTAATAGAGATTTGCTGCTTTTTTTGACTTTGCCTACTGTTGCTATCAGAATGACCACTGGATGGAGAAAGTTTCCTGTACCACACCTAACAAAATCCCAGAACATCCTATTTAAGTTTACCAAGGGCTTGAAGGTACAGCCGATCTAGGTAACAGTGACTACAAAACAGTGTGTATGTATAAGCTGTTCTCAGTGACTCTTTTCTTGTTAGGGTTGTCTGTAGGACAGATCCTCTTAGTGAATCTGAGAATGACCTGGCCTCACCCTGTAGGACACTCCAACTGTCCTACTAAGGAAGTGTTCCTCTCTATAATGCCATCTTAATAAAGTTGTTAAAAGTGCTGCAAGATCCCTAGCGGCAGTAGACAGGCAGTGGGCCCTGAGAGCAGCCAGTCCCAGGCAGAGAAGGCTGCTGGTTCCTGAGCAGTGGGTCCCTGACCTGGAGAGTCGCAGGCCCTGGGCTGGTCCCAGCAGGATAGTCTCAGTGAGCCTGGAGGTGTGAGCAGATGGCAGGTAGAAAGCACATGGGAAGACACATTGTACAGAATAGAATTGGATATTTATTACTTAGAGGGGAAAAAAGAGTGGGGAAAGAGGGAGAAGAGAAAGGAGAGAGACAGAGAAGGGAGCAGGAGAGAGGGAAGCCAGAAGGGATGGTGAGAATCAATATGGGGAGAGGAGGGCAGGGGTCGCTGGGAGTGGGTGTGGCTTGTCTCTTAAAGAGACGAAAACCATAACAATAATCATCCCAACATTCAGAAAGGAGAAACTGCTTCTTTACACTTTAAACAACTGTAGCTTAGAAATTAAGAAGATTAACAAGACTATTGTTTTTAAGAATTGATACTGTAGTTAGAGTTAAGAAAATGAGACATGAGCAAGAAGCCAGAAAGTCGAGCTATCTCAGGGCCCTGCCGGGTGGATTACATTGTGGCATAATGTGAAGTTTGCAGGACATCTCCTTACTGATAAATGTGGGCCTTGTTTCCCTATTTCTAGAAGTCAGGTGTTGACAGTGCTTTTGTACCATGTGTCCCGCAGTCAGAGCACATGAATAATCAAGCAGGGCCTGAAGTCCCCTGCAGCGGACTCTGCTCACAGCTCTCAAGGTATGAGAATGCCAGGCAAGTTTGTTTTCCCCTGGCTTCCACAGAGCATTGGTTCACTTCATTCTGGGTGAGGCTTTTTCCATGCTTGCTTTTGCTTTGTTTTAACTGTTCGTTCTGCTGAAGGTGCCTTTGAGTTGGTTGCCGATCTAGACAAAGAAAACTTTTATACAAGTAAATAAAACAGATTGTAGTGAGCCAGGGTTTCTGTGCCGGACGTATTCCTTAGACTATTTCTGAGCAGTTATTTATGGGTGTCTGTTTATCCCCTGGAGCCTGACTTCACCTCTCAGGGCAGTGAAACCACTTTGTGTTCAGTGCAATGGTCTGCCACCCTGGGGATGGCTGGATGTCAAACATTTACCCCTGTGGGACTCAACAAAAATCGGAGATACACAGAGAAAATAGAAGTTAAGTACAGGACCTGCAGGAATGAGCAGCAATTCAAGGGAAATGGATTTTAAAGAAAACAAATGAAATACAGATATCTTTCTTTATGGGACAGGGAGGGGAACCGTCTACGGTATAAAGTAACTTCAAGCAGAGGAGGATTGTCACCTTACTGCTTTCTCAGCAACCATACCCACCCTTCTCCCACCTGGCTCAGTACCAGGCCCAGAAGGAGACATTTTAGATTTCTATTCTTTTAATTGGAAAAAGATGCTACGCCTTGTCCTTCAAACCTGCATTGAGAGGTAGTGAGAGGACTGGGTGGTGCGGGGGTGAGGGTGGGAGCAGTTCAGAGAAAGAGAAAAAGAGAGAACAGGAGAGAGGCAGAGGAGGCAAAGATAGAGAAGGGAGGGAGGGAAAGAGAGAGAGAGAGAGAGAGAGAGAGAGAGAGAGAGAGAGAGAGAGAGAGAGAGAGAGAGAGAGAGAGAGTCCTAGCTAAGTATTGGTTTAGCCCCTGTGCAACTCATAAAACTCTGAAATCAAACTTGGCATTCAGCTTTGTAGATTATCACACTGGAAGAATCCAGAAAATCGAAAGTTTACTACCTTGCCCAAGGTTCTTCATTTCCAGTTTTTTACCTCCCTCGTCCCTTCTCCACGCAGTTTTCCTTTGACATTGAACTTACTGGATTGTCAGGTACAAAACTACGTTTTGCAGGCTACGTCAAATCATACCAAGTTGCAGAAAGGCTTATAAAATAATTGTGGCCATGAACAGCAAGGAAGCAGAACAGCCACTGACGCCATAAAGGGAATACTACACCAAAGGCCAGGCTTGAAATAAAGTCCATGTGACCCATGTAACATTAGACGCTTCTGAAATCTAGAAGACAAAGTACAGGCATGTTTGTTCATTTCTCTTTCCCTGGACGAGGGATTTTAGTTAGCACTCGGGACGCAGAGCGCACGAAAGTTCGCTGAGGCCGCGCTTTCCGATTCAAAACTTGTACACTGCTGAGAAGAAAGACAAGGCCAACTCTGCATAAACATCAGAGTCCAGAGAGACAGCAAATTTCAGTGGAGACAGGCATCCGTGTGCGAGAGCTCCAGCAGCTCACTTGTACTGGGAAGCAACCGCAGGCTGCCCTGCCTTTGGTGAGGACAGCGTTGCCCTGCGGTTGGGCCCAGCACATTCAAAAGCAAACACTGGGCAGCTTCACCTTCTTCCAGTTTGGCAAGGAGAGCAGAATCCACAAAGGAGCATTACTTTAGTTGTGTTTAGAAATGTAAGTCCCTGCAGACTTAAGAGCTGGTGCCTGTGAGGCCCCTGCATTGTGAGCTCTCTACAGCAGGCCAGCTTACACAAGCAGGCTTTGTTTTAATTAGCACAGAAGCCGCCCTCCCCTCCTCCTGCAGGGCTTCCAGTTTACAATTGTCTGGGAACTCCCTCAGCCCAAAATGGTTACTAAGAAAATTTCCACAGAAATCCAACGAAAAGGGCCAGGCCGACGCTGGGCTTTTAAAAGAACTTTTCCAAATTGAGTCTTGAAGTGAAGTTGTCAGCCGGACTGGAATGCTTGTTGGAATGGATGTCCACTCCAGGGAGGGCCCCCTGAGGTTAACTAGGTGATTCACTTCAAAATAGCAGCCAGTTCTCCCTAGCTCTTGTCCCTGAGGGAAGAAAACAACACGGCCTCCTTTACGTACTGTTAAGGAACTGATTAAAAGGGACAAAAGCCAAGAGATTTAAAAATAAGGATGACCCTAGTTCTCAAGAGTGACTTGAATCTGGATGCAGGGCCATGAGTCCCAGAAAGGGACGCTCTACTGCACGCACAGGCACCAGCCTTAAAGAGTTTTGGAGCCTGTACCCTGAAGTGGTGGAAATGGAGGAGCTGTGTTCAAAGAGGAGCTAAGTCGAGGTGGGCATGGAGACCTGTGGCAGCCACGGCCCATGAAGAAAGTCTTCTTAGCTTTGGTCAGGAAAAGCGTTTAGTCCCTAGCAGGCTGGTTGTCGTCTGATCCATCGCGCGATGAACATTTCTGGGTTTTGTTTGTTTTTCCCCCATTTTCATCAGCAATATTTTCAAACTGAAACTTGCAAAAATGTACACAAAGAAAAACCTCATCAAATACGTACATATTTAAAAACTCAAATATAAATTGCAAATGTGCTTTGAGATCTATGTGTCATCAACATATTCTTGTGATATGAAGTACAGTTCATTTGTTCACTTGGGAAGCTAGTGCTTTTCTTAAGTAATCAAAAGTATAGTTTCATTTCTTTACTAATTTTTTTAGGACTCAATTCCTTATTGCCTTGTTCTAGCAATTAACAACTCAAACTGAGATATTAAGCTTTCTGATCTTTAACTAAAACTAAATACTTAAGTATTCTCCTTTATATCTATTAATATCTATGGAACTGAAGGGAAAAAAAGTACATTTTCTATGGAATTTTTAAATAATTCGTCCCATTTCTGCCAGTGAACGAGATAGTAGCTTGGTGCTGGGCACCATGTTTGGTCAAAGGTGAAATCCAGAGGTTCTCAGATGCAGAGGTTGCCAGATGCAGATTCATGCAAGGCAAGTTGCTTCATCATGGTTCTGTCAATAACATAAAAAAAATATGAAACTAAACCACAGGTCTTTGATGGTCCCTCTGGGTTCTTCAGAAACAGGTAACGTAGAAATCTGGCTTCTGAGAGCCCTCACAAGAAGAGATAATGAAAACAGAAGTAATGTTCCTCTGTAGGTAGATTCTGCCTACCATAGACTTCACAGAGACAGCTATAGTGTCTGGCTATTCTGGGTCTTTCTGACCATTTAGCATGGTGGCCAGAGGGCTGAAATTAAAGATCAATCAATGGTCAGAAGAAAGAAATCTTAGATCTCCATCAAGAATGAAGTGTCTCATGTCTGCCTTAATATTAATGGGTGCCATTCCATACAGAGTTGGTCAAGATTGTGGATATGAAATTCTCTGTCCTAATATCTTCAGAGAAAAGGATCTCACAGTGAAGTCTTAGAAAATAGCAGTCAGGATACAAAGTTGTAACTATAGAAGGAAGGAGCCGGTTACATAAGGATCCAGCACCATTTTCTAGGTGAATAAGAAACATTCTTTCCTTAAGCCACATTTTGCCATGAATAAAGTAGCAACTATATCTGCTAGGTCTCAGGAAGCATATATGACAGAAATGACGGTCTTGGCTCAGCTCAAGCTGGACTATAGGAGAACTTCTGATGGTTAGATCAGCATTCTTCAGGAATTTGGGGAATGGCTTCCAATCCCGGAAAAGGAGTCATTTCTCTTGCCTCTGAGAAAAGGGATATATGACTGTGTATTGACATTTGCCTGTGGTGCCTAATAGTATATCAAAGCCTGTGCTATCTGTCCTCCAGGCTCCCTCAGCCCCTTCCACAGGTACTTTTTATATACCTCAAAGCCCATGCTAGAATCTTGAACTGTTTTACCCGCCCCTTCCACTATGCTAGCCACCAAGCTGATCCAGAGACCCACTCCCATTACAACAGCAAGAGTTTTCTGGCTGCTTTGCTACTCTTTACCTCTCTCTCTCTTCCAATGCTCTGATATTATCCTTGCTTCCCTAGCCCTTGCCATTGTCCAGTCTGCTTCTTTGTCTCTCTGTTCTGAACTCTTCTAGGTCCATCTGATTGTTCTGTCTCTCATCCACAATAAAATTCCCCCCAGTCATGAAGTTGCCAGTTCAGTGATTTCTCTGCACCCCACACTTACAGTAAGATCACACTGTTAAGGAAGAACAATAAAAATGATAAAACTGGTTATGAGAGTGATAAACAAGAAACATTTATTAACGTTGTGACAGGGCAAGACAGGGCAACGATTCTTTCAGCTTATATTCTTGGTAAGGACATTTTAAGTTAAGCTAGAATTTGATCTCCCTGGTGGAGAATTCCACAAAAAATTAAGAACTGAGGTCAACATGCCTCAGGTAACTTATCCCTCACTCTGTTAAACTGCTTGCTTGTGCAAAGTTTCCCTTTAGCCGATGAGTAAGATAACAGGATGTGAGCTTTACCTTTAAAAGCTCCTTGCTCTAAATGTTCAGGATGACACTTGGGTCCCTGAATAAGACTTTTAATTGGCTATAAACTGCATTTGGGTGATCATCTCTGGTGGGTTCCCTGTAACATTTTAGAGGCTCCAATGAGAGTCCCCCAAACTGGACCCCAACTCTTAGGGACCTTGGGATTCCCAGGAGTGGGGAAAAGAATGCTATCTGAGAATAATCTTAAGGGATGCCCGCCCTGAGATCTTCCAGGGTCCCAGGAAAATCCTCTCTGACTGACTATTGCTGAGAAATCCAGAGACACCCTGATGACACCCACCCTCCAAAAAAATGGTAAATTGAAAGTCAGATGTTCTGAACATCACTGGAACTAACTTTGGTCTGTAAGAAGTACCATCTTAGTATGCGAGATAGGAGGTCAGACACAACCATGGGTCCTGTGTTTGGGATACATATGAGACATCACTAGACATTTCTGCTCTGTTCAGGTATATGAATGTATGTTGTCCACCACTGGTTATCTTTACAGTGTATCTCTCTATATGATTCTGTTTCCCTGTGTTTTTCTGTGTTTCTGTCAGTTCTATTGGTTGAAGAAAAAAGATCAAAAATGGAAGGGTTATTAGAGTACCCAAGATTAATTACAGTCACCACTTCTCCTAAGGTAGCATATAGTTTTCTACAGTGTCATGGCCCATTCTAGGTAGCCCATCTGCATGCTGTGGTAACCCCCTTCCCTTCCCAAAGCAACTATGGCCACACCTCAGCCAGTGCCTTGGCTTTTGACTGCTGCTGTTGCTATGGTATTCCAGGAGGCTCCCAAGTCTCAGTAGTTGCCATTAGTTTTCATCTAATAACCAGTGGCATTTTCTGGTGCGAGACCTCATGTTCTTCCTTGACTTTAGACCTGTGCTCTTTTGCTGAGGACTTCAGAGGGTTGTTCAGAGCAACCCCAAACTATCTCCAACTGTTCTCTCAGATACACCAGAAGAAATCAATGTCCACTCCTGTTCTAGAGCACTCAAATTTAGCTTGTTTAGTGAGTTGACTTCCTGCTATAGCCCTGGGGTCATGATTTTGTTGCCTGTGTGGAGGTGGGAAGGGCCTCACAGTACTCATAGGGAAGAGAAATAGGTCCCTGAGCTGTATGCTTTGTTCCTTCCCTTGCCTAATCTGAGAAGCTGGTTGGGCCCACATAAGGGAGAAATAATTCCTCCAGTCACACAGGGGGATAATGTAGAAGTTTAACTCCTTTCTAGTTCATAGTTTATGACTTTTTCTCTACTAGTGACTCACATAGTTGGAAGACCCCCCAAAACTTCGTTTTTCAGAAAAGATGTATGCTATTACCAGCATATTGGAAACTGTTTTAAAGTAAGAGGGCAAACAAACAAACAAATAAATACATATAAAAATAAAATAAAATAATGATTTTTTTTGACCAAACGTTTTTGGGAAGATTAAAAACAGCAGCCAGAAAATCTGCCAACTTATCCAAGGTAGGTCAGGTTATTCAAGGATCTGATGGATTGCCTATTGCATTTCTGGACAAGCTTTGTGAAGCATATTAGATATTTACTCCCACAGACCCAGGTGCCCCCCCTAAAACCAGAAAACTACTAATACTGCCTATGTCATATAGGTAGTCCCAGACATAAGGAGAAAACTCCAATAACTAGAGAAATTTGAATAGGTCTCAACTTTTGGATTCGCTCAGAAAGTTTACCCCAGTTGAGATTCAGCTGAAAAGAGGAAAGGAAAGAAATGTTCCATTGTGGTGATATTAAAAAAAATACCTTTTGTGAAATATGCAAGAGAGGAAATGGGGGAAATAAACCAGAAGAAGCAATTCAGTGACTTGCCAGCATCACTTGATGGAGCAAATGAGTGCAAATCTGTTAGAATTTAGACAAAAATCCACAAAGTACCCTGTTTCAGTGTGTTGATGGTTTGTTTCCTCATAGCTCTGAACACTGAGAAGAAATGTGGATAAGCAACACAAGGCCTTTAGAGGACTGTAAACCCTGGGAGACAGTCCCAATCAAGAAGGTTCAGCTGTGCACCCCTCAAGCCATATATCCAAATACCCCATCTTTGGAAGGGTGGCCTCCCATGAAAGGCTAAGTCAGAAAGTGGCAGAAGGGATCTCTGGAGTACAGTGGTTGGCCATTCACTCTGCCAGCCCATTCACCTCAGTTAGCCACTTCTAACTCTCCCTTTCAGAAGCAATGATTCAAGGAGTTGTGGGTGATAATGGAGACTTTGGATAGTTGTATCAGTCTGTTTGATCATTCTAAGTGGAGTGGGAGATCCTTCTGTATATGTGTGCTTTTATTGATTATTGAATAAAGAAACTGCCTTGGCCTGTGATAGGGTAGAATAAAGCTTGGCAGGAAAAACTAAACTGAATGCTGGGAGAAAGAAGGCAGAGTCATGAGAAGCCATGCAGCCCTGGCAGAGACAAAAGCAGGGGCGTACCTTTACCAGGTAAGCCACAGCCTCGTGGCAATACACAGATTAATGGAGATGGGTTAGTTTAGGACATAAGAGCAAGCTAGAAATAAATATGCTTAAGCTACTGACAAACAGTATTGCCAACAATATGGTTTCTGTATGATTATTTTGGGGCTAAGCAGCCAAGAATGAACAAGTGATCTCCTCTACAACAAATTGGCATATTCTAATGTGTGCTAGCTAAATCCACATAAAACCTGAGAGTGCTTATAAAGGAATTCTAGACACTAAAAATCAAAATTTAGCCACTTTTTTGAGGGGGAATGGACTCTGCTTGATGGTGGCATGCTGCAGCTCCTTTAAGAGAGGTATTCCTGATTCAGCAGCTGCAAAAACAATTGTGCATCAATACTAACTCTAGATCTTTCAGGAGGCCAAGCCCTTGCATGGGGTTTGTGGGTAGATGGCTGCAAGTTACTTGGTGGCAGCATGGGCCAACTGGTTACCAGAGTTGAGGTGATGAGAACGGCTCCCACCCCAGCAGTCTCAGAGGCAATAAATGGACCTCTGCCATGATGGATGGGCAGAACCAAAAGGCTAAGCAACCTTAATCCTAGCCAAGCTGCTTTCGCATTTTAGGAAGTGGTCCTGGGCAGAAAAGGATTATAGATACACAATAGGACAGTTTCAGACTTAAAAGACCTCTAAATGAGACACAGAGTTTTTAAAAAATGTATGTATGTTTGGGAGAGAGAAGAAAAAGAGTAAAGAGACAGTAAATATAATATAAAAGAGTACAGACAGTTATAGATTAAATAGGTAAAGATAATAAAATAAACATTAAACTTGTAGAGAAAGAAATAAAGTAAAAAAATAAGTCACAAAAGATGGAAAATACACAGAGAGTCTGAATTATGTATATTATTGTGTTTTCTTTGAATTTTTTGACTGCAGAGAGATACTTGATACTGGGGACTGCTAAGGTAACCAACATATATGTTTTTTTTCTTTTTTTATTCTTTTTTAATTAAAATTTCCAACTGCTCCCCGTTTCCCATTTCCCTCCCCCTCCTCCCACATATTGCCCCCTCCCCCCGCTCCCCTCCCCCTATCCCCACTCCACTTCTCCTCCCCCTAGTCCACTCCCCCTCCCTCTCGATACTGAAGAGCAGTCCAAATTCCCTGCTCTACAGGAAGACCAAGGTCCTCCCACTTCTATCTAGGTCCAGGAAGGTGAGCATCCAAACAGGCTACGCTCCCACAAAGCCAGTTCATGTATTAGGATCGAAACCTAGTGCCATTGTCCTTGACTTCTCATCAGCCTTCATTGTCCTCCTTGTTCAGAGAGTCCAGTTTCAACCCATGCTTATTCAGTCCCAGTCCAGCTGGCCTTGGAGAGCTCCCAATAGATCAGTTCCACTGTCACTGTGGGTGGGTGCACGCCTCGTGGTCCTGATTTCCTTGCTCATGTTCTCCCTCCTTCTGCTCCTCATTTGGACCTTAAGAGCTCAGACGGTTGATCCAAATTGGGTCTCTGTCTCTCTCTCGATCCATCGCCAGATGAAAGTTCCTGTGCCATTCTCCTTGGCCTCTCGTCAGCTCTCATTGTCCACCACATTCAGAGAGTCCGGTTTTGTCCCATGTTTTTTTCAGTAGCAGTCCAGCTGGCCTTGGTGAGCTCCCAATAGATCGCCCCCCCCTGTCTCAGTGGTTGGGTGCACCCCTCATGGTCCTGACTTCCTTGTTCATGTTCTCTCTCCTTCTGCTCCTCATTATAACCTTGGGAGCTCAGTCCGGTGCTCCAGTGTGGGTCTCTGTCTCTATCTCCATCCATCGCTAGATGAAGGTTCTATGGCGATATGCAAGATATTCATCAGTATGATTATAGGATAGGTTCATTTCAGGTTCCCTATCCTCAGGTGCCCCAATGAACTAACTGGGGACATTGCCCTGGGCATCTGGTAGCCATTCCAGGTTCAAGTCTCTTGCCAACCCTTAGGTGGCTCCCTTAACTAAGGTATGAGTTTCCCTGCTCCCCCATCCAACCTTCCTTTAACCCCAATCACCCCGATTCCCCCAGTTCCCCTCATCCTCTCCTTCACACTTTTCTCTCCCCATCACCCCTCATCCCCATCCCACCCCACCCCTCAAGATTCCAATTTTTTGCCCATCAATCTTGTCTATTTCCCATAGCTGGGAGGATATCTATATGTTTTTCCTTGGGTTTACCCTCTTGTTTAGCTTCTTTAGGATCACAAATTATAGACTCAGTGGCCCCTATCCATGGCTAGAAACCAATTATGAGTGAGTACATCCCATGATCTTCTTTTTGGGTCTGGGTTACCTCACTCAGGATCGTATTTTCTATTTCCATCCATTTGCATGCAAAATTCGAGAAGTCATTGTTTTTTACCGCAGAGTAGTACTCTAATGTATATATATTCCACACTTTCTTCATCCATTCTTCTATTGAAGGGCATCTAGGTTGCTTCCAGGTTCTGGCTATTACAAATAATGCTGCTATGAACATAGTTGGACAAATGCTTTTGTCATATGATAGGGCATCTCTTGGGTATATTCCCAAGAGTGCTATTGCTGGGTCCAGGGGTAGGTTGATCCCAAATTTTCTGAGAAACCGCCACACTGATTTCCAAAGTGGTTGCACAAGTTTGCAGTCCCACCAGCAATGGATGAGGGTACCCCTTTCTCCACAACCTCTCCAGCAAAGGCTATCCTTGGTGTTTTTGATTTTAGCCATTCTGACAGGTGTAAGATGATATCTCAGAGTTGTTTTGATTTGCATTTCTTTGATCGCTAAGGAGGTTGAGCATGACCTTAAGTATCTTTTGGCCATTTTAACTTCTTCTGTTGAGAATTCTCTGTTCAGTTCAGTGCCCCATTTTTTAATTGGGTTAATTATCCTTTTAAAGTCTAGTTTCTTGAGTTCTTTATAAATTTTGGAGATCAGACCTTTGTCTGTAGCGGGGTTGGTGAAGATCTTCTCCCAGTCAGTAGGCTGCCTTTTTGTCTTAATGACAGTGTCCTTTGCTTTACAGAAGCTTCTCAGTTTCAGGAGGTCCCATTTATTCAATGTTGCCTTAATGTCTGTGCTGCTGGGGTTATACATAGGAAGCGATCTCCTGTGCCCATATCTTGTAGGGTACTTCCCATTTTCTCTTCTATCAGGTTCAGTGTGTTCAGATTGATATTGAGGTCTTTGATCCATTTGGACTTGAGTTTTGTGCATGGTGATAGATATGGGTCTATTTTCATTCTTCTACAGGTTGACATCCAATTGTGCCAGCACCATTTGTTGAAGATGCTTTCTTTCTTCCATTGTATACTTTTAGCTCCTTTATCGAAAATTAGTTGTTCATAGGTTTGTGGGTTAAAATCCGGGTCTTCTATACGATTCCATTGGTCGACTGCTCTGTTTTTATGCCAGTACCACGCTGTTTTCATTACTGTAGCTCTGTAATAGAGTTTGAAGTCAGGGATGGTAATGCCTCCAGAAGTTCCTTTATTGTATAAGATTGTTTTGGCTATCCGGGGTTTTTTGTTTCTCCATATAAAGTTGATTATTGTCCTTTCAAGATCTGTGAAAAATTTTGATGGGATTTTAATGGGGATTGCATTGAATCTATAAATTGCCCTTGGTAGAATTGCCATTTTTACTATGTTGATCCTCCCAATCCAGGAGCACGGGAGATCCTTCCATTTTCTGGTATCCTCTTCAATTTCTTTCTTCAATGCCTTAAAGTTCTTGTCAAATAGATCTTTCACTTCCTTGGTTAGTGTTACCCCAAGATATTTTATGCTTTTTGTGGCTATCGTGAAAGGTGATGATTCTCTTATTTCCCCCTCTGCTTCCATATCCTTTGTGTATAAGAGGGCGACTGATTTTTTGGAGTTGATCTTGTATCCTGCCACATTCCTAAAGGCGTTTATCAGCTGTAGGAGTTCTTTGGTGGAGTTTTTGGGGTCGCTCATGTACACTATCATATCATCTGCAAATAATGCAAGTTTAACTTCTTCCTTTCCAATTTGAATCCCCTTTATCCCCTTATGTTGTCTTATTGCTATTGCTAAAACTTCGAGAACTATATTGAAGAGGTATGGAGAGAGTGGACAGCCTTGGCGTGTTCCTGATTTTAGTGGGATGGCTTTAAGTTTCTCTCCATTTAATTTGATATTAGCTGTCGGCTTGCTGTATATAGCTTTAATTAAATTTAGGTATGACCCTTGTATCCCTAATCTCTCCAAGACTTTTATCATAAAGGGATGTTGAATTTTGTCAAATGCTTTTTCAGCGTCTAATGAAACGATCATATGGTTTTTTCTTTCAGTTTATTTATATGATGGATTACATTGATAGATTTGCGTATGTTAAACCAGCCCTGCATCTCTGGTGTGAAGCCTACTTGATCATAATGGATAATTTTTCTAATGTGTTCTTGGATTCAGTTTGCCAGAATTTTGTTGAGGATTTTTGCGTCGATGTTCATGAGTGAGATTGGCCTGTAATTTTCTTTCTTGGTTGGGTCTTTGTGTGGTTTTGGTATCAGAGTTACTGTAGCTTCATAAAAGGAATTTGGCAATGACTCTTCTGTTTCTATATTGTGAAATACCTTAAGGAGTATAGGTATTAGGTCTTCTTAGAAGTTCTGGTAGAATTCCGCATTGAAACCATCTGGTCCTGGACTTTTTTTGGAAGGGAGGTTTTTGATAACCGCTTCTAATTCTTCACGACTAACAGGTCTATTTAGGTTGTTCACCTGGTCCTGGTTTAACATTGGTATATGGTACTTATCTAAAAAAGTGTCCATTTCTTTTACATTTTCCAGTTTTGTGGCATACAGGCTTTTGTAGTAAGATCTAATGATTCTCTGAATTTCCTCTGTGTCTGTGGTTATGTCTCCCTTTTCATTTCTGATCTTATTAACTTGCAGATTCTCTCTCTGCCATTTGATTAGTTTGGATAGGGGTTTATCAATCTTGTTGATTTTCTCCAGGAACCAGCTTTTTGATTTATTGATTCTTTCAATTGTTTTCTGTGTTTCTATTTTGTTGATTTCAGCCCTCAGTTTGATTATTTCCAGTCTTCTACCCCTTCTAGGTGAGTCTGCTTCTTTTTTTTCTAGAGCTTTCAGGTGGGCTGTTAAGTCTCCAATGTGTGCTTTCTCTGTTTTCTTTAAGTGGGCAGTTAGTGCTATGAACTTTCCTCTCAGGACTGCTTTCATAGTGTCCCATAGGTTTGAGTATGTTGTTTCTTTATTTTCATTGTCTTCAAGGAAGACTTTAATTTCTTTCTTTATTTCTTCCTTAATCCAGGTATGGTTCAGTAGTTGACTATTCAGTTTCCATGAGTTTGTAGGCTTTCTGGGGGTAGCATTGTTGCTGAATTCTAGTTTTAATCCATGGTGATCTGATAAGATACAGGTGGTTATTAATATTTTTTTGTAACTGTGAATGTTTGCTTTGTTACCGAGTATGTGGTCAATTTTTGAGAAGGTTCCATGAGCTGCAGAGAAGAAGGTATATTCTTTCCTATTTGGGTGGAATATTCTATAGATGTCTGTTAAGTCCATTTGATTCATTACCTCCATTAATTCTCTTATTTCTCTGTTAGGTTTCTGTCTAATTGACCTGTCCATTGGTGAGAGAGGAGTATTAAAGTCTCCTACTATTAATGTGTGCGGTTTGATGGCTGCCTTGAGTTTTAACAATGTTTCTTTTACGTACGTGGGTGCTTTTAAATTAGGGGCATAGATATTCAGGATTGAGATTTCATCCTGATGAATTGTTCCTGTTATGAGTAGAAAATGTCCCTCTCCATCTCTTCTGATTGATTTAAGTTTGAAGTCAACATTGTTAGAAATTAGTATGGCCACACCTGCTTGTTTCCTAGGTCCATTTACTTGATAAGCCTTATCCCAGCCCTTTACTCTGAGTAGGTGCCTGTCTTTGTGGTTGAGGTGTGTTTCTTGTAAACAGCAGAATGTTGGATCCTGTTTTCGTATCCAATCTCTTAGTCTGTGCCTTTTTATAGGTGAATTGAGTCCATTGACATTAAGTGATACTAATGACCAGTGGTTGTTAATTCCGGTCATTTTTTTTAGTGGTAGATTTTGTGTGTTTCCCTTCTTTGAGATGTGCTGGTAAAGGGTCTCTAGATGTCTGAGTTACTGTGGTCATTGTTGGACTCCTTGATTAATGATTTTCCTTCTATTACTTTCTGTAAGGCTGGATTTGTGGCTACGTATTGTTTAAATTTGTTTTTATCCTGGAAAATTTTGTTTTCTCCATTTATAGTGAACGAGAGCTTGGCTGGGTATAGTAGTCTGGGCTTGCATCCATGGTCTCGTAGTTTCTGCAGTACATCTACCCAGGACCTTCTGGCTTTCATGGTTTCCATAGAGAAGTCAGGTGTAAGTCTGATAGGTTTACCTTTATAAGTAACTTGGCCTTTTTCCTTTGCTGCTCTTAGTATTCTTTCTTTATTCTGTATGCTTTGTGTTTTGATTATTATATGGCGAGAGGATGTTTTTTTTTGATCCAGCCTATTCGGTGTTCTGTATGCTTCTTGAACGTTCATAGGTATATCTTTCTTTAGGTTGGGAAAGGTTTCTTCTATAATTTTATTAAATATATTTTCTGGACCGTTGAGCTGCGCTTCTTCTCCTTCTTCTATTCCTATTATTCTTAGGTTTGGTCTTTTTATTGTGTCCCATATTTCCTGAATGTTTTGTGATGAGAATTTGTTGGCCTTGCTGTTTTCTTTGATCAGCGTGTTTATTTTCTCTATGGTATCTTCAGAATCTGAGATTCTTTCTTCTATCTCTTGTATTCTGTTGGTTATGCTTGCTTCTGTAGTCTCTATTCGTTTACCTAGATTTTCCCTGTCCAGCTGGCCTTCTGTTTGTGTTTTCTTCTTTGCCTCCATTTCAGTTTTTAAGTCTTGAACTGTTTCCATTATCTGTTTGATTGTTTTTCCTTGGTTTCCTAGGGTATCATTCACTGATTTACTCAGTTCTTCAAACTTTCTGTTATACTTCTCATCCATTTCTATAAGGGCATTTTTTACATGCTGTTTAAGGGCGTCAATCACTTTCATAAAGTCAATTTTATCTACTTCTTCATGATTAAGGTGTTCATGTCCTCCTGTTGTGAGGTCGCTGGGTTCTGTTGGTTTCATATAGTTTTTCAGATTGTTGGGTGAATTCTTGCATTGGCTCCTGCCCATCTCTTTCTCCAAATGCTCCCCTATGGATCTTCTTTTACCGGATCAGGTCTCCTTGCCTACTGATGTACCTTCCCAGTGATGGCACCCTGCAGTGATAGCTCTCCTGATGCTCCAGTGATGTCTCTCCTGGTACCAATATCAGATCTCCGTGCCCAAAGACGGCTCTCCTGGTACCCAGATTAGCTCTCCCACTGATGGCTCTCCTGGTGCCAAGATCAGATCTCTGTGCAGGTTGGGTAGTTCATAAACAAAGCTCCTACCTTGCTTGGTGCAGGCAGGCCAGTGAACCAAAGGAAGTCTCGGCTGCCTACTTGCCCTGAGGATTTGCCCCCAGTGCCAGACAGACTGAGTTGGATGGTTTTATGTGCCCAAAGAGGAAAGGGGGCAGAAGGAAGAAGGGTTCTGGATGCAAGCTGGGTGGGACAAGAAGAGAGAGGCAGTATGCAGGGTGTAGAGCCCCTGCAGGGAGCCCAGGGAGTATAGGGTGGGGGATGAGGAACTTCAGAGTTCCCTGTCCAGGGCTGCTTCCGCTGCCGCTGGTCACAAACTCACCCGGCTGCTGTCTCTCCTGGTGCCTAGAACAGATCTCCCTGCAGGTTGGGTAGTTTGTAAACAAAGCCCTTACCTTCTTGTTGCAGGCAGGCCAGTGAGACAAAGGAAGTCTCGGCTGCCTACTTGCCCTGAGGATTTGCCCCCAGCGCCAGACAGACTGAGCTGGATGGTGTTATGTGCCCAAAGAGGAAAGGGGGCAGAAGGAAGAAGGGTTCTGGATGCAAGCTGGGTGGGACAAGAAGAGAGAGGCAGTATGCAGGGTGTAGAGCCCCTGCAGGGAGCCCAGGGAGTATAGGGTGGGGGATGAGGAACTTCAGAGTTCCCTGTCCAGGGCTGCTTCCGCCGCCGCTGGTCACAAACTCACCCGGCTGCTGTCTCTCCTGGTGCCTAGATCAGATCTCCCTGCAGGTTGGGTAGTTTGTAAACAAAGCCCTTACCTTCTTGTTGCAGGCAGGCCAGTGAGACAAAGGAAGAACATATATGTTTTAAAGGTTTCTTGACTTCAAAATTTGAGACTAAGGATATTTTGCTTTGGAAAGAGGTTCTTCTTTTGTTTCCACAGAGGATGAGAACCTGTGGAATCCTTCCAGACTAATGTGGTTTTATAGACCAAGACCATCTGAAAGGTCACCATGAACCCACAAAAAGAAAATACTTTGCCCAGCAAAAAACAGAAAGTAGTTTGGAGAGAACTATGCCTAAATTTCCAAATATTGTTTACAAATGTTTGTTTACATGTAAAGGGTATGGGTAGGTTATAGATATGAATACTTTGCATTAGTTTAGATCTTGGTTTATTGATATAAATTTAATATCAGTTTTGTTATATGTATATTTCTGTTCTTAATTAAGGTATTGTGTTTGTACAGCTTATTTAAAAATGTAATGTATAATTAAGAAATACAGGTTAATAGTCATCTCTAATAGTCAAGCTTGTAGTCATGTTGGTTAGATTTTCTAGATATATAGAGATATATTTCAGTTAGATAGATATTCTTCAAATCTTTCAGAGACCTCCAGAATATGGCATTTAAAATGTTTTAAGAACTTAGGACTTTTCATGACAACGAGACACATCTGCTCCTGGCAGCACCAAGCTACTTTAAGAGGCTGATGGGCATCAAAGAGGCTCTTTATGGTTTGCTAGCCATTTGGGTAAGAAACTGCTCTTGCCTGGACTGCTTGATGTTTTGTTGTATGAACTGGAAAGGCAGGACCCACAGAGAAATGACTGCTCAACTTGCCTAAAGGTGAGATGTTCCTTCAGAGTTCCTGCTTCATGGAAGAGTTTGCTAGACATTCTGTAGGACACAAAAGAAAGTGATTGACAAAATGCCAATATAGGTGGAACTATCTTTGAAATTTCCTGCTTCATGGAAAAGTCTGCTGGATACTATGGGCCAGTAAGCTGAAAATGGATGCCCCAATGGTACAGAAGAACTTCGGATGACTGTCCAGGCAGTGAGATGTCTCTGTCAATTCTAGGTTTTGGAACTTGCTTACAATGCACTTCCTGTTTACTTATGTGATATTATATCATTCTGGAGTCTTTGATGGAGTTGAAGAACAGATAATTATAGTTTTCTTTAGTTATGATAAAAGATAAAGTAGATATAAATATTGTAACTATAATTCTTGCTTGATAACTGTTTTGTTATATATAATTTTACTATATTAAAGTGAAAACCTTCATTTTATTTAAACAGAAAGGGGAAATGGTGTGGGAGGTCCTTCTGTATATGTGTTGCTTTTATTGGTTAATGAATAAAGAAACTGTCTTGGTCTTTGATAGTGTAGATTAGAACTTGGTGGGGAAAACTAAACTGAATTCTGGGAGGAAGAAGGTGGAGTCAGGAGAAGCCATGTAGTCCCAGCAGAGACAGAAGAAGGAATGAAACTTTACCCTGTAAGCCACAGCCTTATGGCAATACACAGATTAACGGAGATGGGTTAGTTTAGGATATAAGAGTAAGCTATAAATATGTTTAAGCTATTGGCCAAATAGTATTGCAAATAATATGGTTTCTGTGTGATTATTTCAGGGCCGAGCAGCTGGAAACAAACAAGTGGTCTCCCCTACAACAATGCTAAATACACAGGAAGGTAGGGTTTTATCCTGTTGAGCTTTGGGTTTCCACAGAACCACAAGGAAATTGTTGGGTCATGGTTCATGATTGCACTTTTCAAAACAACTTGAAAGTTTTGTTTCAGTATTTCTGAAAACATTACCTCCAATTATAGTATATTCTAAGATTGTTCAGTACACAGTGTTCATTCTCACGTTTGCCAACCTTGTGCTTCACAAGTGTCATGGAAATCTAGGTCTGAAGAATATTAGTGAAAATATGTGAAAAAAAGAATATGTTTCTTTCAGTACATTTCATCTACACAGACTGTCTTCAACCATTTGGTATGCTATAGTAAAGAAGCTTAGACTGGGTAATTCCTGAACAATAAGAAGTTATGGTTCATAGTTCTACACAGTAAGGATTCCAACATCAAAGCACTGTTAGATTCAGTGTCTCCTAACATTCTGTATCTTCTGTGTTACCTTTGTGTGTCTTTGCTTAGTGTCAAGAAAAGGTTCTCTGTATTGTTTTTAAGTAGCACTAAGGTTATTCATGAGGACAATGGCCTTATGACTTAATGAGTTCTGAAAGGTTCCACAGCTTCCTAATTCTATTTGTTGCTTTCAAGGTAGATTTAAACAGGAATTTGGAAGAGGTACATAGACATACAAAATATAACATATTCAAAATCAAATTCGGCAGATGCCCAGATGTACCTTTGAAACTTTAACACCTTAACATGAATGTCCAACTTTAACAAAGGGGATACACTTTCTGAGCATTTGTTGAATTGATTTTGAATGGAACGATGCATTTCAGAGAACATCTCCTAAAGACACAGTGGATCACAATGTGAGGGAGCACAGCCTTTTAAAATCTAAATTCTTAGCTGTATGGCTGTCTCCACCCATGGTAGAAAGTTACTGATATCTGTGTTAGTCTCTAAAATGACTTTACATAGATTGGCAGGAAGAAAGTGTCTGAAAGGGCACAGGTTCTTCAATGATCACATAGGGAGTAATCTCTTTGTTGAGGAATATTGGTATTTGTGAAGTATTAGGATAGAATAAGGAAAGAGGGGAATCATATGTGACCCAGGTTAGCACAATTCTCAGTGCAGACAGTATCCAGAGAAATGGACCAGACAACAGCTTTCAAGAAGTGCCAAGGACTTAGAAGAAAAAAGAAAGGCAGCTTTCTACCTTGAAATGGATATGATCCAAGCAGAATCACATCCTAATACTTATAAAATTTTTATGGAGCTCATATGTTCTCAATGTGGAAGATTGTTTTCAACATAAAATAGAAATTATTTGTCTTTCTACTACTCAGCTGCTTGATATTCTTCTGGCCCTTCCCTTGATATTTATGGGTGTATATATATGTATGTATGTATATATAATGTATAGTTTATATATATATATATATAACTATATTTTAGCTCATTATCTTTGCTATTATCCTTCACAATGGCTACAAAATATTCATCATGCAGATAAGTTGTAATTTTGTGGAATGCACATTTCAGATCACATCTAACTTTTCACTGTTAGGAAATCTATAGTGAATAACACTGCACATAAATCTTTGTCTGCATTTGTTTGTTTCCTTAGGATGAATTATTAGAAGTGGAATTATTGTAACTAATGACATGGATTTTTTCCCCAGCGCTCTTTTCACACTAAAGCTTAAGAGTTTGCCAAATAAATCATTTATTCTGCTATATAATCCCACAATGTATGAAACTGGGGTCTCTGAATAAAAGTCTAAATAGGGAGTCTTACTCCAAAATTGTGAAGATAAAAATGAACTTTTCCAGCAGGACAGTCTATGTCAAAGGCTTTTTCCAGATGCATTTACATGTATTCACTTATAATTCTGCCTGTGAAGAGACACTTTGCAGTCTGTGAGTAAGAGAGGTGAATGACTAGCTTTAATTCTGACATTTAGATCTTCGTCCTAAGAAATTTGTATCTCCATGAACTACACTGGTATGCATTGAAGTGTTTTCCACAGACACAAATTCTGAGTGCTCCTGACCAAGCAGATGCAGTGATGAGGTTCAGGCAACATGTGTTTGAAGAGAATATGCAATCTCTGTCCATCATGTTGACCATGCTTCCTATTCCTTGCTGCTAGTGCATGTTCCAGTACCATGGGGTCAGAATCCTATACTAAAATCTTTGAAGCCATGAGACAAATAATTCCTCCATTTGCTTTGTTTGTGTCTGGTATTTTGTAATATTACAGAGTAATTAATACAAAACTAACATGGGGTTTCTTCTCTGATAATCTTATTGGTAGGTAGCCTTTGTGTTTTATTTATGCATTCCCTTGGAATATTGTCTTTATCATAGTACCTGACCACTCTAAGACCTTGCAAACCCTCTTTCCTCACTTTCTAGAACTCACTTTTGCACATTTGCACATTAACTCCTCTTTGTTCACTTCCTAGAACACACCTTTGCACATTTGCACATTAACCCTCTTACTTCATTTAATCATCTGTTTAAAGGTCACCTCTGAGTGAGCTTACATCCTGACATCCTGAGTGAGCTTAGTTCTTCCTTTACATTGCTTGATTTATTTGGAAATATCATTTGACTTAATGTCATGCATCCATTTTCCTATTTTCATATTGTCATTCCCTGATGTGGGAGTGATTTCTTTTTAATCTGTTGTTTTCATTGGTTAATTGATAAAGAAATTGCCTAGGTTGATAGGCCAACCCTTAGGTGGGTGGAGTAAACAGAACAGAATGCTGGGAGAAAGAAGCTGAGTTAGGCAGTCGCCATGATTCTCCCGCAGGACACAGATACAGATTAAGATCCTCCCTGGTAAGCCACCAGCTCGTGGTGCTACACAGAATATTAGAAATGGGTTAGATCAATATGTAAGAGCTAGCCAATAAGAGGCTGGAACTGATGGGCCAAGCAATGTTTAAAAGAATACAGTTTCCGTGTAATTATTTCGGGGCATAAGCTAGCCAATGCGGGCGGCCGGGTGCCGGGGACTCAGCCCGTCGCTCATATTACAACAGTTCCCTTTCTTTTCTCGTGGTTAAGACATACTGGAAGCAGATTTCTGTCTGTTTTATCCACTATTGTGTCCCAGTGTGCACACATAGCAGCTCAATAGAGTCTGATGAAGCAATACACAAGTAAATGTTTACCTACCTCTAGCTTCCTTTGAAAAACAGCTCATACCTCTCTAATTTGCTAATGAAAATAAGCTTAAGCTTCCATCCTTATCTCTTTTCAATGAGGTGCTCTTTTTCCTGTGGGACTCAAGGTTTTAGCTGAATGGAAGACCACTTAAACAGCTTTTAATGAGAGGAGTCATTTCCTGCCTAACATCTAATCTGCAAATTAATCTCCCACTGAGCAGAAATATGGACACAGCAATGTTTTCTGTTCCACGTTTCCTACATCTGCCTGGGCTCAGGATCCTATTATTTCCTTATCTTGTGTGTGCTATCAAAAAGCCAGGCTAGAAGCTAGCTGTAGAATGATCTCTGGTGACAGGTATGCTTGGGGAGTCGAGCGTGAGGATCTGGTTAAAATGACTCACAGTGAATGGAGAAAGAATGATGGATCTCTCTTCCACAGAATAACACCATTAAAAAGTAACAAAGGCTGTCCCTCAATTTTTCCTATTCAGAAAAATGTTACAAAATTCATAACATAAGGCATAAAATTATTGTCTGAAAGCTCATTTAAAGTTTGAAGAGCTTGCTCATTCTTGTGATTGTCAATTTTTTCATGATATAAATTGAAGCATGATTAAAGAAACTCAGGGAGATAAATTGGGATTCAGCCTGAAGATCCAAAAAGCAAAGCAGCCAGCCACTGGCTCGTACCTCTACCTCAGTCCAAATTGGCGATCCTGCCACCAGGAAACTTCAGAATAAGACTGTGTCTGAGATCTGTCTCCTCCTCGATATAATACTCTCTAGGGCTGGGGTTGAAGGCGTGCACCACTGGGATTAAAGGCATGCAACACCCGGTTTCTATGGCAACTAGTGTGGCTACTGGGATTAAAGTTGTATATCATTGTGGCTACTGGGATTAAAGGTGTATGTCATTGCTGACTGGTCTGTAAAGCTGGCAGTGTGGCTATCTTACTTTCCCAAAACCCAGGCACATTTCATTTATTAAAATACAATTGAAATGCCACTACAACAAATATTGAAAGATTTTGTATAGTAAAATTTAAATTTTTCACTTCAGAGAAACAAGGAATGCTGTAACCCTGAGGAAGCATTCTTACTAGTAATAATTGTAAAATATTCCTTTACACTATATAAAGATATGTCACTGTGATTGGTTTAATAAAAAGCTGAATGGTCAATAACTAGGCAGGATATGTATAGGTTCAATTTTAGGACAGAGTGAGCTCTGGGAAGAAAGGTAGTGTTGCCAGCCAATGCAAAGGAAGCAAGACATGCAGAAGAGGTAAAAACCACGACTCTCATAGCAACACATAAATGAATAGAGTGCACTAATTTAAATTATGTAGTTATATATAACTTTAATTTATTTGTTATCTTATTATATAATAGTATATATTATCAAAAATTATTATAATTAATATATTATTAATGTACTAAATTTAAGTTAATTTAAGATATAGAGAGGCACAAGCCTAAGCTATAAGGAGAGCTTTCATAATTAATATTAAGTCTCCATGGTTTTGGGAACTGGCAGCTCAAAGAAAAATCTGGTTACAAACAATTGTTGGAGGGAGGTGATGCTGCCTTCTCCAGCGCAAACATGCTTGCTTCCTAGCTGCTTAGCCCCCATCATGTCCTGTTGTGCAGCCACTCTGAGGTAGGCTACCAGTGTATGCTAGCGCCAGACTTGCCTTGACACACTTCCATGTGTTAGAGGGGCTGTGCCTCTGTCTCTATTCTATTTGTGATATATGTCAGTGTCCAGGCTTCTGGACCTACTTGGCAGGAAGTCTTCAGCCCTGAACAGGAGATGTGATTGAGATTTTCTCAGTTTGGGCTTCTTGCTGTGGAATTAGCTTTGTAGCCTCTCTTTGTCCTATGGTTCAGTAATTAATACAGCGTTCCTGAAATTGTCTATCCAAATAGAAACATGCGTCTTTGAAGTTGATTGTATCCTCTTAAATACCTGAAATTTTACAGAAGGAACTGCGCCTATATTTCCAGATGGGGCCTCTGAGGTTTAGTGTGGTGTTTCAAAATGCGTTGACTCCCTTGTATGAAGAAATCCCATGGGTAGTTCTTCTCTTTCTGGCCCCACCACATGAAGAGACAGCAAGAAATTGTAAAGGAAGAGGTTTTCAAAGGGAAATGAAGAGTTCAGCACCTTGACTTCCCAAATTACCAGAAACCTAATTCTTGTTAGTTTCTTGTTACGGTAGCACTGACTGACTATTAACTAAGTGTAGTCAAAGATTATTTATATGATCTTGCGCAGAGAATTCAAGAACAGAAAGTAAGCTGGTAAAAACTGAGTTATGTTCAGGTCTATTTCTGTTCAGCCAAGGTTTTCTTCCTCCATAGCTGTTGTTGATTTTCAGCCCTTAGCATTCTTGCCCTGGATCATGTGCCTGCTGATTTGTTCCTAAACTGCAGGAAAGCACGTAGCATGCATCTGGAGGAATGTGCTGTTTGCACACCATTGCTCTGGGAATCCGTGTGATCACATCTGCCGTGAAAATAGTGGTGCTGTGTTCTCGTGCCCTACGGTCAGACAATCTCATCCTTGAGAGCTTCTTCCAGTTCTGAAAAGCATTTCCTTCGTTTCAAATATTCACCTAAGAAAATCACCTCTAATTCTCCAAGGCTTCTTGCAGTGCAATTTCATATTTAGCCTGACACCATCGTAAAGGCTCAACCCCTACCAACGTCTTCCTAGTTAGAAACCATCCAAGTCCACTTTCGTACACAGCTCTTCAACCTGAACTTGCCCCCCTGAACTTTGCTTTATGTGCCTGTTTTTTTTCTCTGCTGAGGTGGGTGTCGGGGAGGGGAGGTGGACAAGGGTTTAATTTCTCAACATCTTCCTACTTCTCTCTGTCAGTTTTCTTTTTCAGATTTTTTGAGGTCTTGGGGTTTGCACTGTTTATATTTACTTGTGGTTTGTTTGCTGTGTAAGTTAGCATTCCAGTTCACAAATTGCAAAGTTACAAGAGTTGATACAAAGACATGATCCAATACACCAAAAAAGAGGATGTAAACATTAGCATAGGATCATGTGCTTTCCCTACCTCTGGAACTAAATATTAAGCCAAGGAAGTCAGAAACTGTACAGAATCTCAGCTTTTAGCAGAATTAGATTTCCAGTAAATACTTCTGGCTTTTCCTAGTCCCTCTGATTTTAGTGAAATGCTATTACACACTCAATGCCAGATCAATATAAGCTTTAATAATAGTTAAGAGAAAGGGTAATTGCAGTCTGAAATTTTCAGCTGAAGTTTCCACTTAAAGACACTCAGCATTCAGGAAAAAGGAATGTCCACTTTGATATTCTCGGTTTTTAAACCTTTCCCAAAGCAATTGATATTTACATTGTCTTTTAGCTACAAATAACAGAGTTGGTTTCAGGAAACCTTGAAATGATCACTGGCCAAATGTTTGGACAACTTCTTGAGGTCCTTCCCCACCCCTGTCTACCATCTGCTCCTTTTTATAAAGTTTGAGAAGCCATGACATATGAGCTTCCTTACAGGACATTCAAGTGGCCCCCACACCAGAAATAAAGCATAAGGAATGGGTTGTCCATGGCAGCAAAGAGTGTCTTTCACTGGTCGGATAATTATTTAATAAGTATTTGGAAATGACTTTCCAGATTCTGTCCATTTGATTGAAATTTGTCCCAAACTAGGGACAGAGGTCCAGTCCTACAAACAACACATCAATGAATTTAAAAATCACAGACATGGAAAGATAAAGCAGAACACAGATAAAACATGCCCGATTTTCTGATTTCTTGTCTGTTTGCTTTGTAACTTTCTCCTTTAGAAACTAATTTGGAGTCGGGTATTGTGACACACACCCTTAATCCTTACACGGCAGAAGCAGAGGCAGATGGATCTCTATGATGAACAAAGGAAGTTCCAGGAGAGTTAGGGCTTTTAAAATCCTGTCTCGAAATTGAAAAACAAACAAACAAACAAAAACAAAAAATCAACCAAACAAAAAGAAGAATAAAAAATTAATTTGGTATGCGTGTGTGTGTGGGGGGGTGCCTTTAAGGAGGGCAGAGGACAGCTTCCTGAAGTCACATATTTCATTCCCCTATGTGAGCCCTAGTGATGGAACTCCAGTCCTCTATCAGGCTTGGCAGCAAGCTCCTTTATCTGCTGAGCCATCTCACCTGCCCTGACTGGTAATGTTTTATCAGTGAATCCAGCTTCTGATTCATCTCTAATTCCTATTGACACTGGCCCCCGTGAGGCCCAGATGTTGACTAGGGGTGTGGGGTGTGAATGCAGGGCTGCGGATCTGCCCTTGCTTTTTTTCCTAGAGCATCTTTGGTGATTACAGAAGACTTACTTGACCGCAGTTAGTAGACAATGGCAAGAACCCCATTCAGGGGCCCTGTGCTATTCCTGGTTGTCAGGTTGAGATGACTGTGAAGAAAATAATAAAACTCATATTCTACTTGACTGCAGCATGTTAGGGATCTCAGGCATAGGAAGAGAGGGCATTACAACTCCCACTGAGAACATCACAGCGCAGCAGCCTCCCTGCTAAGTATCCTCATGTGCTAACAATTACTGGCTGTCCGTCATATACCATGTAAAACAAGCAGCCCCTGTTTTTCAAGCACCTGTGTACGAAATGCTGGACGTATGTCTCCTAGATAAAAAGTTGTGTTTATGTTATTTTGTCTGAATTTACCAGAGTCGAAAGTAATCACTTAGTCTACACTCTCCTTCATTTTCTGCAAAATACTCTACTTATGTTAAGAATCAATGGAAGTTATTGTATTTGCAATTCACAAATTGAATTTGACTTTAGCTTCAACTATGTTTTTTCTACAGTCTGATAGATTTTATTTAGTGTTTGCATAGAATAAGAAGTTGAATATCATTTTGAGTGCACGCGCGGATTAATACATGATTACTGATGAATCTGAAGTCAAATAGTTTCATTCATCTTTAAGGCAAGAAATCTTCAAAGCAAAAATTTTAGAGTTTGTGGCTTTAACTCAAAATGGAACTAAATTTAATATCAAATTAACAGGTCGTTTGTTGTGCAATGATGTAAAGTTCCAGTAAAACTCATGGCTCATGGTGCCTTAAAATACACTTAGCACAACATTTTGAAAGGTAGAAATTTATTTTCCTTCATGAGCGTTCAGAAATTATAGTTGTGAGAACGCAGGAGTATAAATAGACTCTTTCTCCTGACTAGAGGTGTTACCATCCACCTGGCTCACTTCCTTCCCAGGTAATTACACAGGTCTCTTGAAATCACCCCTGGTGTTTTAATTAGACATAATCTTCTTTGTTTCCTATTGAAAACTGCTGCCTCGAGTCTTGCTTTGGGTGACTTTCAAATCAAAGCCCCTTCCCCAATGTTCTAGGAGTTCTTGACATTTTATTAATGAACGCTGTGAGGAACACCGAGCCACCTGAAAGGGTTAGGAAGGCACAACGTCTTATCATCATTTTTGCACCACCCCGGTGACATTGTACAAATCTTCTGCAGGTAAAGAAGGTGACAAGGAAAGAGCACACAGACAATGCTGTCCGTGTACCACGGCACGTTTCTTCTGGAAACATCTCATCCATCTCCAGTAGCCTGGGAAAGCTTTGCATTAGAGAGTCAGTCACTTTACCAATGTGGTGACTGTTTTCTTAACAGTGCACCAAATGTGAATACCAGAATGCTCTGGGAATTATCTCAGTCAGCGTAAAAGGCTATTTTAACTGTGGTTCCAAGAAAGCCCCAGAAGCATGAGGGAATCGCCCCTTAAAAGAATCTAGTGGAGCAGTATCCGAGAGATGCTTGTTCCCACGGAATCTGAGGGTCACTTGCTCACACATGGTGGTTTTCCTGAAATGTTCTTCCAGAACTGTTCAGATGTAAGTTTTCTGGTTCTTTGAGGTTGTGGGGAAACTTCTGGAACTGTATAAAATTGGTTTATAACCTCTGTGCTGAGGCTGCTTTTGAGTCATGAACCTTTACCATATTCTACTTACAGTTTTAAAGGCAGCGTCCACAGAGGGAGTGCACACTGATTATATATGTATACCATACACTTGTTGATTTGCTTGCTGCCTTTGCAGCCATTTTGAATCCTCACTTAAGCTGTTGGAAACCAGATCTACTCCATGGTCTCTGGCCTGCTCCTGGGTGGGGGTTTTAAGATAGCCTCTCTCTTTTCTCACCTCATTGTCCTGTCCCAAAATATAGCACACCCCCATAGCTGCTGACCACAGTAAAACTCAATGGTCAACACCACAGTCATAGAAGTAAGGATGCCCTTTGGTGTATTTTCTTTAAACTTGACAACTTACAACCTCCCAGAGAAACTATGTATGTATATATGTGTGTATGTATGTATAATACTGTCCATACACCTGAATATAAAGAATAATTCCACAGATTCTTTTCTGTCCTCTCTTTCTTCTCCCACTGCCTCAAGGCTTCCTTTTTTACTGAGTTTCCATCAATTCACAAGTCTCTCTAGAAACTATATGTAATAAAATTCTTTATTTTATACACTTCAGTTTCGCTTTCCTGTCATTTCTCATTTGACACATTGCCCTTGAACATAACTTTCTGGTCAAGATTTTCTTAGTGAATGGGCTGTCTTGGTAGAAATAAACTAGGTTCTGGTTAGACAAGATTCACGTGGTGACCACCAATAGACACAAGAGTCATACCAAAGGAAGGGCGGTCACAGTCATGAAGTTAAGTCCTCAGACTTCAGTCAGGACAGAGGCATACCATGACATCCACAACCAAATTACCCAGGTTTCAGAGTGGGGAAACACTAGAACTTATGGCTGTACTCACAATCGGAACTCAAAACCAATCTAGATAGAGACCATAAGGAGGAGCATCAACAGTACCCACCAAAACTAGTAAGAGATATATTTCCCTAATTAGAAACTGGGGGAAATCTGCAAATGGAGTAGTAACTTCTCTGTGAGTCTAAAGGAAGCTCCGCAAAATTCTATCTCCTGGAAGAACACTGAACCAGGTCTCTCACTGAAATGACTCTGGTTTAAGATGCTAAGAAAATAACTCCCGTTAGAGGATTAAAATAGACCAGGACAAGAACATTTTTTTGAACAATAATCTCTGCCTTGATACCCGCTTCGCATTATTTTCAGCTGCTCTTTAGTGAGCACAAGTTATGGCTATGGAACCCTTTCACATGACATTACTGCAGAGTTAAACAGCCATCCTTCAGAGGAGGTAACCCAGCGACAATGAGCTGAGAGCTTTTGGAAAAACTACTACACTTCCAGACGACTTTTCTTCCAGAAACCTTTTGCATTTGGAGAAAGAGCTAACTGCTAAAAACATTCAGATCTTCCACCAATAAACACGTCATTAGTTTTTCTTATTTTCTTCTGGGAAAAAAATAGAAGACTATTCTTTAGTTTTCAAACTGGGATTAAAGAATGTTTAGTCAAAGATGAACATCATTATTAGAAGAGAGCTGAAAATTATAGATGCAGATTCTGGGAGGATGATGTTGGGCATTGCCAAGCTATTGTTAGTTACCTCAGTCAGTCAGTCCAGGTGAAGCCAGAGGAAGGCCAAGGGTGAAGGCTGCTGAGCTATGTGGTACTGTCATCAACCTCTGAAAATACTTCCTTCTGTTGTTCAGTGAAATCTAAACTTCTAGAGCCAAGAGAAGAATGGGATGGTTACTCTGGTGACCAAGCACACACTGTAAATGTTTACACCATCAAACGCAGAGCCTCGCATTCAGCCACGATGCTGACACCCCTGAACAGCCCTCTCCACAGGCCTTCCCATTAAGTGGAGGCCAATAACAACACAGAAATACATTTGAAGAAAACAGACATGACTGTCATGAGTTAAATGCTTCCCCACACCTCCATCAAATGACCTTTTAATTCACAGTGTGAGCATAGCTGGGCAGCTAAGAATCCCACATTTCCATGGAGAGGCACTTACTACTTGGGAGGTGGAGCGGTGCCGTGGAAAGAACATGATTTAACTCATTAGCCTGGCTTCCCATGCAGCTCATAAAGCTAGTCCAGTTACTCTCTTTGTCACTGTTTCCTTGTTTTAAAGGAACCTACTTTGTGGTGTTCGGTGAGGACACGGTAGAGCAAACATTTGTAGAATGTGTGCTTTGGAAGCCTTAACAACTACACCAACATGGATGCTTTGACTTCATTAAAGTTGGCCAGATGATTTTTACCTCATTGATGGAGCTGGCCTTATTTGCCAGTGGTAGAAACACACAAGGACTTGTGACGGTCTCAGTGAATGTAATTGAGCTGGTACTAAAGCATGAGTCTTTCCTTTAATAGCCCCTTAACAATGTGTTAGATTATTTATTTTATTATTACTTATCATTTGTTGTTTTTAATTGAGCTATATATTTTTTCCACTTTCCTTCCTCTGCCCTCCCCTTCCATCCTCCCCACCCTGTCCCCCTACTCCCAAATTACTCAGGAGATTTTGTCTTTTTCTATATATATTTTATAAATGTTTTGCCTACATGTATGTATGTGCACTAAATGTGTATGCGTACCTGGTAACTGAAGAGATCAGAAGAGTGGATAGACTCCCCTGGGACTGGAGTTAAGGATGGGTTGTAGGAGTCAAGAGCAGCACGTCTCTCAGCCTATGAGTCCACTCTCCAGTTCCTACCCAACAGTCCCGTTTGGTAGCTGTCTACACTGCTTTGATTGGTTGTCCCACTCCACAGTGTTATCCTCCTACCTCAGTGGATAATTTGAAAAGTCAGTGATCACTGACCTTGCTTGATGATCTTTACAAGAGTAGGGCTCCCTCAGTGGTCTTTACAGTAAGCCCAATGCACTTACTGAACAAATAATGATGGAATCTATATAATCTTATTACTGTCCGACAGTGTTTTAGCCTAAGTATATGACTCATTTCTCCCCTAAGAACATAGTCCATATGTAGATGGATGAGTGGATATGAACAAAACAGCACACAAATAATCAAAGTCAAATTTCTTTTTCTACAAATTTAACTATTCAAATAAATACATAAAATTGTACTTCTATATAACAGGGCTTGAAATATATTGTGAAAATATTAAATCTAATTAGCAAAAACATTACAAAGTTATCATTTTGTGACAAGAATACTCATTACCACTTTCCTAGCATTTATCAGAAATATAATAATTATTAACTATAGCCATCATGCTGAAAATTAATTTTTATGAACTAATTATAACTATTTAACCTGTTTTATTTTTTAAAAAATTGGTTTTTGCTTGTTTGCTTCCTTTCCCCAACATAATACTTGTATTAATTATTTAAAAATTTCATACAATGACTCCAATGACACTTGCTTCCCATTCCTCCCAGGACCACCCTCCCATGCCTGCACTCCCTGCCCCCAAAAGAACCCTAAAACACCAAGTTCAATTTGTGTATCCCATACGTTCACTGAAGCTTGATCAAACTTTCAGTGACCAGCCCTATCCAGTAAACTGAGTCTTTCCCCCATCCCACTGCCAGAAGCTGTCAGCTGTTAGACTTCAGCATCTTCATCACAGTCTTCAAGGACTCTCTTCAATAGCTTCTGTCTGGACTGGTTTTGTTTATTTGTTTCTTCAGTGGAGGGAGTTTGTCACATAGAACATAGTAAGGAATTGTGCTGATCTAGCAAGGTGTTGGTAATAGATTTTTTTTTCCCTAAAGTCTATATATGATCTCAATACCCAGAGAAGCTGCTTTGGTTTCCTACTATTGAATGGATCTTAAATCCAACTAGATAGCTGTTGTTTGCAGCCACCATGTGAGGGCTGTTTATTGCACCTTAAGGATTATCTTGTCATGCTGGTCATTATCGTAGTTCTTGGGTGTTGCCTCTGGGTAGGACTTCTTAACTGCTTCATTCCCTTGGCAGCTAGCAAAGTATTTTCTGGTATCATGGAAAGTAGATTATAGTCAGGAGGCTTACAGATGAGACTCAGCTCAGATCATCTGAATCCAGTATCGTAAGTGTGTGGTGCCTTCATCAACAGGGTCTTAACCTTCATTCTCTGAGAGGCAACCAAGGGTGATAGCAATAGTCTATATTGTTTGAGGAGTCACTTGGATTACCCTGAACAACCACTCAACACAAGACTTCTGTGCCCTGTACTGGGGTTTTTGTTAGTGCAGGATTCCAGTGGAAGCAGTATAAGTAGCATAAATACATATATAACTTACCTGCATTATGCATAATTTTAGGTAAATATAAAACAATATGATCCATCGAAGCTTTGTTATACAACCTTAATGCTATTTGTCTCTTGTCCCTCCTAATACTTCTATAATTTACCCCCCTCATGAAGTCTCCTTCCATTTTCCCATTCTAAATCCTAACCTAATACAGATAAGTGTAGATACCACCCCTCATCAAAGAAACCTCTTTTTACAGGAAATAGAAACCATCACTGAGAACCATAACTGCTGAGATCAAAGGATGATGGGAAGGCAAACCCTAAAAGTATACCATATCCCCTGCATCTATTGCTCAGAATAGGGGCCAGAAAGACTTTTTGGCCAGAATATCAGAAGTCTGTGGTGAAACAATTTTGCCTGGAAATGACTTCATAAACGAGACTGGAACAATGACAATTTCAATGGGTATGTTAATGGGAAAGATGGAGAATTTCATGGGGTCCCATCCCTAGGAAAAGAACTACAGACAGCTAATGAATGCTGGGGGAAAGAAGATTAGCCTCTCCAGGGCTGAGCCCCCTTATTGGTTATCCAATCCAGTGTTCAGCTCTGAAAGTATGTACACAAAAGCAACAAAGATAGACTTACCATGTTGTATCTATATCTCTGTGCATGTAAATATATATACACTAACATATATATTAATGTATAGGCAATCTTAATAATAAAGATAAAGAGGCTATCAGTTTGAGAGTTTAGGAGAAGACATGGGAAGGATTGGAAGGAGGTACTTGGGAGGGGCTGGAGGGAGGAAAGAGAAAGAGGCAGTTATAACTCTACTCCAATATATATTAAATTAAGTATATTAAAATAAATAAATGCTATTGAGCTAGAAAATTTAGCTTAAGAACGGAAAAAAGGAGAGGAAATTACATAAAGAGCCTCCACGTACCCATGTTCTCATTTCATCCTACACAGTAGTCCACTCTCACTCGAAATCAAAGCATGCAAAAAGTCTCTAAGGGGGATGGCTGTCTGAGCTAAAGGTAAGAAGTCCTACTTTTAAACTGTGAGACACACAATGACACAAATAAATTTGAATATAACAGTTACAAGAAAATCATGTTTAGATGCCAGGAATTTCATTAATACATGTTCATTTTAAAAACGATACAATTAAACTGTTAAAATTATCAAAGCTATAAATTGGGAGAACGACAAAAGCTCCTTGCAAGAAGAGAATAGATAAGTCATTCTAAGACACAGGGTGAGATGGGAAAGATGGGCAATGGCTTTAAGGAAAGAGCCTGTGAGCAGTATAATGCCACTGACAAGAGCCACTTTAAATTAATGAAAAAGCAAGAATTCTTTTATTTCAGAAGCATTGCTAATCATATAACAGAAATTAATGCACATCTATGCTCATATTTAAAAAAATTTCTAAACACAATTAACAAAATTCTGAATAAGAACAGAAAGGTAATTTAAGGTAATATAAATTACAGAAAGCAAAACAAACAAACAAAAATCCCAATGAAACAAAAGAGATTTCTCAACTCTAGCACTAGTAGCCATATAACAATGGAATCTTTTTGGAGTGGCTAAGGAGAGAGAAATGAATTTTCAACATGGGATGCTAAGATGAACCTGTAGATTAAGAGAAAATAGTGATGTTGAGATATTCCATGTAGTCTTGGAGAAATATCCTTCAACACTTGCTGGAAAAAAAAGTCAGAATGAGGTTCAAACACAGACCTGGGTGTGGCCCAAGAAACAATAGAAGAATCCTGAATAAGCAATGACATTATAAAATAATTCTGAGGATGAATTCTGGAATCTAATATCAAAGTGAATCTAAAATAGGGGTGATCAGTAAGTGGCAGGAGGTGGGAGACTGGTGTTGATCCAACTAAGTTGTGTTGAGAGAGGGCCTTTGTTCAGTCCTGGCTACCCAGCTAGCTTACACCTGAAATAATCACACAGAAACTGTATTAATTAAATTAATGCTTGGCCCATTATTTCTAGCCTCTTACTGACTAGTTCTCACATCTTGATTTAACCCATTTCTAATAATCTGTATATCACCACGAGGTCGTGGCTTACCGGGAAAGATTTAGCATGTCTGACTTTGGTAGCTCCATGGCGGTTCTCTCTCTGATTCTGCTTTCTTCCTCCCAGAATTCAGTTCTGTCTTTTTTTCCACCTACCTAAGTTCTGCCCTATCAGGCCAAGCAGTTTCTTTATTAATTAACCAATGAAAGCAACACACAAACAGAAGGACCTCCTACACCAAAGTTGTGCTAAGAAGCAGTGCTAGGGATCTTCTGTTGGCTTTACTTTGTAAAATCTCCTCTTCCCCAGCCACTTTCTGTCCTAGATGGCTGACTTGAGTGTATTACATCATCATGATTCCTAGCTTCTGTTCAGAAGCTGGACTGGTTAGTTTTATGTCAACTTCACACAAGCTACAGTAGTTTGAGAAGAGAGAACATTAACCGAGAAAATGCTCGGATCAAATTAACCTGTTGGATAGCACATGGGACATTATTTTAACTAGTAATTGATATAGGAGGACCCAGCCCATTGTGGTTATTGTCATCCCTGGGCAGGTGATTCTAAGGTACATAAAAATGTAGGCTGAGTAAGTCATAGGGAACAAGCCAGTAAGCAGCATTCCTCTGCTGCTTCTGCATCAGCTCCTGCCTCCAGGTTCTGACCTTTTCTGAGTTCTTACTTTGGCTTCCCTAAATAAATGAATTTGGGTTATATAAGCCAAATAAACCCTTTCAGCCTCTAGTTGCTTTTGGCCATGGTGTTTTAACAGAGCAAGACAAACCTTAATTGAGACAGAATCTCTGATTGATGAGAGGGAGGGAGGAAAGAAAAATCAAGAGAATTTATAATCCTTTCTATATTCCTAGTATTCACCTAAGACTGTCTATTCCTGTCAGTATGTGGTTACTGCTAAATCAGGCAAAGAGAAAGAAAGAAAAGAAAAAAGACTTGTCTTTTCTAGAGTGTCCCTTCTTTTCCCTGAAGCTAGAGTTGGTGCAATGTCCCGCAGTGATTTACTCAGGCTCTTTCATACCTCTGTGAGATATGTCACCTGCAAAAATAGCTCTGAGATAAGTAAACTCTGTCCACATGATCTTCACTTGAACAATCATTTCATTTTGACCCTTGACTAAAACAAAAAGATAAATATATTAAGTTTACACATTTTAAAGCTAAAAATAAAAAAAAAATTAATGAGGGGTCACAAGGGAGGGTGAACAGCAATTTATCCACTTACAAAGACAAAGAAGGACAACAAAGAATCTTAACAATAAAATTTAACTCAGTAGGCCACAGCAAAGAAAAATCCTAGTAAATTCAAAGTTTAAAATATCACCATAGGAAGGAATTAAACTTGTGTCCTGATGCTGGTCATGGTAGATTGTTCTTATTGGAGCCGCCATTGGTTAACATTATAAACATTGGACAAAAACAAAGCAAAAACAATGAATAAAACTCAAACAGAAAGAAACCACAACTGGACAAAACAAAAACTTTCACCTTCTAAAGACAAAGAACAATATACAAATCAGATACTGAATTGGTATTTTTAATTACTTAGTCTTAGCACATTTTTTTAATTAATTAGTATTAGCCCATTTTAAATTTCCTTGGCATGTGCAATAAAAAGTAGTTTCATGAAGCAAGAGTCAATTGACTCGGATAATTATCCTACAATGTGTACATATAACAACATAATACTTTATATACTTGTAATAAGGAAATATATATTTGATCCCTGCCCCTGGATCCAGGCACCAAATTCCAAAAATTCTTAAACGCTTAAGTGATGTTTCTTTTTTCTACTTACAAAGTGACTACTACCATTTTAATAAGGTCTGTCTGCATCAGTCTGTTGAGGCTTGGTTCTCCACTGGAGGTGTTGAGAGACAATCAGACTTTTAAGAGATAAAAAGAGCACGCGGAGTCTCTGGAAAGGACTAATGCAGTTCTCATGAGAGTAGACTGTTATTACCCAGGCCTGGTGCTCTCTCCATTCTGTTACACACATGTTATTCATCTTCACGTGCACACTCTCCTGTATTTGCCTGTCAATGTTAGTATAGGAAACTATCCTTTCTGGCACTACCTACCCATCAGGAAAGAAAAACAGAAACAAACAAACAAAAAAAACCCTCTGTTATTCATAAGTTAGCCAGTGTCAGGTAGCCTATTTTATAAACAGAATATGAACTAAGATAATAAAGAATGAGTAAGAGTTCCTTAACTTGAGTTCCTGGGGCCTAGTTCCCATGTCATCATGCTTTCAATCCTATCCCAGCCTCCAGGAAAGGAAGAGGGGTTGAAAGCTGAGTCTGTTCCCACCAGTTAAGCATAACTACATTATCAAGACTTTACTGTAAAAATCTTAAAAGGACGGGTTTCAGGAAATTCCCAAATTGATAAGATTCCTTGGGGGACGGCAAGAGAAACCATTACGAGAGAGAGCACGCAAGGTCCATGGAACTCTGCTTTGTACTCTCCACCTGGCTATTATCTGCATGCATTGCAATGGCTTTTCCTAAGTGAGGTACAAACATAAGTAAAAGAATGTCCACGAATCCTATGAGCTATTCCAGAAGGTTAAATGAACAGAGGAGGAATAAGGAGCCTTTATAAATGAAACGAAGACTTGACCTCCCCAAGGTATGGATGAGGGGAAGGATTTTTATTGTAGGTATAAAAGAAGAGAACAGTCAGAGGCATCTGAAGGAGTCCAAACTAAACAGGGCCATGGGCATGAGGAGGGCAAGAGAGGAAGAGGAGAGAGGGAGCAAAGGAGAGGTGCCAAAGAAAGGAAGAAACCAAGAGAACAAAGAGGGAGAGAGAGAGATCCAAGAGAAATCAGGAAGTACGTGGTCCAAATGGTAGGGTTATATAGGAATCAGAAACTGGGGAACTGGGGGAAGGGAAGTCCCTGGGCTGGAAATGGTTTGAGGAAGGAGAAAGAGGCAGTTATAATTCTATTCCAATATATATTAAATTAAGTATATTAAAATAAATAAATGCTATTGAGCTAGAACCTCCACGCATCCATGCTGTCACTTCATCCTACACAGTAGTCCACTCTCACTCGAAATCAAAGCACGCAAAACTTCTCTATGAGGGGTGTCTGAGCTAAAGGTAAGAAGTCCTACTTTTAAACTGTGAGACACACAATGATACAAATAGATTTGAGTATAACAGTTACAAGAAAATCATGTTTAGATGCCAAGAATTTCGTTAATACATGTTCATTTTTAAAACGATACAATTAAACTGTTAAAATTATCTAAGCTATAAATTGGGAGAATGACAAAAGCTCCTTGCGAGAAGAGAATAGATAAGTCATTCTAAGACACAGGGTGAGATGGGAAAGATGGGCAATGGCTCTTCTTCCATATGATCTGTACTTGAAACAATCATTTCATTTGGAGAAGAGCAGAAAGGAGCCTCAAGTACTGAATGGGCCCAGCGGTCAGTGTGTGCTTTGATATGCTAATAGGCACCACAGATAGCATTTGCTCTGGGTTTCATTGGTACCTGAGACTTTATATTTTATATTTATATCTTCTTGGCCAGAAGCATAGACCTTAACTGGAACTTGCAACAGGCATCTAAATTGTGGGTAGTCCCAGGAGGTTGCAAGCAGCTTTCACACACCCGGTCAGCAGTGTTTGCGGTACTAGTTATGAAAGCAGAGGAAGAACCATTTCTTACCTTCAGAACACCTCAAATGCATGTAATTTTTATTTGCCAGTCGAACACCAATGAAACTGAGGAACTAATTAAGAAAAAATGACTTATGCCAATGATAAGCTTTTGATCAAAAGAAATAAACGGGCATATTTCTCTTATGGTAAAAGTACCTGAAATTTTCTCATTTAACATGAAGTTATGCATTATAAAGCTGTATGTTTTAAATATGCCCAGTTAAATTTATCTCAAATAAATTATTTTTAATAAACAACACCAAATAGAAAAACAAAATGAAAGTAAAAGAGCGATTATTTGGGATTTTTAATTTTCATTATTATTATTATCATTGTTTAAATATGTTTCGTACTATACATTTTGATTAGATTTGATTAAATCCCTCCCCTGAGTTCTCCCAGTTTCACCCCACCTCCCTACCCCATAACTTCATGTTCTTTGTCTCTCACAAAATAAAAACTAACAAAAAAAAAGGAAATAAAAACAAACTCTAAATAAGAGCAAAATTACCAAATTAAACCAAAACAAGCACACACTGAAGAAGAGTTCATTTCATGAGGGCCAAGTACTCCTAGGCATGGGGCCTGGCCTGGGGTGAGGTTGATAGACCCAGTAACCCCACACTGAGAAAATGGGGTTTCCCTTTCCCAGCAGGTATCACTTGCAGATGACTTCCTGTCTGGGAGTGGGATTTTGGGTTCATGCTCCTTTCTCCATGCTGGGATTTTCTTTGCTTTGAATTAGTGCATGATGTCACAGTCTCTGTGAGTTCATACATGCACCAGACCTGCTTTCTGACAGACACTGTTTCCTTGGAGTCATTCACCACCTCTGGCTCTTAGAATCTTTTCACCTGCCTATAGATGTCTGACCGTTGAGGGAAAGGGTCACCCATCCCATTTATGGCTGAGCCTCCACAGTCTCCCACTCTCTGTACATTGTCCAGATGTGAGTGTCTATGTTAGTTCCCATCTATGTTAAGAAGCTTCTCTGACAAGAGTTATGATCTATATAGGCTTAATCTATATTTATAGCAATGTGTCATTAGCAGCCACTTATTGCTATGTTCATTTAGCAGAATAATGTTTGGTTTTCCCCTAGGGCCTATTTAGCCTCAGGTTCTTGGCCATTTTAGCTTCCATATCATGGTGTTGGTTTTAAGAGTTACAAAACAAAAAGTTGTTGGTTACTCCTCTAAACTTTGTCTCACTGTTGTACCAGTGTATCTGGTAGACAGGTTATAGTTGTAATTCACAGGCTTTATAGCTGGATAATATTCATGATTACTGTTCTTCCTGGGAAGTGTCTTAGTTAGGGTTTCTATTGCTGTGAAGAGACGCCATGAACATGGCAACTCTTATAAAGGAAAGCATTTAATTGGGTGGCCTATAGCTCAGAAGTTTAGTCCAGTATCAACACGGCGGAGCATGCAGGCAGATATGCCAGAGAAGGAGCTGAGAATTCTACATCTTGATGCAAAGGAAACAGGAAGTGAACTGAGACACTGGGGTTAACTTGAGCTTAGAAAACCTCAAAGCCACCCCTACAGTGAAATACTTTCTCCAACAAGGCCACACCTATTCCAACAAAGCTACACTTCCTAGTAATGCCACTCCCTATGATCTTACGGGGGCCAATGACATTCAAACTACCACACAGGTAGTATGCATAATACATTCCAGCACCAAGAAAGCTAGCCACTCAGTAGTGGTGAACGTCTATTTAGGTACTAGCTCAGTTTCTCTGTGTTCAATACATTAAGTGTTGTCTTCAACAATAGGCCCTTAGTGTCAAGGTAACCAATACCCTTTGCTATAACTTTTGTTGTTTTGGGGACCTATGAGACCTCGGTAGCCAATGATTCATTAAGATATATATAGCCCATTCCTGGCACTGGGAGTTTTACTTAGTAGTATGAGATATCTAGTTGGTACATTGTCTCCCTAATTACATGGTGATTCAATTTAAGTTTGAATATACACACACACAAACACACACACACACACATATATATATACATACATATGCACAATCTTAATTTAAACATATGTCTATAAACTTATATACACATATATGTATATATTTATGTATACACACATAAGCTTCTACAAGAGTAGGTTTCCATATGGCTTTTAAAAAGGCCTTTGCTGTTACTTGTGCCCCCCACACCACATATATTCTCCTTTCCCGTTTTCTCCCATGCTCCTCATTTAGTCTTCCTACTCCATTATACCCTTTATCTTTTTTATAACACCGTACTCTATCTC
Organism: Chionomys nivalis; assembly: GCF_950005125.1. Taxonomy (NCBI): domain Eukaryota; kingdom Metazoa; phylum Chordata; class Mammalia; order Rodentia; family Cricetidae; genus Chionomys; species Chionomys nivalis. Next base: position 63,236,326 of record NC_080096.1, on the reverse strand, counting down.
CCCTTCCTTTGGAAATTCTATCCTCTCCCCAATCCTTTATTCTAATACACACACACACACACACACACTCAAATTCTCCTCCTACCAATGTGGGATACCCCTCTGTATGCTGTGAATATCATTGGTTAATAAAGGAATGGCTTTGGGCCTATAGCACAGCTATAGGGGAACAGAGCTAGGTGGGGAAAACCAAACTGAATGCTTGGAGAAGGAAGGCAGAGTCAGAGAGAAGCCATGTAGTCCTGTGGGAGCCAGGCAGAACTTTGCGTGATAAGCCACAGCAATGTGGCATTTCACGGATTACTAGAAATGGGCTAAATTAAGATATAAGTGTTAGCCAATAAGAAGCTAGAGCTAATGGGCCAAGCAGTGTTTTAAATATAATACAGTTTCTGTGTGATTCTTTCGGAGCTGAGCAGCTGGGAAAACAAACAAGTGGCCTCCTCCAACATCTTATACACATACAGATACCAGCAATGAATAACTGTTCTACTTTGCCTGTATCCTTGCCAGCATCTTCTATCATTAGTCTTGGCCATTCTGACTGTAGTAAGGTGAAATCTCAAATAGCTTTATTTTGCTTTTCTCTCATGGCTAATAATACTAAACATTTTAAAAAGTGTTTCTCAGCTATTTGTGATTTCACCTTTTTGAGAATTCTCTGTTTAGTTATATACCTTCCATTTAAATTAGGTTGATTTTCTTGATGTTCAGTCTTTTTAATTCTTTTCATTCTAGATACTAACCCTCTGGAAGATATATAATTGGAAGATGCTGTTCCTGTTCTGTAGGCTGTGGATTGCTTGAATGATGGTGTCCTTTGCTGTACAGAAGCTTTCCAGCCCCGTTAGGTCTTCTTTATTAATTATTGGTCTTAATGCCTGTGCTATCTGTGTCCTCCTGTTCAGAAAGTCTCTTCCTGTGCCTATTCTTTACTTTCTCTTCTATTAGATTCATGGTATCTGGTCTTACTGTGAGGTGCTTGATCAATTCTGAGTTGGTGTCATGCATGGTGATGGATATGGATCTACCTTCTTTCTTCTACACACAGCTAGCCAATTTGACTGTATTGGTTGTTGAAGATGCTCCTTTATTTAGTGTATAATTTTGGCTTTGTTTGTTTGCTTTGAGGCAGAGTATCTGTGCCTATCTCAGGCTGTTTTGGAACTCCCTATGTAGACTCACTACATAGACTCTGTTCAGTTTTTTTTTCTAGATGACTCATCTATTTGTAAAAGTGTGATATTAAAGTTAACCACTATCACTGTGTTACAGTGAATTTGTGATTTAGTTATAGTTCTTTTGTGAACTTGCATGCCTTTGTGTTGGGACATAAATGTTTAGACTTGTAATAGCATCTTGATAGATTTTTCCTTTAATAAGTAAATAGTGTCCTTCCCTATACCTTCTTATCAATTTTGGTTTGAAGACCATTCTTGTTAGATATTGTAACAATTATGCCTGTTTGCTTCTTGGATCTATTTGCTTGGAATATCTTTATCCATCCTTTTTCCCTGAGTGATATCTGTCCTTTATGTTAAGGTACATTTCTTGGATACAGCGGGAAGCTGGACCCCATTTTCTAGTACAATCTGTTAGTCTGTGTCTTTTTATTGGGGCATTGAAACTATTAATATTGAAAGTTATTATTGGGCATGTTTATTCATTCCTGTGGGGTTTTTGTTGTAATTATGATGTGTTTCCTCTTTCTTTTCATTAACTATTCTGGGATTTTTTAAAAATTCTTTTTATCCTCTTGGGTATAGTTAACCTTCTCTTCAGACAGGTTTTGCTTCTAATGCTTTCTTTAGGTCTTGATAGGTAGATGAGAATTTCTTAAATTAATTTGTTTTTGTTGTGGAGTTTTTCTTTCTACATTTATTATGATTGATAGTTTTGCTAGCTGTAGTCTGCTCTATCATCTGAATTTCAGTGTCTCCAGAGAGAAGTCATGTAGGCCTGCCTTTATATATGACTTGGTCTTTTTCTCTTGCATCTTTTAATATCCTTTCTTTAGTCTGTACATTCAGTGTTTTAATTATTATGTTGTATGAGGAGTTTCTTTTCTGGTTCTGTCTATTTGGTGTTCTGTATGCCTCTTGCACATTGATAGACGTATCTTTTTTAGATTAGGATAATCTTCTTTCATGATTTTGCTAAAAATGTTTTGTGTCCTGAAGGTCCCACAAACCAGGCACCATGTTGCAACATCTCTTGGTTGCCCACAAGACCACCTTTAATGCTGGTGTTAGACATAAAAATGTCCATATGGTTCAAGACATAGCCCAAGATTCACCATTGTCCTGTCACAGCACCTGGATATGAAGATTGGGGTGGGGGCAATTACAGAATAATTTTAGGCACCCAGATTGCGGGGGGGGGGGAACAGGAGACTTAATCTCTGGACCTCCATTTTATCTTCTAATAAAAAATTACACCGAGTTACTTGCCGAGAAGTAAGATGTCTTTGAAGTCAAATATTCTGGGCTTTCAGTTGATGCTAGGTAGTTAAACTGTTTCCTTCCCTGAAATGGAAGAGAGAGGTTTCTGACCCTTAGAGAGGAATAAAAGGAATGGGAAGGAGGAAAGGTGGAACATAGGAGTATAGGTGGAACATAGTTACTTTTTTTTGTTTAATTTTGAAATTTTTCATTCTTTATTATCAACCCACAATGATAGCTTTGATTGTAGCAGTGGACTCCTTTACTGCCACAGTGTATCTTTCTCAATCTCGGTTGGAAACCCTTTGGAAATGGTTTAGGGAATTGCAGTCATTGGACTTTGGGTTTGGTCAGTGGGCTCTGGTTTTTTTACGCAAAGCTGATTCTCCTCCATGGTCAAAACTGTTAAGTGGCTTTCAAATGTATTCCTGCTAAAACCACTCTGAAGGTGTTACATGTAAACAAATGAGTGAGTCACATGGCAAAGCATCCTGTTAGACCAGTTCTCAACCATGCACACTTTAGACCAAGGCTCAGTTTTCAAAGTGCTTTCCAAATCAATATTTGCCAACCTCTAGGGAGCCTTCTGCTATCTCACACAATTACACTGCACATAATATTTCAGTCACTGATGGGCTGCATGTTCATCTGTGGCCTTCAAAGATTATAATGGAACGGAGAAAGCATTCTGCCTGGTGATGCCACAGCTGCCGTCTTCACAGCACAATGCATCGCTCTCATGTTTGTGGTGCTGCTGATGGAAGCAAACCACCTGTGCTGAAATATGTATACAGGCATGATAGAATATACAATTATGTATGATGTGTAATACTGGGCAATAATATAAATGAGTACTGAACTTTATACATTTATGATACTGCATACTTTTTATTGATGTTTTAATATGCATTCTTTACACATATACATGCACACACACACACATACACACTTACTGTAAAGTAGGACATCATGCACAGCAGAGCAGCTTCACCCTTCTGTATTAGTTACTTTTCTTTTGTTGTGATAGAATACAAAGATCATGGAAACTTATAGAAGAGTTATTTGGTCTTATGGTGGTTCCAGAGGGAAAAGAGTCCATCTGGGCTGGGTATCACGGCAGTAAACAACAGTCATAGGGGTAAGAACCGCTCTCACTGACACACAAGCAAAGCAGAGAACAAATTGGAAACAAAGCATGGTTTTGAAACCTCAAAGCCTTTCCCCCAGTAATATACTCCCTCTTGGCAAAACCACATCTTCTAAGCCTTGCCAAAAGTGTCAACACCTGGGGTGGGTGGGTGGGCATTCAAATGTGAGAGACTATTGAAGACAGTCTCATTCAAATCACTATATTTTCATGTTTGTTGCTACTTGATTTCGTGGAGGCCATGGGGAACAGTTGCTTAGACTTCTGGGCTAGTGTGAGTACAGTCTATGACGTTCTTACGGTGATGAATTCTCAGAACACATCCTCACTGGTGAAGGCTGATCACCCAGAGTCTATGTCTGGAAGCAAGGAAAATATTGCAGTAATGCTGTCAACTAACTCAGGCCTGATTTGACATTCGCAAACTGGCTCCTTAATTTCTCCTTTCTGGTCCAGGATCCAACCCAGGGTCTTATGTTGCGTTTACTTTTAATGTCTCTTTCATTTCCTCTAATCAAGAATATTTCTCATTTTTTTTCTCTCTACATTGACACTTTTGAAGAGTACTGGCCAATTATTTTGTAAAATGTTCCTTAATTGGTATTTGTCTGATGTTTTCCCATGACTTGATTAGGTTATGCAATTTTGGCAGCAGTATCACATGAAGAATGTACCGTGCGCAGTGCATCCTATCAGTAGGTATATGATGTCAACGTGCCTTATTACCGGCAATGTTAACTTTGATCACTTGATTAAAGGCCTGTCTGCCAGATTTCTCCAGTGTAAGGTTTTATTTTTCCCTTTATAATTAATAAGTATCATATGGGGGAATACTTTGAGACTGTCCACATATCCTGTTTCATGTCATACTTTTCACCTACGGATTTGAGCATCCATTGATGATTTTTATCTGTAACAATTGTTACTGTGCTGTTTGACTTATGGTGTTTTCTGTAGCTATTATTTATTCTCATTCACTGGAATTTTGCTGGCTTGAGCACTTGTCTGAGGTTCCATCTATTTGTTGAACTGATGATTTATCTATCACTATGAAGTCATGGATATATGCTTTATTTCATGGTTAACATTTATCACTATCACAACATTTTATTTTCTCAAAATTTTCCATATTTGGCTAGATACTGACTGGTTTTGGTATACTCCATTTTTTTGATCACTTTGAACACTTCTTCAAGTTTTGGTATACAAGATACTCTAAATTGATCTGAAAATAAAAAAATAAATCACCCAATTGAGAGACAATAACATTTAAAGGCAGAATCTCAAATAAATTTATAACAGATGAACAAATGACTTAACACATAATTGAGATCCCCAGGAGAGAAGGATAAAAAATGGAGGGAAAAAGTCTATAACAAAGTTGGTAGATGTATTGCAAAGCATTCTAGACTCAAACATAGTCTTAGAACATTCAAGAAACACGAAGCTTGGTACTTACTTAAAATGAAAAATATTCTTATGAATACTATGAACATGTCTAAACATTAAATAAAAAATTAAAAAGCAACTAAAGAAAAAGATGTATCAACATTAAACAAGCAATGATGATTCTACTGGTCAGGGTTGTGAGAAAAACTAGAAAGGTCAGTAGAATGGAATTTTTAAGGTATTGAAAAGAAACATAAAGTTAACCAACCTACAACCCTATACCTAGTACCACCCCTCCCCCCAAAAAAACCCATTCTATGTGAGAAGTAAAACAGAAACATTGTCCTGCAAGCACGAGGAAGTATGGTCGTAGATATATAAAGGAAGTAGCATTACTCAATTGAAAAAATAGCATGACATGAAAATAAAATCTTATCAAGTAATAAAAGCCAACTTAGATATAAAATATGTGAATAAATATAAAATTATACTGCATGCTTAAAACAGTAATATTATTTTAGTGTAATAGAAATTTAAAGTAAGTAGAGATGTTAGATACATTCGAAAATGGTTTTGTAAGATTGAGTTCTTTGGTAAACATTAAATATTTAATTTTAAAACAACTGTAATAAGTCAAAGATGCAAACAATAATTTCTCAAGTTATCTAAGTGATTAATCTAGAGATATAATCAAAATATTTGGGTAACAAGAAAACAATAGAATTTGTGGTTGTTTTCATATAAGACAGGACTTGGGGAAAAAGAAAAAAAATAAGACAAAAGAAGTACAATACCACAGGCTACAATAGATTACATTGATCATAATAAATGTTAATATACTAAGAATTATATTTAAAATATGGAAATAGAATAAACTGATTATGCACTGGATAAGGCAATATAATTTAAATATCAGAACACAGATATTTTGAAGGTAAATGGATAAAAAATACAGAATATATAAGCATTAAACAAAAAACTGGTAAAATATTATTATAATTTTATTATTTCTACTAAACAAGCTATCAGAGGAGAAAAGTAATCAACAATTTTATCCAGTCAAAACTTTGTGAGCAATAATAATTACATGCCCACTGGTGCAATAGTGGAACAGACACCACAAGCATTGGGAGTAACCAACCCTATTTCTATTGTATTCATGTTCCTCTCAACAAGATTAAATCTATATCCAGAATCACTGGGCTAAGAATCCATAGCTAGACAGGTCCAAGTCCCTAGGGGAGAATCTACTACTATTATACTTTAATTGGGCAGAGTATTAAACTGACTCCTAGTATTTATTTTTAAACACATGGATTAATTAATTCCTCAACCCTTACCAGAGAAGTTTTATTATTATTGTCTTTATTATTATTGTCATCATCATTATTTTGAAATAGATGGCAATGAAGAGAGATCCACAACTGGGCAAGATGCATAAGAGACTGCAGGATACTCTGCCCTAAATGGAATAAATATAATGTGCCCTGCCTCATAGAACTTAAGGATTATTGTAGAAGAAGGTTGTAAAGAGTATAAGAGCCTGGGTCAAAGAAAGACTACAAGAAAACTGTGTCTTCTGGACAAAGCAAGGTAACCGCACATGTGAGCTTACAGTGGTTATGATAGCATGCAGAAGACCTGCGGAAACTCAAGGCAGACTGAATTCCAGCATGATGAGGGGAATTGAATATGAAACGACGTTTAGCAGAAAGCTATTGGTCATTATTAGTTGCTGGTAGAGAGAGTGTCAGTTTTCTCTATCAGTATAGCCCTGGTAGGTCAACTATGCTCCGGTGGAAGCCTACACATCCAAAGATATTTGGAGAGTACAAATTGTCATGATAGGTTGGGGGAAAAAAAGAACAAAAAGGTTGATGAGTAGGGAAGGGGGAGTGAGTCTAAATAGGAAGAGTTGGGGTGTGAATATTATCAAAACACATTGCACGATATTCTTAATGAATTAATAAAGCTATAAAAAGAGAATCAACAGAAGAGATAAAAAAATAAGGACTTTAAAATAGATAGCAAGGTATATCTAAAACATGCTTGGGAGTGTGGTGATAGTAAAACCTTAGTACCAATTTAACTACCTTCAGAAGGAAAAAAAAAACAATGGCAATTTCTACTAGAGTACATGAACTTCTAGGCAAAAGATTCACTATGTGTTTATGTGTGTATTTTCTAAGGCAGCTTTTAGAAAGTCCTTCAAACTTAGCAACTTAAAAACACACATTTGTTTTTTAATAATTCTGGGTTTCAGAAACATGAATATTACCAGAGTAAAATTCAAAGCACTGGCAGTCCTGGCTCTTTTGGAAAATGATGTGGGATTCCCCTCTGTATGCTGTGAATATGTTTTATTAATTAATTAATTAATCATTGGTTAATAAAGAAGCTACTTTGGCCTATGGCAGGGCAGAATAGAGTTAGGTGAGAGAACTAAACTGAATGCTGGGAGAAAAGATGGCAGAGTCAGGGAGATGCCATGTAGCTGCGAAAGGAGAGAGATGCCCTGGAACCTTGCCAGTAAACCACAAGCCTCATGGTAATACACAGAATAATAGAAATGGGTTAATTTAAGATGTAAGAGCTAGTTATAAATATGATTGGCCAAACAGTATTGAAATTAATATAGTTTCTGTGTGATTATTTCTGGTCTGGACAGCCAGGAACAAGCATGCAGCCTCTACCAACAGGAAAATGTCTTATGGAGAATACGCATCTATGCTTTTCACTTTCTAAAAGTAGTTGCATTTTTAACATCTGGTGCTGATGTAGTATTGTCATCTGTCAATCTGTTTGTTTTGATTTCATTGGTTAATAAAGAAGCTGCCTTGGCCCATTTGATAGGCCAGCCCTTAGGTGGGTGGAGTATACAGAACAGAATGTTGGGAAGAAGGGAAATGGGTCAGACGTGATGAAGCTCCGGCCCAAGATGGATGTAGGCTAGAATCCTTCCTGGTAAGCTACTGCCTGGTGGTGCTACACAGATTATTAGAAATGGGTTAGTCGAGATGTGAGAGTTAGCCAAGAAGAGGCTAGATATAATGGGCCAGGCAGTGTTTAAAGGAATACAATTTGTGTGTTGTTATTTCTGGGGCTACTAAGCTAGCCGTGCAGGAGCCGGGCAGCAGAAACGCAGCCTGCAGCTCACCTTCTATATGGTGCCTCTCTTTGATCATGTCACTTTTCTCCTTTTGCTTCGATTACATAACCATCTTTTCTTTCTATAGTCTAATTTCTCTCTGGCTCCTTCCAGGGACAGTTGTGATTACATTAGAATACACCAGCTAACATAGGGCAATCTCTCTACCTTATGAAATCTCAAGATATCATGCCTGCAAAATCTCTTCTGCTATGACATTCACAAAATCTGGTTATCTGTACGTGACATATTTAGTCTACAACAGTATAATATTTCTTGACTTGGTCAGTCTCTCTCTCCAAATAAATAGTTTGAGTATATATCCAAATTATATACCCACACATTAAGAAATTTAGAGCAAGTGAGAAGTTTGGCAAGAAGTAGGCAGATGGTAGAAATGGTTAGTTTGGTGTGTTGGAGGTCACTATGTGGTAAAATTGTAGTAAGATGAAAGAATAGAATAGAGAAATGATCAGATAATTATTTTCACAGCTAGACACATTTCATCTGTGCCCGTGTTCAGAATGTGACCACAGAGGTAGAGGCATTTCGCATGGTGGGGTAAATTCGTGCAAATAAGAACACAAGAACTTGGTGCTGGCTAAGTCATCAGCACAGAAGTGTGTTTTACTCTAATGGTGTTTAGATCATGCATGGAGAAGAGAGGTGTTGCCCAAGTATAGAAATACTCAGTAGATGACTGAATGCCCAGGAACTGATTTTAATAAAGTAAATAGGCCAAGATGGTGTTCATTGGTACCAGGAATAGACATAAAGCAGACAGTGCTGAAAGGCAACACTACCTGTCTAAGTGGGACTCCGTGGGTTTAAGTTGTCTGTGCAATAGCAAAGTGGTTTTGTGCAGTAGGCACCTGGACCACAAAGGGTGGAAAGTCAGAATAAAGTAGACTCTAATAATTTGTAGATACTAATATAAATAAAGGAGACTAAAACAAGAGAAACAGCAATTTTCAAATATCATTTAAATTCTATTAGAAAATGCACAGTGTATGTCCCTCATACTTTTGGTTCCTGATTCTATTGCTCAGTTTTTTTTCTGTGATTATACGATGTGTGTTCTTTCCATTTTGTATGCATGAACACAAATAAATTCACACATGTACCTCATTTTCTCAACTTGGTCATCAGATTTTTAATTTCAAGATGTAATTATGGATGAAGCAAAGGGTGACTGTATATATAGATAATATATAGATAGTATTTGGTTTTTATCTACTAGTTTGTCAAAATTTAGTCTATGTTATCAATTATGGCTCTGTTTTCTTAAACTGCTGATAACTGGCTATGACCCAGTTTTATAACATTAAAGACTTTCTTCTTTGTTCACCTCATTTTAAGAAGAAGATGTTAACGTATTAATTCTTTAATTCTTTTATACACATCCTGCTTTCCTACCTTTAGTTATGGTGAGGATATTCTGAAGGTGACAGAACATACCCTGGGGGAAGAAAAGAGCAAGAAGATAAGAGGGCTGAACTAGAATGACTATCAATGACAACTATTGTATGCCAGTATACAATAATAGCCTAGAAAAAAAATGGGTTCATTCCTAGAAACATACATCCTAGAATCAATGATGAAGATAGGGGAATCCTGAATGGACAATGACAAGAAATATGAATCAGCAACCAAACTTACCAACAAAGAAAAAGCTTCTCATAAGAGAGCTTCCTGATGCCTAAACAAAGAATTAGTGTCAATCCCCCAAATACTGGAGAAAATGAAGCAGTGTTAATCTGATATTGAATGCAGGGCAGACCATGAGAAAAGAGGGAAGAGATCTCAAAGGAGGGGAAGGAGAATGTAATAGAGTATGCGACATGAAAACAGAGTGTGAATGTCTGGAGAAGTACCAAACCAGGCAGGGAGGGAAGGAGGTAGGGAGAAAGGCAGTCCGGGAGAGGAATGAATGAGAGCAATGTATGTAACACAAATGGACCCCACTACTTTGTACACTAATTTATACTAGTTAATTAGATAAAAATAATTTTAAAAAATCAGGGAAGAACTCTGTAAGAAAAAAACCTCATCATCGAATATTTCTAGTGACCATATGCCACAAATCCTCAACAAGCACTAGCAAAACAAATTAAATATTTCCTTCAATGCAATGGACCACACGCAATGGCCATTGCAAGTTGACTCTGAGGTAGACAAAAGGTTGAAGCAGTAAATATGATACATCTCATTAAGAGAATGAGGCTACAAACTCTGCATTCTTCCTGGTAGAGTCAGAAAAAAAGCATCTGAGGAATGGAATTGCAACACTTTTTTATCTGGAAACATAATAAAGACCACAAGTGATGCTCACTGTTAACACCACACTCCATGAGAGAAAGTTGGAGGTTTTTTTTCCAAGGTCAGGAACACTTGTGCTTGCTACTTCTGGTCATTATAGCACTGAGCATCTTAGACAGATCAATTCTGCAAACAATGGATAATGACCTCAAACTTGAAAAAGAATATCCCTCCTAGAAAACCCTAAAATACTAAAGAATTCAAGTGAACAAATGCCTTTATTAAAGTTGAAGGATATAAAATGAACATATAAAAACCATTGTGACTGGGAATGCTACGTAATAACAACCTTTACAAAATAAACAGGAAAGTATTCCCATTTATAAAAGCTTTAAAAAAAATTCAAAGAACCACTAACCCTAGTGATAAATTATTAAAGAGTTGAAAGATCTATAAACTGTAAAACATTTATGAATGAAATTTTAAAAGAAGTAGATGAATGAAGTAATGTGCAGTATTCATGGATTGTAATAATTAATATTGTTAAAGTGTAAATACTGCCTAACGTGATTTACTGACTCCATGGAAGCAAATTCTAATGACATTTTCCACAAAATAGAACAGCGATGCACAAATTTGTAGGGAGTTAGAATAATTCAAAACAGTTAAATTCAACTTCAACAAAAATAGAAGCGATGAGGCCAGCCTGGTCTACAAAAATAGTTCCAGAACAGTCAGAGCTATACATATAGAAACCTTGTCTTGAAAAACAAAAACAAACAAAGTAAAACAAACAGACATACAAAAAAACAGAAAAAAATATGAGATGAAATCAGCTTATTCCCCAAGTTCAAAATATCCTATAAAGCTTTAGTAACTGTTTGTATAAGCATAGACGTAGGCCTGTGGAGCAGAATAAGTATCTTGGAAAGAAAGAAAAGCAGTTAAAGCCCATAGAGTTTCAGAAACTTCAAAAGCACGCAATAAAGAAAGGACAGTCTTCACTAAGTGGTACTGAGAAAACTGGATGCCCACACACAGAACAATGAAATTGGAACTTTATTTCACTTTATATATATAAAAAAACTGAACTCAAAATGGAGTAAAGACTTAAACATAAAACCCAAGATCATACAACTGCTGGAGGTAATCACAAAGTTTCCCTCTGTGAGAATAGACAGTGGTTGCTGGGATCTGATACCACAGGGGCAAAGACAACCATGCAGCAGAAGGAAATGCTGTGCATGTTATGTTACTGATGAGAGAAATTCATATCAAATATATGTAAGGAGAACAAAGACTCAGTTGCAAAAGCAGAAATAACATGGTCCAGTAATGGGCAGAAGCATGAAGAGATATCTGCCTGTCAGGAGACCCAAGTGACAAAATAAAAGGGGGGGGGGGTCCATCCTGTTTAATACCCCTTATGAAAAAGATTAAACAGCAAGTGGGGAGAAAGGGAGAATTTTAAATTACTAGTACAGCCATTCTGAAAAACAAAACAGAAAGTTTTGCAAAGAAATTACAAACGGGATTACCATCTAATCCAGTCACTTCCCATCTGTGTGTGCAAAGGAACTGAAATCAGTGCACAGACAAACTATCTCTGCTTCCATAGCCGCCTGTTTCTCAACAAACGTGATAAGGAATCAAGCTGCTTATCAATAGAGATGTAGATGGATAATAAAGATATGATAATACTACTTAGTGAGAGAAGAAAGAAGTCCTGTCGCAGAGAAAACAGGAGGTCATTCTACGAAGTGAAGGAAGCCAGACACGGGAAGACAAATGCCACCCAGTGTCACCTAAGAGAGGGCCCTAGAGGAACTGAATTTTAGAAGCAGACTGGCGTGGTCCCTGAATAGGGCGGGTGAGCGGGAAATGGGGATATGTAGTTTAGGGGTACAAAGTGTCAAACCATATGAATACATTTTGGAAACCAAGCACAAAGTATGGTTAACTTAACTAATATAGTGTATTGATATTCCAGAAATAAAAAAATGGATATGAGAAGACCAGAGAGATAGAGCCATGGTTAAGAGGACCAGGTGCTCTTCTCCAGGCCCAGGGTTCACGTCCTCGTGCCTACATGGTGATTTATGTCTGTTCATTGTCATGCACGGCCCCCTGAACTCATGCTCACGAACACACACAAACACATACACACACACATTTAAAAATAAATAAATCTTAAGGACAGAAAAACCAAGGGAATCTGAAATGTTATCACATACACACAAAATTAAAGTGGTTAATTTTGGCATCGCAACAGACATCTAACAACACATCACACTGTACACCAGAAATACAAGCAACTGCTATTTGTCCTATACCCTCATGATGTTGGGGGCAGGGAGTAAATGAGAAAAAGGTGGAGGAAGTGGTCAGGAAGTCAGAAAATGTCAATAATACAGGGAATCAAATGGATTATGTTTCCCTTTAGCAACCTGTTCTAAGACTAATTGCTTCTTTATGTAGGATTCTAGGTCCTAACCAGAAATGAAGTAAATAAGGGCAAGTTCCAATCTTTAATAAGCATGATAGGATTAATATAATCAATTTTCACACCATATCCCAAAAGCTACAAATGTAGAAGGAGCAATGAACTTGAGCAAAGGGGAAACCCGTGTCTCAGGTCTGCTAGTTCTGTGCATTCTGACAAGTCTATTTCTCTGGCCCTTAGTTCTATCATCTGGAAGCTGGAGGGAATAAGGGGAAAGACACAAAAACTTTAGTTTTCATTTGTTTGTTTGCTTTTGTGTTTTTGAGACAGGCTTTTGCCGTGTAGCTGGGTCAGGAACTCGCTGTGTAGCCCAGATTGCTCTTGAACTTTTGATCCTCCTCCCTCTACCTCCCAAGAGCTGGCACAATAAGCGTGTGGCACCATGTTTCACCCTAAGTATGGTGTTTATTAAAGCCTCTCGCAATAATAAAATTGCTGTTTAAATGAAAAGAAATGTGGTATGACTCAGTGTAACCGTGGTTGCATGACAGTCTGTAGCTAGCCCCTCCGCTTTGAGAAATGTGCCCCCGGTGCTGTAGCTCAGTACAGAATAGGTTAATTCCCGTTAAGATTTTGCCTTGTATTTTAAACCAGACCATTATAAAGGTAAATTCAAGTGTGACAGCTCAAGTTGCCAAATGAGCGGCAGTTTGGGGTTTCCTTTGCAGCGCCAGTGATTAGTTTCCTTTGCTGTTTAGGTGTCAAATTCTGCGATGATCTCACTCCCACGAGTTTTCGTGGAAAACCCGAAATATCTTAATAAAAAAGTGTAGGTGCGAGAGAAATTTGAGCTCCCGCAAGGTGTCAGAGAGCCCTGAGACGGCTCTGTGAACCTGTCTTTTAAGCAACACCTACAAAGTTTTACAATACAGGTTCTCAACTGTCGCTTTCAGGGACATCGTTGGTCGGCCTGTCTCCCAAGCCTGTGCTCCTCCGCCCGCGCTAAAAACTGGCCCTCAGTTTATTTGTTCGCTGTTTGACTAGCAATAGGTCTGTTCTTAATTTGTGGTCAGCTGCATGGGTGAGTTCAGCATTGCTAATTTTGGAAGGAATTATTTGAGGTGGAACCTTTGACAGGAACTGAGTATCAAAACCTGAATTCCGAGTTATCTGGAGTTTGTTATAATGGGATTTTTCCAAATCAGGATGCTGTCATTGGTGTGTATCCGATGAGCAAATGTTGAAAGAAAGCTTTGTTCCACACGGTTATGCCAGTAGCGGATATATACAAAGTCGTGTTGGGCATGACTACATCAAGGCGGAAGTGTAGCTAAAACTGAACTTCAAGTAATTCCGGTTCTAGACTGTGAATTTGCAGTAACAGCCCCGCGGGTGGGAATGAAGTGCTTTGAGCTGATTTCCACTAGAAAGTTTCGGCTTATTAGGGTTTCTGTGGGAGACAGAGGTTTTTCGCTTCCTGTTTGGGTACCGGAAATTTGTCTGGTTTTCCTCTGGTTGATCGAGTGCAGATACGCTAAGTGTTCCAGACACAGCTCTGTGCTGCAGAGATAGAAAACTGCAGACCCAGGGAGGCCAGCCTCTGCACCGCGTGTATTTAATTAGGCTGCATACTGAGCAGAGTTTAGAGCAAAGTTTATTCTTTACTTGTCATTCCAGGATGTTGCAACCTAGGAGGAAGAAGGTACCCCGTTTCTCTTTAAAGGCCATGCTATTCCTGCAATCAGTGGGTGGGGAAAGAGGATGTAGCCGCCTATCGATTAGTCACTGAATAAAAGATTGCTAATTTGAAGCATAGATCTGATTTAATTTCAGAAGTTAGAAATAATGTTCGCTTCTCTGTCGCAATATGCTCTCCTCTGGGATGTGAGTCAGTGGTGGAATGCTTGCCTAGCATGTGGGAGCACAAGCAGAATTTCAAAGGGGGGGGGGTGTCTTGGATTGAAATTGGGTATGGAACTCAGGCCACCCACGTGACCTTGTGAACGCTGTGAGCTTTCGTTTCTCTGTTCTAGCTTCAGCAGTGGCAAGGGTGTGCTGTTGACTGTGGTGCTGGCCAACCAGCCCACTTAGAGCTTATATTCACAGTTATCAAGAAATGACCATAATGTCCAATTTTGGAATCATGTAAAGATGAAATAATCCAATATGCGAAAATGCCATTTTGGAAGAATCTGAAACTCTGTTTCTCTCACCATGAAGGTTAATAACCATAAGAAAAATAATTTAGTTTGAGTTTTATTTTAAAAAGGTACATGTGTTTATAGCTACTTCTGATTTACACTATAGTATTAGTGGGTCCCATCACAATAACATTTACTTCAAAATGCTACATCACAATTTAGAAAGCACCATAACAGACTTCTTTTCATATTAAATTGGTTGAGGAAAATGCATTTATATTAATTGATTATGGCATTATTTCTTGTCATTACATGTTCTGGGTTTATCATAGAAATAAAGATTTATTTATGTTTTTAAAGATTTATTTTATTTATTTGTGTGCACATACATGGAAATGCCTGTGGATGCCTACAGAAGACAGATGGCCCCTGGAACTGCAATTACAGAGGGTTGTGAGCTTGTTGAGAAGCAAACTCTGGTCCTCTAACAGAGCAGTAAGTGCTCGTAGCGCCTGAGTTCCTATTGTACTCCTAGAACTGAAGAAAATTTTGTAAGAAGGGGTTAATTAATAGCTTATAGGACATCTATAGGAAGTCAGTCTTTGCTTTTCTGCTTTGTCTGATGAGAAAAAAAAAAAATCCAGTATTAAGAGAAGATAGTCTGCAAGGAACAAGCAGAAATCACGGAGTTCTTTGTGTTTATGTTAAATTCAGATAACATTTCTTCCCACTCCTCAGTGGGAGACATAGTGTTAAACTCCAGTCCTGCCCACTCAGTTCTTGGCCACATATAAATGCACACACACACACACACACACACACACACACGTACATACATACATATATATCACAATATTCTCTTATCATCTTATGTGCTTTATGAAAAGGAATGGGAACAGAGAAAATAAACATTTAATTTTTCAAGTTATATGAAATTAGTACAGAAGAATGCAATTTGTAATTGTATCTTTTGATTAGTCGAATTATAATTTTGATGCTCTTCCAATGTGGATTTTCCAACTTGATACCCTGGAGTATGCAGTGAGCAGTACCTAGCTCAAAAGAAGAGAGAGATTTTTCTTATTTTGGTAAGTGAATAGCCTCGTCATATGTCTTGTCTGTAAAACAAAGCATCCGTATTGTAGAAAGGACAAATTCTACACAGTGCGAAAAGAAACCGTCTAGAGCACATAGACACATATTTTTACATATTTATTTCTAAATGTACAAACAGGATCTGCTCTACAAAATGCTGCAGGATAGTATTTCTTTCAAATTTATGTAATCAGCCATGTTGCAAGATGGTATTTAAAGCAAACTTAAAGATGTGTTGTCCTTGTTCTGTACTCTCAATCTCTCTCTCCCTGTAACCCAATAAAGAGTAGAGACAAAATGTATCTAAAGTCAGACAATAGAGTATGAAATACCTTGATGCTTAGGGCATAACCGTGTCTCAGATATGAGTTCCAGCACGAGAGAACATTTGTATGAATAAAGTTCAGTTAAGGATTGGGGCTCTGGCTACTCTGTTAGATCTTCAAGTTTCTAGACAAATTTCCATGTTACATTGTCAGGCTATAACCCGAGTTCAGTTCATTAAAATTTAGTTGTTCATGGGAGCTCTCAAAAGAATGATCTTCCTCGCTCTCTCTTCTCCTCCATTCTCTCTCCTCTTCTCCTTCTCCTTTTGCTTCACCCTCTCCATTCCCCTCACCTTGCTTAATGGTCTTTTGGCAGGCTGGGTCTTGTATTTGTAGTATTAATGACAGGCATCTCCCTTCAACACATGGTTATCTGAGTCCTGATTCAGTGCGTTCAAAACAAGATGTGTGTTTCTGAAGACCTTGCTTTGCCAATAGTTCCTGGCAGAACATCTCAGTTGACTGCAATCAAACCCTAGGATTTTTAATGGTGAAACTGAAGTTTAACAAAGGAAAGGAACGAAAAGAATATAAATCCCTCAGATCACTAGATCCATAGTGGACTGCAGCACATTGGTTCATGGTGTGGGGTTCCAGCAATGCTTACGCTAGACATTAGCTAGAGTTTTCCAAAGATAGAGATTATTCCAAAATAATAAAACTCCGTGGCCTGGCAGAGGAAGGCTGACTCATCTTTTATGAGGAAACTAATACTTTTCTGAGTTACTAAAGTTGTTGCATAAGGTCACAATTAACACATTTGCTGGCTCTAATCGCAGAGAGATAAGATCAAACATCCCACAGAGCAAGACAGATGGTATGTGCTGACAGGATGACTGGTGGATTTTGAGCTAGGGTGGGAGTATAGTGCCTGCTACCTGTGCTCTGGTTTTTGGCAGGCACGACCATGATTTTAATAGGCTTCGTGCTCAAGCTCTGAAAGCACTTCTTATAGTTTTACTGCTAGAAGGATCTGGAAAGATCCATCATACCAAAGGCCAAGGCAATGATGAAGAAGCTGGAAAAATCTACCAAGTAACATTTAAGGCCATGAGGAAGATCTTTCAAGAAGACTAATTGATTAAATAAGATGAAGGACAGATGACTGGAATACAGCTAATACCTAGGTTCTTTTTAAATAAATTGTTATACTTTATTAGATTTTACATCTAGAGGATGGAGAGATGCCTCAGGGGTTAAAAGTACTTTGACTTTTATAGAGTATCTGGATTTGATTCCTAGCACACACAATGGTTCACAATCATCTTTAACTTCAAATACATGGCATCTATCTCCCCCTTCTGGCTCCCTGTGGACAAGAGGTCTACATGTGGTGCACAGTACATGCAAGCAAAACGCCTAAACATCTAAAAATAAAATTACACCCAACTTTGTATACTTCTATTAGAAAATTGTATATTTTTCGTGCTTGGGACTGTGTTTGCTTATAAAATATTTATAGATTAAGTTAGTGAAAGAAGAATGTCCTTTTTATTCTTCATAGGACTGCATTTGGGAAGTGAATACAGAAAAGTTTAATTGAATTCAAGGAAGAAAAAGGTAACAATTCAATGGGCCCTGGGTAAATAAAGAGCATCATAAACCACAAGTTAGTGAGCTACTAGCCCAGTCTGTTGTATTTAGTATTAAACTGAGCATAGCAATTACATTTCAAACGATTGTGGGGGGAAACGAGAAACAGAATGAAAGATGAAGAGAAGCCTGTGAGCTAGAGACTTAGAATGTCAACAATACTGGCTGTCTAGTCCTCCACAGACAATTTCAGCTCTGGTTCTGAATGTCTTTCATTGGCTTTGCCCCCCCTTCTTTTTAAAAACTGAAAAATCTACTAATCAGAGGCTGAGGATGTTGACCAGTTGGTATCAGTATTTATCTAGCATGTATACATCCCTGGGTTTGATCTCCAGGACCATTTAAAATCTGTCAGGATAGTAGACTCCATAATCCAGCACTTGGGAGTGGAGGCAGGAGGATCAGAACTTCAAGGTCATCCCTCTGCTACAAGTGGAGTCTAAAGCTATAGGACCTATCCCAAATAAACAAAATGAAATAAAACAAAGCAAACAAACAAAGCAAAAACACGAGTCATTACTGAAAATGAACACCCAGAAAAGGACTAGGACGACTGGAGCTGGAAGACCCAAGTTCAATGCCAGAAAACCATGTAAAGAACGAGGAAGAGAATGAATTGAAAAAAGATGTCCTCTAACCTAAGTACGTGTGCTATGGCATGTATATAGCTTACCTCCACAATCTATTTATTTACATTATTTACAACTAATATTTGTGAAACAAGGACTAGAAAAACATTTTTAAATGATGCTGTCATGTTAGTAGTGTGCATAGCATATAATCCCATCAACACAAACTTCAAATCCAGGTGAAATGAACCTGTGATGATAGAAATCAGATGATAGAAGACCTCTGGATTGCATGGACGAGGAGGTGAGGAGTGAATTCCCTAGGGTTATGGAAAATTTGGTGTATTTACTAGGATAATGGGTAGAGGGGATACACAGGCATAAGACCTGATTGACCTCTCTGGTTGAAATGCACACTTTACTGACTACAGCTATATAACTAAAACAATTAAAATTATAAAAACAATCATTTTTGAAGTATCTATGCACCTGCACATTATAGTATAATGTAAACCAAGCAAGACAAAGTATTATTTACAATCACTCAGAAAAGGAAACGTGAACCGCTCACAAATGCACTCTGGTTACATTATAAAAAGGGTCCTCTTCATAATGAACCTTTGTCTAGAGGATGTTACCATTGTTGGAGAAGAGTGGAAAACAGAGGTTCAAGTTAGGCCATTGGAGACGTTGGCATGACCCCATGTTTTTTTGACTTCACTCATAATTCTGGGCCAATCAGGGCCTTTCTAACGGTCATCTTCTAAGAAGTCAGCCGATGCCTGAAAAGAGTTAACACCCAAGCTTCAGCACAGGTTGGGTAGTTCTTAAATCAGCACACTATGCAGCTATATGTCTAATTCTTATCTCTAGCAGGTCAGAGAGCGCAAGGCGAAGGTAGGAATTAAATGGCTGAGAAAACATGAACGATTTCCAGTGAAAGTTCTCTGGTTGTTAAGAAGTTAGGAAAAACATCCTCTAAGAGTTATTCAAATAAATATGTCTGTCTGTCTGTCCTGTGCGTAAGAGTAAAACAGATTCCCTCTTTGAAGACTCTCACCTATTCCAATCACGGAGAAGCCCTAAAGAGAAATTGCACCGTGTATATCAAAGTTTCAAGCCCCTGTACAGTAGGATAAAAAGCTATATGGTTAACTATTCAGACATAGGGAAGTGTAGTAACAAAGGGAAAGGCTTTGTAGGAGAGGTGTTTTAGGAGGTGCTTTGAGGATTGCGCCGTGGAGGTTCAGAACTGGTGAAGGACAGAAGTGGTAGCATTGAGGATAACGGATGGAGCTTCCCAACTGTGTGTTGCTGCCACAGGCTCCAGCAAGGCACCTTACCTCTCTGTACCTCTCTGTACTATGTCACTTTCCACTCTCCTCATCTCCTCCATACATTTGCCTTTTCAGAGTTGGTCAGTGTGAAGAGAGAGAAAATTTCCAATTTTTATCAAATGCTGTCAAACGTCTCATTTTCTTTGTGATGAATTTGTAAAGCTTAGCTACCTCTACTCTGAAGTTAGATTTTCTTTATCCAGTAAATCATGAGTCTTTTACTGAGTCACGTGACTTTTAACTAAGCATATTTTCTTATGCCCATTTCACAATATTTTCCGTTTACCTGTAGTTTCTTATAAAATGCTAACCAAGGAGATATCTAAGACTTCTTCTTTGCATGAAAGCTTGAATTAAAATTTCAACACATATTGACAATCAATTCAGCTGAAAATTTGCTTTAGAAACAGGCAAGTATCTATTTTTTGTTATGAGGAAAGCATATGGTAGAATTAATTTTCCCTTTAAAGAATTTTTTAATGTGCGTGTGTGTGTGTGTGTGTAAGAGAGAAAGAGATGTAGGAGGCAGAACATGTGTCAACACTCGTGGAGTTTGTACTCTCCTCCTACTTTTGCCTGGGTTTCAAGGACTGAACTGAGCTACAAGCTTACACAGCAAGCCTCTTTCCTCTCCTAGCCACCTCACTGGCCCTAACCTGGGATCCTTTTATCATCATAATCATCATTATCCTTTATTAATTTACCTTTTATTCTTCTCTCATACATTACTTTCCAGCTGGAGTTTCCTCTCCCTTCAGTTTTCTCAGGTCCTCTCCCCACTTCTCTCTCCCAGATCAACTCCTCCTCTATTTCCATTTTTTTTTTTTAAAAAAAAAGAAAAAGTAGGACTCCCAGAAATATCCACTGAAATAACTTAAGGAGAAAAAATAAAACTGGGCACACACCCTCATATCACAGCTGGACATGGAAACCCGGTAAGAGGAGTAAAGGTCCCAAGCAGAGGAAAAAGGGTCAAAGATACCCTTCTCCCTCTGTTAGGAGTCCCACAAGAACATCCAGCTACAAAACCATAAGGTACATGCAGAGGTCTCAGCTCAAACTCATATGAGGTCTGTGTTTGTCATTTCAGTTTCTGGGAGCCCCTAGGAGCTCTGCTCAGTTGAGTCTGGGGCCCATGTTTTGCTCTCCAGCTCCTACAATTCATCCTCTCCTCTTCGGTGCGTTCCCCTAGCTCTGCCTAGTGTTTGGCTGTGGGTTTCTGCACCTACTTCCATCAGTTGCTGACTCATTTTTCTGATGACAATTGGGCTAGGCACCTATTTATGAATATGGCAGAATATCAGTAGGAATCATTTCATTGATTTTTTTTGTCAGCCATGTTGGCTCTATCTTGGGTCTCTGGGATGTCTTGCTTCTGGCTTCTGGTTACCCAGGCAGTGTCAGACATGGACTCTCTCATGTGGCATGGACAACAAATTGGACAAGTTGTAACATGGCTACTCCAAGTTCTGCACCATCATTGCCCCAGCACTTTTACTGCCAGGAGGGTTTCCTGGTTACAGAAAATGGGCAGTAGAAGCTCTGTATCTTCCATTGCTAGGAAACTTTGCTAGGGTCAGTCTCGTGGATTCCAGGGAGATTCCACTGCTTTAGGTTTCCACATTGAACTCCAAGTGCCCCCTAATTCCAGTTGTCTCTCCCAACACTGTCTCCCTCTGTCTCTCCTATCTTGATCCTTCCTATTCCAATCCCAACCAGCCCTCAGTCCGTCCACAAAATATTTCCCCTTCCCAGGGAGATCCATGTGCTATCCCACACACATTGAGTCCACCTTGTTACTTAACCTCTCTGGGCCTGTGGATTGCAGCATGATTGCCCTTTACTTAACAGTTAATGTCCATTTATAAGTGAGTACATATGTTGGTGAGGGTTTCTGTCCTGCCTGGTTCCCAAAATTGTTAAGTCCAAGAGGTCTACATTAGTTATAAACTGATTGGCCTATTAGCTTAGGCATCTTATTAACTCTTATAACTTATATTATCCCATTATTCTAGTATATGTTAGCCACATGGCTTGGTACCTTTTTCAGTGAGGCAGTCACATCTTGCTCCTTCTGTGTTTGGGCCCATAACTGTGTCCTCTTCCCAGAATTCTCCTGTTTACCTCGACCTGCCTATACTTCCTGCCTGGCTACTGCCCAATCGGCATTTACTTTAAATATAATTGGCAGAATATAGACCATGGTCCCACATTATACATACAATGTTTTTATTTCTGGGTCTTGGTTACCTCCATGATCTTTTCTAGTCACATTCATTTACCTTCAAATTTCTTGATGTCATGTTTTGGACAAGTTAGTAATAATCCATTCTGTAAGTGTACCACATTTTTTTTATCCATTCTTTAGATATCAATAAAGCTTCTTTGAACGTGACTGATCAAGCATCCATGTGATAGGATGAAGCATCCTTTGGGTATATGCCTAAAGAGTGGTATAACTGGTTCTTGAGGTAGATCAATTCCCAATTTTCCAAAGAAACACCATATTAATTTACATAGCGGCTATACTAATTTTCATTTCCATCAGCAATGGAGGAGTGGTACTCTTGACATGTGCTTTTGATCTTAGCCACTCTAACAGGTGCAAGATAGAATCTCAAATTAGTTTTGATTTGTATTTCCCTGAGAGATAAGGATGTTGACCATTTTAAAAGTGTTTCTCAGCCATTTGAGATCCCTCTGTTGAGAATTCTCTTTTTAGATATATATCTTATTTTTAATTGAATTATTTGGTTTGTTGGTGTCTTGTTTTTTGAGTTCCTTGTGTGTTTTGGATATTTGCCTCTATCAAATGTAGGGTTTGTGAAAATGTTTTCCCATGCTGTAGGCTGCCATTATGTCCTATTGACAGTGTCCTTTGCCTTACAGAAACATTTTAGTTTTATGAGGTTCCATGTATTGATTATTGTCCTTAGTGCTTGAGTTATCTGCTATCAGTGTTCTGTTCAGGAAGTTGTCTCCTGTGAAAATGGGTTAAAGGCTTTTTCCACCTTCTCTTTTAACAAGTTCGGTGTGTCTGGTTTTATGTTGAGGTCTTTGATCCACTTGAACTTGTGTTTTGTGCAGGGTAATAGATATGGATTAATATGTATTCTTCCACATGCTGACATCCAGTTAGATCAACACCATTTGTTGAAGATGCTTTCTTTTTTCATTGGGTGTTTCTGGATTCTTTATCAAAAATGAGATGCCCATAGTTATGAGATTTACATCTGTGTCTTTGATTCAATTCTATTGATCAGCTTGTCTGTTTTAATGTCAATACCATGTTTTTTTGTTTTGTTTTCTTTTGTTTTTTTACTATGTGTCTGTAGTACTACTTGAAGTCAGGGATGATAATACCTCTTGATGTTCTTTTATTGTACGGACTTGTTTTAGCTATCCTGGATTTTGTTGTTATTGTTGTTGTTGTCCTTCAAGGTCTTTAAAGAATTGTGTTGGAATTTTTATGAGGTTTTCAATGAATCTACACTTTGCTTTTTAGTAAAAATGGCCATTTTTCTATGTTAATCCTACCAATCCATGGGTATGGGATATCTTTCCATACTCTGATATTTTCTTCAATTTTTTTTTTCAAAATTTGAAGTTTATGTCATATAAGTCTTTCACTTGCTTGGTTAAAGTTACCCCATATGTGTGGCAGTTGTGAAGGTGCTGTTTCCCTAATTTCTTTCTCAGTCCTTTTGTCATTTGTGTATAGGAGGACTACTAATCTTTTTTTCTTAGTTACTCTTGTATCCAGCCACTCCACTAAAGCTGTAGGAATTCCCTGGTGGAATTTTGGGGTCTTTTATGTATACTGTCACATCATCTTCAAATAATGATGCTTTGACTTCTTCCTTTCCATTTTTTATCCCCTTGATCTTCTTCAGTTGTCTTATTACCCTAGCTACAACTTTGAGTATTATATTGAACAGATATATAGAGAGTGGACAGCTTTGCAATATTCCTGATTTTAGTGCAACTTTTTTGATTTCTCTCCATTTAATTTTATGTTCGCAATCTGTTTGCTGTATATCGGTTTTATTACGTTTGGGTATATTCCTTGTATCCTTGATCTTTCCAAGACTTTCATCATGAACGAATGTTAAATTTTGTCAAAGGTTTACAATCATCTAATGAGGTGATCATATAGGTTTTTTTTTATCATTTAAGTTATTTTATACGGTAGATTACATTGACTGATTTTTATATGTTTAACCATCCTTGAATATCTGGGATAAAACCTACTCAATCATATTGCATGATCTTTTTTATGTGTTCTTGGATACAGTTTTTGAGGATTTTATTGAGTATGTTTGCATTTATATTCATGATGGAAATTGGTCTGTAATTCCCTTTTTGGATTGAATCCTTGTGAATCATCATATCGGGGTGACTATGGCCTCTTAACATGAATTTGGCAATGTTCTTTCTGTTTGTATTTTGTGGAATAATTTGAGAAGTATTGGCCTTAGCTCTTCTTTGAAGTTTGATAGAATTCTGTGCTAACACTGTCCTGTTGTATGGGGGGGGGGCTTGTTCCACCACACCTGGTTAGCTAACACCCAAAGTAATCACATAGAAATTGTATTAATTAAATGACTGCCTGGCCCATTATCTCCAGCCTATTATTGGCTAATTCTCATGTATTAGTTTAACTCATTTCTATTAATCTGTGTTCACCTCAAGGTCATGGCTTACTGGTATGAGTCTAACCAGCGTCTGTCTTGGGCCGGAGAACCATGGCCTCTGTCTTCTTCCCAGCACTCTGTTCTGTCTTCCCTGCCTACCTGAGTTTTGCCCTATCAACTAGGCCAAAGCAGTTTCTTTAATAACCAATGAAAGCAACACAAATACAGAAGGACCTCCTACACCATTTCCCCTTTTTCTGTTTAAACAAAAAAGAAAGGCTTTCACTTTAATATAGTA
This sequence comes from Chionomys nivalis, assembly GCF_950005125.1. Lineage (NCBI taxonomy): Eukaryota > Metazoa > Chordata > Mammalia > Rodentia > Cricetidae > Chionomys > Chionomys nivalis. Next base: position 63,211,506 of record NC_080096.1, on the reverse strand, counting down.
AAATTACATATAAAAAACAGTTATCAAGCAAGAATTACAGTTACAATATTCATATCTATTTTATCTTTTATCATAACTAATAAAAACTATAACTATAACTATCTATCTTCAATTCCACTAAAGACTTCAGAAGGATATAATATTACCTAACTAAACAAGAAGTAAGCAACTTTCAAAACTTTAGAAATGACAGAGACCTGGAGAGTCACCCAAAGTTTTTCTGTACCATTGGGCATCCATCTTCGACCTTCAGGCCCATAGTATCCAGCAGACTTTTCCATGAAGCAGGAAAAATTTAAAGACAGTTCAGTCACTCTCTTTTGTATCCTGTAGAATGTCTTGCAGACTCTTTCATGAAACAGGAACCCCGAAAAATCATCTCACCTTTAGGCAACTTTAGCAGTCCTCTCTCTGCAGGTTCTTCATGTCCAGTTTATGCAGCAGTCCAGGCAAGAACAGTTTCTTGCCTAAATGGCTAACCAACCCCATAAGGAGCCTCTTCAATGCCCATCTTCCTCTTGAAGTAGATTGGTGCTGCCAGAAGCAGATGTGTCTCATTGTCATGAAAAGCCCTAAGTTATTAAAACATTTAAATGCCATATTCTGAAGATCTCTGAAAGACTTGAAGAACACCTATATAGCTGAAATATATCTCTATACATCTAGAAAATCTAACTAACATGACTACAAACTTGACTATTATAGATAACTATCTATTAACCTATATTTCTTAATTATACATTGCATTTTTAAATGAACTACACAATTACAATATCTTAATCAAGATCAGAAATACATATAACAAGATTGACCTTAAATTTATATTAATAAAGCAAAATCCATACCAATGCAAATTATTCATATATATATATATATCACTGTCCCTGAGATTTTCTTGGTTGAGAGACTTTTAATGACTGCTTCTATTTCCTGTGGGTAAGAGGTCTACTTAAATTGTTTATCTGATCTTTATTTAACTTTGGTATATAGTGTCTGTTGAGAAAATTGCCTATTTCTTTTAGATTTTCTAATTTTGTTGAGTACAGGTTTTTAAATATAGCCTAATGATTCCTTGGATTTCCTTGGTGTCTGTTGTTATGTCTCTGTTTTGTTTTTGTTAATTTGGGTAAGAGTTTGTCTGTCTTATTGATTTTTCTCAAAGAACCAACTCTTTGTTTCACTGGCTTGTTGTATTGTTCTCTTTGTTTTTATCTTCTTGCTTTCATCGCTCAGTTAGATTATTTCCTGAAATCTACTCCTCTTGGTGAACTTGCCTCTTTTTGTTGTGGAGTTTTCACATGTGAGGCTAAATTGCTAGTTTGTGATCTCTCCAATTTCTTTATCAAGGAACTTAGTGTTATTCCTCTTAGCACTGCTTTCTCTGTATCCCATAAGTCTGGGTATGCTGTGCATTCATTTTCATTACATTCTAAGAAGTCTTTCATTTCTTTCTCTATTTAAACCTTGGCCAAACAGTCATTCAGTAGGGAGTTGTTCAGTTTCCATGAGTTTGTAGGCATTCTGTTGTTTCAGTTATTAAAATCTACTTTTAATCCTTAGTCGTCTGATAGGATGTGGTAGGTAATCTCAATTTTATTGTATCTGTTAAAGTTTGCTTTGTGACAGTCTTGTGGTCAGTTTTAGAGAAAATTCTGTGAGATGCTGAGAAGAAGGTGTATTCTTTTGTGTTTGAATGAAATGTTCTGTAGATATCTGTTAGGTCCATTTGGTTCATAATGTCTGTTGGATCCAGTATTTCTTAGCTTAGTTTTTGTCTGAATAACCTGCCCATTTGTGAGATGGGGCACTGAAGTCTCCCGCTATCCATATATGAGAGACATAGTATGAATTAAGCTTTAGTAGTGTTTCCTTTACAAACATGGGTGTCTTTGCATTTAGAGCATAGATGTTATGAATGGACATATCATCCTGATGGATTTCTCCTTTAATGAGTATGAAGGGTCCTTCCCTGTCTTTTTTTGATTAATTTTGGTTTGAATTTTCTGTTTTGTTAGATATTAGAATGGTTATGCCAGCTCTTTCCTTAGATCTTTTTGCTTGGGAATTTTTTTCTAACCCTCCACTTTGAGATAATGTCTACCTTTGCTGTTGAGCTATATATCTTGTATGCAGCAGGATTTTTCTTGTTTTAGCATTAATTCTGTTTGTGTGTGTCTTTTTATTGGGAAATTGAGTCTATTGATATTAGGGCATATTAAATACCAATGACTGTTTATTCCTGTTATTTTGTTGTTGTTGTTGTTGTTGTGTTAGTGGTGGTTGTCTGTGTGAGTGTGCACATGCACTTATCTTTTTTGGATTTTCTGGTGTGAGATTATTTATTTTCTGGGTCTTTGTAGGTGTAGTTAGCCTCCTCGGTTTGGAGTTTTCCTTCCAGTATCTTCTGTAGAGCTGGATTTGTGGATAATATTGTTTAAATTGACTTTGTCATAGAATATCTTGTTTTCTCTATAGTGATTGAGAGTTTTGCTGGGATACTAGAGAGGGAGGGCATTTGTGGTCTCTTGGTGTTTGCTAGACATCTCTCCAGGCCTCTCTGGTTACTAGTGTCTCTTTAGTGATATTTCATTTAGATTTTAATAAACAAAGCTTTCCTGAAGTTCAGAGAGTGTAACAGCTGCACTGATCAGCCTTACAGATCAGGTAGTAGTGACACATACTTTTAATTTCACTAATCACACCAGTTTGCAATCAAAACTTGGTGGTAGTGGTATATGCCTTTAATCTCAGCACTAGAGAGGAATATAAAACAGGAGGAGACAGCTCTCACACACAGTCTCATTCTGAGATTTCTGGAGGCAGAATTGCCATTTTAGATTGAGGTAGAGGTAAGAGACAGTAGCTAGCTGTTTTGCTTTTCTGACTTTCAGGTTGAATACCAATTTCTATCCCTGGGTTTTTATCAATTGTGCTACACTTATCACCCAACATGGGGCTCAAACTCATCCCCTGAGATTAAAAGTCTTATGCTCTACTTGTCTGGGCAGCACAGCAGAGCTGAGCCTGTTGACCTGGGCATGGGCGAACCTGCCCTGAAAATATGAGTGTGAGAGATATGGCCTGTCCATCATTGGTCAAATGACTGTATGGATCGGGGAGACATGTCCTCCCCACCCACCCCTCTATGCCTGAGGTAGGTGGGACAGTTGGCTCTGCCCCTTATTATTGGAGAGTGGCTCTTGCTCCTCATCTGGGCAACACAGTAAGTTAGCCCTGCTGGTGTAGGTGTGGGAAAGATGACCCTGGGGGTGTGAATGCAGAAAAACTAGCCTTGCCCCTTGCTCATTGCTACAAGAGGTGAACTAGCCAGGAGAAGACACTGTGGTGTTGAGGACTGAGGAGAGCAGGCGGGCAGGTGAACCTTGAAGCTATCTAAGCCCAGAACCAGTGTTATGAGTTGGCCCACCCTGTCCTTCATGCCATCTGTGGTCTGCTGGAGCACATGAGAGGGCCAGTCCTGCAGGAACTCCAGGACACAGGACAACAGCAGGCTATCCAAGAGGAATCCTAGTGAGGGTTCAGCATAGATGGTGCATAAGAAACCAGAGGCCTAGAACCAGATCAGTGACTGCACAAACATTTATAAGTAAAAATATATGGACAAAAGGGTTTACTGCATGACTTACTTTGTCACACTACAGAACCCATGGGACTGATTTTTCCTTTTTTTCTGTTTTCTTTTAAATTTAATTTAATTTTATTGGTGGGGAGGTTGTAAGGGCTTAGGGCAGATATGAAGGGACAAGGGAATGAATGGACTGGATAGAGTTGCATGTTGTGAAAGACAAAGAATAAATAAAAAGAAATTTAAAAAATATTTTCTGAGCCTTTGAATTGTGATTCATCTTCTTTTTCTTTTTCTTCTTCTTTTTCTTCTTCTTTTTCTTCTTCTTCTTCTTCTTCTTCTTCTTCTTCTTCTTCTTCTTCTTCTTCTTCTTCTTTTTCTTCTCCTTTTCCTATTATTCTTAGTTTTATTTTTTCCCCACAGTGTCCTGGGTGTTTCGTGTCTATAATTTTGTAAATTTAGAATTGTCTTTGACTGATGTTTCAATTACTTCTATAGTGTCTTCTACCCTAAGTTTCTCTGTTCCATCTCTTATATTCTATTGGTGATGTCTGCATCTGTAGTTCCTATTTTTTTACGTAGATTTTCCGTCTCCAGGATTTCCTTAGTTTGTGTTTTCTTGATTGGTTATATTTCCATTTTCAGGTCTGTAACAGTATCATTCATTCCTTTCACCTGTTTGTTTACTTTTAGGTTTCTCTAAGGGTTCTATTATTTTTCCCCAATTGTTTGTGCTTTCCTGTATTTCTTTAAATGATTTATTAATTTCCTCGTTAAGGACCTCTATCATCTTCATAAAGTTGGCTTTAAGGTCATTTTCTTGTGCTTCAGCTATATTGGAATATTCAGGCTTTGCTTTAGTAGGTAAGCTGGACTCTGGTGGTGACATATTGACCTATCTGTTGTTGATGGTGTTCTTATGCTGGCCTTTAGGTATCCAGGTTTGGGGTAATTGTAGGCTTAGGTGCAAATTTCTGAGTTTCTCTTTCTTGGATGGATGGATATCTTGAAATATTTTGATTCTCAAGAATTGGGGGTAGAGGTTTGATCTTGCAAGTAACATAGAGTTGGTAGAAGCTAGACATACTGATTCTATAGTATATAAGTTAGCATTCTACAATAAGGAATTGTTTAGTTCAGGATATTGACAATGCTAAGACTGAAAAGCCCTGGGTTCAAATACCAGTTGAATTCCTACTGAAGATGGTAACTACTCTGGCTTGGCTATGTGTGTGAAGCTAGGAAGAATGACTGGGAAGAAAGTCAATGATGAAAGAACTGATTGTTTTTAAAGCTTAATCCAGAAAAAGAAGGCGCTTAGAAATGACTTGTTTCAGGCTCACATTAAACTTTAAAGGATACAAGAATATATGAACTCTAATTCAAGCAGTAAAGATTCTCTGATCTTTGGGATTTAGCAGGATTTAAAGCAGTTTTAATAACAGAGGGGGGAGAGAAAGACAGACAGAAAGACAGAGAAGCAGAGAGAGGTGGTTGGGAGGGGCAGAAGGAAGGCTCTATCAATTCATCAATTTATATTACCCAGTAGAGAACACTAATGTTAATGCTGTCTGCAGCTGTCTAAGAAAGCAGCCTTCCTCTCACAGCAGAAACCAGTGAGCAAGCTCAGGACAGTGTCAAGTCAAAGATGCATTTTAACAGAGGGACCATAAGTGGGAGCCAGGGAATCAAATTTTTGAGGAAGTTGGGGGCAGGGACACCAAAATAGCCAGCTGAGGCAACAGAATTAGAAGCAAAACCAGAATAAGTAGAAAGTCACATGGAGAGACAGGAGCTGGGTCATGGATTTGGCAGCCCTTGGGGATCCAGGGGAATGCTATGTGGGAAGTCTAGGGCACAGCACTCTCTGGAGTATGTATTGAGGACCCTCAATCCCACTTCACTGGCTCAACAGACCCAGTCTAATTTTATCCTAGTGAAAGCTCAAGATTTCATTTGACATTTCTCTGGATGTTCATGGGTAATGTGTAACGAAGCCAGACAAGACTAAAAGTCCTCGAAGATCAGTTCTCGACAGAGGGAGCTAACTCCTCTACCCATTCTGGACCCCAGAAATTTGTGAAAATAGAATAGGTTCTTGAAATGTAGGTAGTTTTCTACAACCCTGAGTGGACTATTTTATTAATACAGTTATTACGACAGTGTGCAAATTAATTGAATATGATTAAACTGCAGGACTTTATACTTCAGCAGTTTTGCTCTCAGAATCATCTAGATGCCATTGCCACACAAAGAAAAAGACTGCAAAAAAATTAGTAAAAACAACTTAGTCAATAATAGACAAGAAAAGAAGACAGAATTGTTGAAACCGTAAATGGAAAATACCCTGACAAATAACTGATTATACTTAATTGGACTAGTGAAATAGGCATGTTATACACATTACAGACATTTGCCATTTTATTCAGTCTTCCAGCTTTGCAAGGTCAGGGTTATTTTATGCAAAATGAAATAGCTCTGAGTCATATAGGTGAACATCAGAGAAGCACTGTGTTTGGTGACTATGTTCATGGTGGTCGCTTTGGTTTGGTTGGGCCTTTTTAGAAGGTCAATAAAAGACTGGATGGATTGTGTTCCTTAGGAAGCCTAAGCACATCACTATTATGGGTAGTAGTGGGAAGTGGCAAGAGGCTTCCATGTTAGTACAGAAAGACTCAGACATGAACCAGAGTCCTCGCTCAACACTAGTAGCTCATTCATTCTTGATCTCAAAGGGAGATGGGTTGTGTTAGTAAAGGAGGGGAAATGAGGGTAGTTGCCAATCCATACATCCGTGTTTTTGAACAAAACAGCAGTACACTTCCCAGATAAACATGGCATTCATTATATTAAAGAACAAGACAAAAAAGAAACTAAAACTAGAAGACATTGAATTCCTACATGGAGAAGAGACATTTAAGGACAGGAATGTTACGTGCCAGAGTTAGAACATGGGAAAACATGATTTGCCAGTCAAACTAGATCATACGAAGCAGCAAGCCACCCTCTAATATTAGTGGACTGCAAATGGGTGAGTTCCTGCCTGTTCTCCTCTGACATAGGTCAGCCTGGGGCTCTTCTTATCTTGGTCTCTGGGGCCCCAGGCTGACGGGATTTCCTTCTCTCCTGTCTCCTGTTTCCATGATGGCCAAGTCAGGAAAAGAGACATGGAAAAGAAAACAAGCCTCCCTCAGCTGCATCCCAGACCTGACTGGTTTTGCTAACTTTACATTGGCAAACTTTTCATACCTGCAGTCACTAGGCCTAGTAGCTAGAGAAGAAACCACCTGTGCCCCAGGTGAGAAAATTAGCACTCATGAACTTCCCCTAGCACAGTCATTGCTGTGATCACAAAGATACCGCGGACACTCCTGTATACCAGTTAATTACCATCTCCATCCTCGAGTCCTCCCTTACCCCTACACAGAGTTCAAATGCTTTTCGTGACTTCTTCTGGTCTGCTAAGCTCAAAATGACAGGCCTTTTAAAAAGATCAGTTATCCAAATGAACATCCAAATTAAGAAGGGCACTTTGCTGGCTCACTGTCAGCCTGAAACTCCATCCATTGTAGCGTTAGTACATGTCATCTGCACTAGGGGATGCTCTTGGGTGCTGGTCCAATGATGTATTTTGGAGAAGTCCCTATGTCCTTGTCTTTTTCAGTCCACCTTTGTCCTTTTGCCCTTGACCACAACCAGACATCCTGTGGAAGCTCCGACTTTGATGTACACCATTGTTCATTGCCCAGGTGTAAAATAGTGAGGCCCTAGAATCTCATCTATAAAGACCACATATGATTAAAAAGACATGGAGAAGATTATTTCCACCTTAAATTTGTATTTTTAAATTCCTACAATAAATATTATAAGTACATCAATTCTCTTCATAGTCTTTTATTATAAACTAATAAAAATACTTATAGATTTATTTTGGAATCTAAATGAAGGCTTGTGCATGGAATCTTGAAGAGAAATGATAGCAATAGTGAGACCAAGATATTCTCTTTGCTTTCCTATACTGTGATAATATGCCATAACCAAATGCAGCTTGTGGAGGAAAGGGTTTATTTGGCTTACACTTCCCCATCACAATACATCACCAAAGTCAAGACAGGAACTTAAGGCAGGACCCTGGAGTCGAGAAATGAAGCAGAAGTCAAGGAGAAATGCTGGTTACTGGCTTCTATCTACTGGCTTTCTCAGCCTTCTTTCTTATAGCACCACGAAGGGCTGAGCTCTCCTACATTAATCTTTAATCAATAAAATGTCAAACAGACTTGCCTAGAGGCCAATCTTCGAGAGACATTTTCCCAGTTGACGGTCCCTCTTTCCATATGACTTCAGTAAAAAAAAAAAAATACATGAAAACATTGCATGCTATTATCCTATGAATCAATAATTTAAGTCATAAATAGCCCCCCAAAAGAGCACATACAATAACTTTTTATATGACTGCTTATATTTAACTATATGATAAATCCTTTGCATTATCTATTCACTTTGAAACAATAAAAAGAATTAGAAAAAGAACTTCAAATTCTTGCCGCACATCATGTACTAAAGAATCAGCTGATATATCAAAGAGACTAAATAAATGAAAGTCATGAAACTATTAAGGGGAAATAAAAGTGACTATTTTTAATGTAAGTGTTGTATACCTTCCAAAGAATGTCCAAATTGAAAAAATATAAAGACAAATGCTAAAGGTTTTATTTCCATAAAATGATGATCTTCTATATGGAAAAGACTATTAACTAATTTTTAGAAGTAATAGCCCAGAGAGAAGCCACTCAGTGATACATTGACTAAAGACTGATACTGAGCATAAAATGTCTCCACTCATCATTGGAAAGCAGTTATGCAATGAAGTAGGAATCTGTGGAAAGGTAAAGAGATAGTAGGCAATCAGGAAACATAAGTAGGAAGTAAATATGTTGACTTCATTGGTTATCAGATAAAGAAAAGCAAAAAATGCCACCAAAACAATTTTCGTCTTATACACTGGAAAAAACAACTTGTTCCAAAGCACGTGGTGCCAATGTGCGAGTGTGGACACTTGGATGCACTGCTGAACTGAGGATAAACATTTATATTTCTAAAGACTGCCACTTGGCAATTTTAGTAAAGAAGAACACAGAGAAAGTAACTAAGCAAAGCAGAGAAGTAATTATTCAATATTTTATGTCCTTTTCATTGTTTGTTTATTCCCCTTTGACCTCCTCTCTATGTATTATAGTTTTCTTTGTACCTTAGTTTTCCACTGCTATACCAGAATACCATGCACTGATTTTTTAAAATTTTCTACTATTTTTGAAAATTAATTTTACATACCAACCACACTTTCCCCTGCCTCCTTTTCTCCTGATCCCTCCCCTAACCTCCTTTCTAACCCCACCTTCTACATTTAGTCCTCAGAAAGGGTAAAACCTCCCATGGGGGTCATCAAAGCACGGTGGGTATATCATGTGGAGGTAGGACCAAACTCCCCCCTTCCCCCCCCCCACTCCCCCGCATCAAGACTGAGTGAGGAATCCCACCACAGGGAATAAGTTCCAAAAAGTTAGCTCATGCATCAGGGACATATTCTGGTCCCATTGATAGGGACCCCACAAATAGGCTAAGCTGTACAGCTGTCACACACGTGCAGAGGGTCTAGGTTGGTCCCATGTTGACTCCCTAGTTATGGGTCTGGGGTCCCTGATCTCCCATGAACTCAGGTCAGCTGTCTCTGTGGGTTTCCCTGTCCTGGCTTTGACCCTCTTGCTCATGTAATCCCTCCTCCATTTCTTCAAATCAACTCCTAGAGCTCGACCCAGCGCTTGGCTGTGGATCTCTGCATCTGCTTCCATCAGCTACTGGATGAACGGTCTCTGATGACAATTAGAGTACTCACCGATTTGACTACAGGAGATGGCCAGTTCAGGCACACTCTCTGCTGTTGTTAGGAGTCTTAGCTGGGGCCATCCTTGTGAATTTCTGTGAGTTCCCTGGCACCAGGTTTTTCCCTAATCCTGAATCGCCCCTCCCAATCAAGACATCTGTCTCTTTTATTACTGTCCCCTTCCGTTCCACCCTCAATCTGCCCAACTTGAACTCCCATGCTCCAATCACCACCCAACACCACTCCCCCAGTTTACCCAGAAAATCTTTTCCCCTCCAGAGAAATCCATGCATCCCTCTTTGGGCACTTCTTATTACCTAGCCTGTCTGGGGCTGTGTATTACAGCCTGGCTATCCTTTACATTACACCTAATATCCACTTATGAGTTAGTACATACCAAGTTTGTCTTTCTGGGTCTGTGTTATCTCACTCTTTTCTGGTTCCATCTATTTGCTTGCAAATTTCATGTCATTGTTTTTAAGAGCTGAGTAATAATACTCCATTGGTTAAATGTAGCACATTTTCTTTATTCATTCTTTGATTGAGGGGCCTCTAGGGTGTTTCCAGGTTATGGCTATTATGAATAACTCTGCTTTGAACATAGTTGAGTAAGTGTCCTTGTGGTATGATTGAGTATCTTTTGGGTATATGTCCAAGATTTGTATAGCTGGGTCTTGAAGGAGATTGATTCCCAATTTTCTGAGAAACTGCTGTATTGATTTCTAAAGCGGCTGTGCAATCTTGCACTCCCACCAGCAGTGGATGAGTGTTCTGTTTACTCCATATCCTCTCCAACATGAGTTGTTATTAGCATTTTTGATCCTAGTCATTCTGACAAGTGTTAAATGGTATCTCAGAGTCATTTTAATTTGTCTTTCCCTGATGGCTATGAATGTTGAATGGTTCTTTCAGAGAGAGTATTTTAGACATCTGAGATTCTTCTATTGAGAATTTTCTGTTTAACTCTGTAACCTATTTTTTAATTGAATTATTTCGTATTTTGATGACAAGCTTCTTGAGTTCTTTATACATTTTGGAGATCAGTCCTCTGTCAGATGTGAGGTTGGTGAAGCTCTTTTCCCATTCTGTAGGCTACTATTTTGTCATATTGATAGTGTCCTTGGCCTTACAGAAGCTTTTCAATTTCAGGAGGTCCCATTTATTAAGTGTTGATGTTGGTGTCTGTGCTACTAGTGTTCAGGAAGTAGTTTCCTGAGTCAATGCATTCAAGGCTACTTCCCACTTTCTCTTCTATCAGGTTCAGTGTAACTAGATTTATGCTGAGGTATTTAATCCACTTGGACTTGAGTTTTGTGCCGAGTGATAGATATGAATCTATATGCATTCTTTTACATGGTGACATCCAGTTATGCCAGTACCATTTGTTGAAGATGCTTTCTTTTTTTTCCATTGTATATTTTTGGTTTCTTTGTCAAAAATCAAGTGTTCAAAGGTATGTCGATATATGTCAGGGTCTTTGATTTGATATCATTGACACACATATCTGTTTTTATGCCAATACCAAACCATTTATTACTGTAGTTCTATAGGAGAGTTTGAAGTCAGAGGTGGTGATGCCTCCAGAATTTCCTTAATTGTACAGGATTATTTCCTCTATTCTGGGTTTTATCTTTTTCCATATGGACTTGAGTGTTGCTCTTTTGAGGTCTATGAAGAATTGTGTTGAGACTTTGATGGAGATTGCATTGAATCTGCAGATTGCATTTAACCTGTAGATTGCTTTTGGTAAGATTGTCATTTTTACTATGCTAATCCTACCTATCCATGAACATGAGAGATCCTTCTATTTTTGATATCTTCTTCAATGTCATTCTACAAAAATTAAAAGTTCTTGCCATACAGGTCTTTCACTTGTTTGGTAAGATTTACCCCAAAATATTTTATATTTTTTGTGGCTATTGTAAAGGGTTTTGTTTCTCAGCCTGTTTTTCTTTTGTATGTAAGAGGGATACTGATTTTTTGAGTTAATCTTGTATCCTACCACATTACTGAAGGTATTTATCAGGTGTCAGAGTTCCCTAATAGAAATTTTGGGGTCACAAAATGTGTACTATCAGAACATCTGCAAATAACAAAAGTTTGATTTCCTCCTTTCCAATTTGTATCCCTTGATTTCCTTTTGTTGTTTTACTGCTCTAGCTAGAACTTCAAGTACTATATTGAATAGCTATGGAGAGAGTGGACAGCCTTGTCTTGTTCCTGACTTTAATGGAATCACTGAGTTTTTTCCACTTAATTTGATGTTGGCAGCCAACTTGATGCATATTGCTTTTATTATGTTTAGGTGTGTTCCTTGTATCCCTGATCTCTCCATGACTTTTATCATGAAAGTGTGTTTTATTTTGTCAAAGGCTTTTTCAGTGTCTAAAGAAATAATTATGTGGCATTTTTTCTTTCAGTTTGTTTATATGGTGGATAACATTGACAGGTTTTCATATGTTGAAAGATCCTTGCATCTCTGGGATGAAGCTGACTTGATTATGGTGGATGATTTTTTTTATATGTTCTTGGATTCGATTTTCCAGTATTTTAATGAGAAAGATTGGTCTGTAATTGCCTTTCTTTGCTGCATCTTTGTATGGTTTTATATCAGGGTAACTGTAGACTCATAAAAAGAGTTTGGCAATGTTCCTTCTGTTTCTATAGTGTGGAACAATTTGAGGAGTATTGGTATTACCTCTACTTTAAAATTCTAGTAGAATTCTGAACTGGGATATTTTTGGTTGGGAGACTTTTTATGACTGCTTCTATTTCCTTTTGGGTTTTATCTGGTCTTGATTTAATTTTGGTATGTGGTACCTATCCAGAAAATTGCCAATTTTGTAAAAAATATTTTTCCAATTTTGGGAAGTACAGGGTTTTGACAAACCTGATGATTCTCTGGATTTCCTCAGTGTCTGTTGTTTTGTCTCCCTTTTCATTTCTGATTTTGTTAATTTGAATATTCTTTTCTCTGCCTTTTGGTTAGTTTAGATAAGAGTTTGTCTATCTTGTTGATTTTCCTGAAGAACCAACTATTTGTTTCATTGATTCTTTGTATTATTCTCTTTGTTTCTATTTTATTAATTTCAGTCCTCAGTTTGATTATTTCCTGTCATCTACTCTTCCTGGGTGAATTTGTTTCTTTTTGTTCTAGAGTTTTCAAGTGTGCTGTTAAGTTGAAAGTGTGAGATTTCTCCAAATTCTTTACGTAGGCACTTAGTGCTATGAACTTTCCTCTTAGCACTACTTCCATAGTGTCACTTAAGTTTGGATATGTTGTGCATTTGTTTTCACTGAATTCTAGGAAGTCTTTAATTTCTTTCTTTATTTCTTCACTGACCCAGTGGTAATTCTGTTGAGCATTGTCCAGTTTCCATGAGTTTGCAGGCTTTTTGTAGTTTGTATTGTTGTTGAATTCTAACTTTAATTCAGGGTGATCTGATAAGATACAGGGGATTATTTCAATTATTTTGTATCTGTTGAGATTTGCATTGTGATTAAGTATGTGTTAAATTTTAAAGAAGGTTCCATGAGGTGCTCAGAAGAAGGTATATTCTTTTGTGTTTGGGTGAAATCTTCTATATATGTCTGTTAATTACATTTGTGTTATAACATCTGTTAGTTTCCTTATTTCTCTGCTAAGTTTCTGTCTGGCAGACCTGTTCATTGATGAAAGTAGTGTGTTAAAGCCTCCCACTTTTAGTGTGTGGAGTTTGTTGTGTTATTTACGTTTCAGCAGTGTTTCTGTTACAAATGTTGGTGACCTTGTATTTGGGGCATTAATATTCAGAATTGAGTTTATATAGATGTATTTTTCCTGTGATGAATACGAAATGTTCTTCTCCATCTCTTTTGAATAAATTTAGATTGAAGTCTATTTTTTTAGAGATTAGGATAGCTACACTGCTTATTTCTTACATCCATTTGATTGGAAAATCTTTTCCCAACCCATTACTCTGAAGTAATATCTGTTTTTGAAGTTGAGGTGTGTTTCTTATAACCAGCATTAGCATGGATCTTGTTTTTGTATCCATTCTGTTAACCTGTGTCTTTTAATAGGTGAATTGAGTCCATTGATATTAAGAGATATCAATGATCAGTGACTATTAATTTCTGTTATTTTGTCGTTGTTGTTGTTTTATTGGTGATGGCATTCGTGTGTATGTGTTTCCCTTCTTTGGGATTTGCTGGTGTGGGATTATCTATTGCCATTGTTTTCATGTATGCATCTAGCTCCCTTGAGTTGGAGTTTTTCTTCTATTATTTTCTGTAGGGCTGGGTTTGTGAATAGGTATTGTTCAAATCTGGTTTTGTCATGGAATATCTTATTTTCTCCATTTAGGGTGACATAATGTTTTGTCAAGTATGGTAGTCTGGGGATCTGTGATCTGTTACTGTCTCCAAAATGTCTATCCAGCATCTTCTTGCTTTTAGAGCCTCCATTGAGAAGTCAAAAGTAATTCTGAAAGGTCTACCTTTATATGTTACTTGACCTTTTTCTTTTGAAGCTCTAATATTCTATCTTTATTCTGTATGTTTATTGGCTTGATTATTCTGTGATGAGGGGACATTTTTTTGACCCAGCCTATTTGGTGTTCTTTAAGCTTCTTGTACCACCTTCATTGGCGTATCCATCTTTAGGTTGGGTAAGTTTTCTTCTGTGATTTTGTGGAATATATTTTCTGTGCCTTTGAACTGCAATTCTTCTTCTTCTATCCCTATTATTCTTAGGTTTGATCTTTTTATGGTGTCCCAGATTTCCTATATGTTTTATGTTAAAAATTTTTTGGATTTAACGTTTTCTTTGGCCAATAAATCTATTTTCTTTTTTTGTATCGTCAACACCTGAAATTTTTCTTTTCCATCTCTTGTATTCTGCTAGAGATGCTTTCTTCTATAGTTGCTGTTTGTTTATCCAGATTTTCCATTTCCAGAATTCCTTCAGTCTATGATATTTTGTGTGTGTGTCTTAAGCTGTTTGCTTCACCTGTTTGATTTTTTTCTTAGCTTTCTTTAAGGGATTTATTTATTTATTCCAATTTTTTGTTCATCTTTCCCCATTTTTTAGGAGAATTTTTCATTTCCTCTTTAAGGTGCTGTAGGAAGTCCTATATCCAGTAGTTACCTGTCCTCTGGAGTGTGGCTTCTTATACTATTTATGCCGATGTAGAGCATGTGTCTGGCCACTTTTCCAGCTGCGGGATTCGGTTTCTGTTCTCCATTCCAGCAGAGGATTATGATTTGTGAGTCTACCCCTAAATACATGTCTGTTTTTCTCAATTCTGGGCTAGTGTGGTATTTCTTTTAAGTGTCCTTCTTCATTAAGGGCTTCTATTAGTTTCACAAAGTTATTTTTAAGGTTATTTTCTTCTGCTTCATCTGTGTTGGGATGTTCAGGTCTTACTGCTGTAGAATCATTAGATTCTGTGGTATCATATTACACTGCTGTGTACCCATCTGGGTTTGAGGTAATTATAGAAACAGATGTTAATTCTTGTAATATCTTTGTTGGTTGGGTCTTTTGTTCATTTATAGTCTTTTCCTTTTGTTGTCTTTTGGCTTGAATGACAAAGGGTTTTGATGATTGGTCTAGTAGAGTTGTCTCAACTGAGATGTGCAGGGGTTTGAGTTCCTAGTTTCAGCATATTATACAGCTCTTCTGGCTGATATGGGCTTTATTTGTGCCTATTGGGTCCGTTCTTACAACAGGAGGGGGTTGTGCCTGTGCTTATGGTGTCTGTTCTTCAAGCTGGTGTAGGTTTTGCCTGTGCTTGTTCTTCTAGCTGGTGTGGGTAGCAGTTGTGCCTGTAGGATCTGCTGAGGTTGCTGGAGAGGGCTTTTCCTAGGGAGGCCATCTTCTTCTAATTGGTGCAGGTGGTGCTTGTACCTCGTGGGGCTCTTCTTCCAAATGATTGGGTGGTGCTTATGCCTCTCAGAGCTGCTGATTTTGATGGAGATGGTTGACCAGGGAGAGGATAATAGGTTCAGAGAGTTGGACAACTGAGTGTCCTGTGTGTTATAGTGTCCAATGGGTGATGGCAGTAGTGAAGCAGCCTGCCCTGAGGACTCTTAGCTGCTGACTGGCTCAACTGTTTGAATTATAAGCCATAAAAGTTTATCTGGATCACGATTCAGATGTCTGGGATGTTCAAGGCATGGGGCCAGCATCTGACAATAGCCTCTGTGCTGTACCATAAGATGGCAGAAGAGTAGCAAGCTTTAGAGCTATGGCGATGGCTCACTGTCACAACAAAGCACTCATTCCTGAACCTACTTACAGGCAGCATTATCACTGTGCTGGCAGAAGTGGAGTCCTTATGACCGTGAAATACTTTTTAATGTTGTCAATTGCCTATAGCATAACAGTGGCAATTAAATTTCAATATGAATTTTAGAGATGGCATTACAATCATTGCAGGTCATAATAGAAAACAGTATAATCAATTAATCCTTCAATAAACAAACTTACTAAGTAGACATATTAGGATACACTCTGAATTTATAATATTTGACAATTTAGGGATATAATTTAAAAAATATTACCATTGAAAGTTTTATGCCTCATATTAAACAATGAAAAGAGAAAGTGACATTGCTTTTACTTAAAATATTTGCCACACACACACACACACACACACAAACACACACACATTATATTCTGAATTTCTGTCATAAGGTAGTGGGGGAAGAGAGTAAGAAGTAGCAGAGAGTAAAGAAAAACTTTCTAATTTACCTAACTATACTATAATCGTATGTTTTACAGTCACATTTAAAATGAATTTATGAGACTGAATTCTGTCTATATCAAAATCTCAGAATATAAATTTATATTCTAACATGAAATAAACCAAAAATCAATAAAGTGTATGAAATAGGAATTCTAACATTAAGTAAACAAAAGAGCAAGAAAGTATAGGAAACAATAGTTCCATGGTCACAAAGCAATGCTGGCTTGTCCCTGAGAGGTAGGACACAGTTAGATAAACAGCACCATCATTAACATTAACCATTAATGTTAACACACTCGTGTTTTTTTTTTTTTTTTCATTCCTCTATGGTCAGCATATTTTCTCACTATTTTATAGTCTTGATTGTAACTTGCACTTAATTATTCTGCTTTTTCTTCAGTCTCTGAACATTTGTAATTTAACCAGAATGTTTAAGCTATTTATCTTCAGTGTGATTATGAAGGTGTGCATAGTTAGCTGTGCCATCTAGTTACTGGAACTTGGCTCATCCTCCTTTGGTTCTCTTTTCTTTTCTTTCCACCTTAGAAACATTTGCCAGCCGCCCTTCTCTGGGAATCCTAATCTACCCACTGGAGACAGCATGAGGAGTTCACACAAGGCACTGATGTTTCGCTTAGTAAAAAAATTATTTAGCTTATTGTCAGTGGCCCTTTCTTCAGTTTCTGCTGCATGTTTCCAAATTCACTGATCATTTTTAGTATCTTTTTATGATCACAATTGTAGTTTTTAATCTCTAAAAATTCCTCCTTGGGTCTCTTGTTATAGTTTTATGTTTCTTCTTAAGGTCTAAAACATATGGAAGGCGATTATAATTGGTGTTTTAATGTCTTTGATAGTTCTAACATCTGCTTCAGGTCTGTGATGAATTTGATTAATTGCTAATTTTTTCTCCTAGTGGTTTATATTTTCTTGATACTTTTCCTGCTTTGTAAGTTTTGATTAAATGTCAGATCTTACCAGTTTTACCTTTGGAATACAGGAAATTTTGGATTCTCATAAATATTCTTGAGTTTCAGTCTAAGATGTGAGGTTGCTTGAAATTGCCCTATACTATTGTCTCTTTTGTTTAAAATATGTTAGGATCCAGGATAATACAGAGTGTGGGTTGTTTCCAGTTCCTGACACCCAATGCTGATGAGCACAGTTGTCAGAGCCCCATGTGTGCTGAGACTTGTCACTCTGGGTGGAATGAACGCACAGTGGTTCAATTCTCTTTGATTACTGGGCTCCAATGCTCTTAACTGTGGCTCTTCCCCTCAGTGAGCACATTTCTCAGGACGTCATCTACCTGTATTCAGCCAAGACCCGGAGGGAACCCTCATTCCATACTTGGGCTGTGCTCTCTTTCACACGATCTGCCAGGTACCAGCTGCCTCTCCTCTATGGCCTGGAAACTCGCTTCAGTGAGTTTAATTTAAACACCAGAATATCTGTATTAGTATCAGAAAATATAAACTTTAGAAGAAAGAATATTACCAAGGATAAGGAAGGTAAATTTGTGTTGATAAAGGACTCAATTCATCTAAAAGATATAGTAACTGTAAGAGGTTATTCATTTGACAACAGCCTCAAAATACAGTGACAAAATGTGATAGAATTGCAAGAAGAAATAGAAAAATCTACAATTAACCTCTAAGATTTAGACTATAGATGTCTGTCTGTGGTAGAGCTCTTGTTCAGTCTACTCCATGGCCAGGACTTGGTTGACACCATTACAAAAACTAAAGAAAAGAAAGAAAGTGGCCAAGGATCTTAATATCCCTCTCAATAATCAAGAGAACAATATATAAACTGAATAAAATATTAAAGTTATGAGCAATTCTATCAATCAAAATCAACTGTTGACAATTATAAAATAGTAAACTTGGAAACAGTAGAACACATATTATTTTAAAATTTACATAAAATCTTTATCAATGTAAACACTATTTTGCTATAAATTAAACTATCAATAAATTTATAATGATCTAATTCAAGTAAAATAGTTCACACAACATAATGGAATTAAATTGGAAATCGAAAAAATATGAAATCACTAAATATATGGAACTAAAAGATTCTTGTTATACACCCATAAATTTAAAAAAATGAAAAATTTAAAAGAAAAACTCTGAAGCATCATTTAGCACTGCTCACAGGAAAAGTGCACTCTGGAAAGAATATCACAGGAAATCTGTTCACAAAGAGAAATACACTGCCAATTTCTTCTGGGGGCTGCTTTTAAAGATTACATTTTATTTTTGATTATGTGTATGTGTATATGTCTGTGTATCTGTGTGGGGGCATGTGAACATGTATGTAGGTGCCCACACGGTCCAGAGTTGTTGAATAACCCTCAAGCTGATTGATACTGGCTCTGGGAACTGAATTACAGTTGTCTAAAAGAGCAATATCTGCTCTAACTCACTGAGTCATCTCTGGTCTCTCACTTCCTGTTTTAAATAAATGCAGAGAAAGGGGGAAAGAAACTTGAATAATGATAGACAGTGTAATATTAGAATAGCATGGCCTACATTCAAACTTGCAAAGAATAAATGTTTCTGGAAAAATGAATATAAAAGCCATATAAATCTAGACTTAGGTCTTGATGTTGAAAGAAAGGGAAAAAACTGAAGTTGGGACTTAAGCTCCATGTTATATTTTTATTTTTAATATTAGGATCTGAAATAAACAAAATAAAATGTTAACATCTGTTACATCTGGGTGGTCAATGTTTTAGGTCCCTGTTATCACAAGTTATGACCTTTCCAGAAGATGCGAGATGCTTTATCATTCAAAACAGAGACGAAAAAGTTTAAATAGCTCTGGTCATAGAATTTTGGCAAATGTCTTTTGAACAGCAAGATAAATTAAATTTGTGATTTTTCTCAGGCTTCCTTTCCCAGTCAAATAATCCAAATGGATTAATCAGTGATGATTTCTATTTTTAAAAATGTATTTCTGGTTTCACTCTGATAAGTCATAGGAACAGGCTAAGCATTTGCTGGTAACGCTAATATACAACAAATGTCACATTTCTGAGTTCTGAATCCCACTCAAAAGAGTTGAGGCATAATATAATCATGATAATTGAACAACCCAAAGTCAAGGTATGAACCAAATTCTTAGTGTACAGTAGCAGTTCCATTTGATACCTGGACTCCTCAACTAGTCAATGATTCTGCCAAGACTGCCCCCACCATTATGAAAGCATGAATACATGAGGAAACTCATTTGCCTTTGTTCCCTGGCTAACCTCAGGTCTAACCAAGGAAATGTTTCCCATATCTTTCAGTGCCATGGGACTCAACAATCTTAATTTGCATACTGTGACCATTCCCCTCTCCTCTTCCTTCCTTATTTTTCCCTTGTTTGTTTGTTTGTTTGTTGTTGTTTTGTTTGTTTTTTGAGGCAGGGTTTCTCTGTTTAACAATCCTAGCCATACTAGAACTAGCTCTTGTAGGCCAGGCTGACATTGAACTCATAGAGATCCCAGTGCCTCTGCCTCCTGAGTGCTGGGATTAAAGGTGTGCACCGCCCAGCCCTCTCTCCTCTTTCAATGCAAAATCCATTCTGGATCCTCCTCTCCTAGTATCTGGGAATACTTTAGTAGGTTAGTCTATGTCCCTTCTACCATTAGCAGGCCTTTTTTCTACTTAGTGACTTCTCACTTTAAACCATCACAAATAAGCCTGAACATTAGCTTGGGTCAAGGTCATGACTTGAGGTCAAATTTTGTTTTTAGATGCTAAAGATATAGTGACTACCCACCATGGATGAGACTCTGAGTTCAGTCCCCAGCACCACATAGTTCTTTTTCATCTCGTTTTTGTTTGTAGTTCTGACTTGTCAAATTTCTTAATAACTCCTTAAAGCAGAAAGTTCAGAGCACCAAATTTGGCTGCCTTCTTATGGAACCTGAAAGTTACAGGACTTTATGTATTATTACCCATCTATAGCAGCCCATCTACAAAGGCTTCACTTGAGAATCCTACAATTTTTGAACAAATATCTCATGACCCTGCAGCTTCATGAAATTTCTGCTTATTATCTGAACATAAAGTCAAATACATTCATAGGATTCTTCTGGCAGCTGCACATTGCCTGGGGAGAGCCCTCTTTACCCTTCAGTTTCTTCTAGATGCCTGGCCAGAGGCCAGGGTGCCAGTGCACAATCTATCTGCCTTCACTTGCCAATTCATTTGAGCACACCTTGTGCTTTTAGTGTTATTTGTTCCCTTACCTCTGACCTGTCTCTGTCAAAAGGCAATTTCAGAGAGGGGAACTCCTTAACATCTTCTTTAGGGATGACTGAAGTCAAGAATTAATTGAGTCTCTCTGCTATCTTTTCTCATTTTCTTGATGGACCTTTTGCACTATATCCATCTCACAATTCCTTGGTTGGCTCCCCTCCACCCCAATTTATTTAAAAGACTGTACATTATAGTTTTTGCAAAGAGCTCTTAAAATTCTTTCTTGGTCTGTTTACTTTTGAGTTTATGTCTGTCCACTGGTGTTTGCTCTGTTGCCCTATTGCTCAACTTGGACATACTTAGTTCTTTTTAGAAAGGTGCTTTCTTCTAGAATAAACCCTTGGATGTTGCCAGAAAATGTTGGGTTATCTGCATGGCAGCTATTCTTTCTGACCTTCTAATAGAAGACAAACACTTGTAGAACCATCTATTCTCTCTGAAGGTATTCTGTAGGTGTGCAATGTATTTATGTGTGCATATGTATATATTCCCTTTCTCCCTAAAGCTGATGCATAAAATCCTGTGATAGTGTTATTTCTTTTTGAAGCTGAGAAATTGGGCTCTTCTTTTTCTATAAAACATTGAATTCAATTGTCATAATCCTACTCTGAAACATTCTGTTACAACTCTCTACATAGTCATTACTTACTACTTAGAACCACACCTAGTTAGTTTGCTACTGTAGGTTGAGTAGGCATCTCTAGCTTGGGTTTTGATACTTATAATCTGGTCTAACATGACCTTGGCTAGGACAGTTAGAATTTTCAATAAGTAATGCCTCATACTACATTAGGCTCCTCATAGCATGTTTAAATATAGGGGTTAATTTTGTGATAGGAATGAAGGTCTTTTGAATTCAGGACTCTGAATTGGAATATCACTGTTTAAGACAGATTCTATCATTCACACACACACTGCCAGGAAGATTTTTGAGGACTAGCTCTGAAACTGTTTTCTAAGAGCTAAAAGTGTGAGGGCTGAATAATTGGTGCCACATTCATTCTCCATCTTCCTGACAAGGTTTCATTCCCCCCAAATATTTTCTTAATCCCACTGTAATAAAAAGTAATTATTGATCAGTGATAGGCCTCTAGTCTTTAAAGTTTATAGTTAAGGTGAAACGTAGGCACTATTTATAACCTTCATTTATTAGTTGACTGGTTAAAACATTTCATTTTTCTCCGTTGAATAATTAAAATCTGAAAAGCATTTTCCCATAGGGATGAAAATGGTAATTTGGGATAAAGACAGCCACTCCGAGCCATAATTTATAGTTTATAAAATAATACTAAATCATACCATAAATACTATAGGAAATAATTACCTTTATGAGAGGTTTGTTTAAGCATTTGCTGTTTAATTAGTGTGAATGAGTCTGCAGTAAGTCTCTCACCAGCATCCTTCCCACTCCCTAATTTGGGGATGAAGTCAAATAATGACTCACTCAGAAGGAAGGAAAGATGTGTTGCCGGCCTTTATGTGGTAAGCCCTGTTAGATGTATTATGTAACTTTTACAATAGCCCACTGAAGGTAGCAACAACACACCCTTCTATGTATATTTGAAAAAAGTCAGAACAAATGATGCATAACTTGCCTATGTTGTAAGTCAGGAAGTTGTTGTGAGTACCAGCACTTCTACTTTGCCCTGCTGCTGTAAGCATTGAGGACCATCAGCGTTAAAACAGCATGAATGAAACCTAGGCTAACACAAGCTTACTATGTGTAAACACCAGTGTTTCAGATTTGGCTTGGGAAAATGCCACTCATCTGGCTGTTTTGTCTCCCATGACTCCATAAGAGGATGCTGTGTTCCTCCGCAGGGAACTAATGAACCAAAGTTGTCTTCCCATATAATCAACCTGAACAGCATTTAAATGTAGCTGTGTATGTCATCAAGATCACTTAAGGTTCTGATGTCACTGTATGAAGAATGTTTCTGGTACAAGGCATAACATAAGGTAAAAAGAATATGTTGAAGAATAACAATATTCCACTGGGTGGCCAGGGTGAAAGCCACTGAGGCCCAAAATAGTAAATGTTCTGCTCACCCTTACACTGCAGAATGGGAACAATTGGCAAAACTATATATAGAAAAAGAGGCACAATTCTTTCTTCACACCCCTCCACATGCACGCTTTACAACTCTCTGACGTATCATTAAACATTTGCTCTGCAGCCCTAAGAAATCTTAAAGAACTTATTTTGATTTCCCATGTAGCTCTGACTAGCGAGGACTCCGAACCATGAAACCAGATCCAGTTTCCTCTCTGTTTTATTGGCACACTTTAAACGTCTCTGGCTAACTAATTTATGCACTGCAGAAGTTCTGAAGGTCATCGTTTTGAACTTGTGACTGATTTGTTTTTGTTGCAATAATGTTATATGTCAAGAGCCACAAATCTAGCATCTGCAAAGAACTCGGGAGATTTACATAAGTAAGTGAGGCAAGACTGGGTGTGAGATAATTGGAATTAACGGGGGGGGGCAGAGGGAAGAGGCTAGCTCGCCTCTGTAGGCATGCTAATCCAGAGGAACAACAGAGCGATTGCTAGCCAGGCAAAGCAAGCCTGTACCCCAAGGCTGTTGCTAGCATACCACGTTGATTATTAATGCACTGTGACTGGTAGACCGGCCCCCAAAAGCTTCCCATCTTCATTCATTGCAAAAATAGGATCCTTTACTAAATCTTAACCTTGAAAAAAAAGGGCATTTATTTTAGCCATACATAAAAACATGAACATTATTCTAACTGTGGGGCAGTATTGCTAGACTGATCCATGCATTCTTTGATCGAACACTTCTGTCTTTTCTAACACCATTTATTCATGAACAAGACATTCAGATTCTTTCTTTTAGCTTGGGGAAATATGTGGCACACAACAGCTAACTGTAGTCACCCTACCATGAGACAGAAAGTAACAATTTATGGACTTTTAATTACAATTTGTAGTTTTCGTGAAGATGAACTTCATACTCAAAGCTATGAGGTTCTTATAAGTTGATGCCTTCACAAAATTCATGCCTGAGCAGCCTGGCAGCCCTCCCCAATTCCACCTCAGCCACATCTCAGCAGTGGAGAAATAGGCCTTATGGTAACTTGTTTAAACGGCAATTCATTCTTTTCGTTCATTTGTTTTTCAACTTTCAGTGTCTTCTTCACAGTCAAAAAAGAACTGCAACTCCAGTGATTTTGCTGGCCTGTGGAGGAGCATTCTTCTCCTCCAAAGGCAGGTGCAGACAGAAGGGACTGGGGGAGTCCCTAAGCATCCCAAATTCTACCTGTTTATGACAGTGTTCCCACCACAGGATGGGGTTTCAAGCAATGCTGAGAAGTTCAAGCCCAGGACTAGAAGAACAACGTTGTAACATGAAGGCCGGCTTGTTGGGGTTTCTATCCTACCCAGTTCTCACAACCAGTAAGCCCCAAAGAATATCACACAGAGGTTTCCATAGGTTATAAACTGATGGCCCATTAGCTCAGGCTTCGTATTAGCTCTTATAACGTATGTTAGCTCATTATTCTTATATATGTTAGTCACATGGCTCAGTACCTTTTTCAGCAGGGTAGGTCACATCTTGCTTCTTCCATGGTCTGGGCAGAACTGGGAAAAGATCTTCCTTCTTCCTAGAATACTCCTGTTCTCCTTGCCCATCCTCTACTTCCTGTCTGGTTCTCCCACCTATACTTCCTGCCTGGCTCCTGACCAATCAGTGTTTATTTAAAACATAATTGACAGAATACAGAATTGTCCCACACCACAACACTGAAATTACAATAGGAGAGAGGCCACAAAAGCTAGTGCAGAAAATATGCTAAATATTTCAAAGTGGGGGAAGAGAAGAAGTTCATCCAAGGATGGTTGATGTTTGATATGCAACAAATGTACATGAGCTCGGTTAGAGCAGCAGAGAAACTGGGAAAAAGGAAAACCATTTCCGGTAAGTAGGATCACTTGAAGACAAAGATGATCTTACTTCAGTCTTTACTTGTGGAGAGACATAGCTTCCACATGAGTCTTGGCTGCCACCACCTAAGCTAGAATTTTTATTTCTTGGATGGCATCATCTTGCTCCAGTGGTATATAAAATACAGATTAATATTGTCTTTGTGCTATCATAGTTTCTTAATAAGTTTCAAAGGTCCACCCACAGGAACATCTTTTGTCAAAGGGAACAGGCATACTGTTATGAGTCTGCTCATCTTGCTTCTGGAGTTTGCTTCCTTGAGAATCAGAACTTCACAACTCCCCTTCATTCTTATTTTTACATGGCTAAGTTTTATAACAATTTTGGTCTCTTTCTCACTTATTCAGTCTATGCATTAATGGATATCTTTTAAAGGATATAGTTAGTTCACCAGCCTTAGCAGAGCGGTTTGTCCCCTCTGTAAGGTTGCACCATCCATGATGACTGGAACATTAAGTCAAATGTCAGTAGTCCCCTCTGTCCTCAGGCCTGTGATATCATCAAGCTGGGGGTTTTGCCTAGGCTTGCAGTATCAGGTACATGTTTCTTCCATGGAGCAGGCCTATATCCAACCAGAATGTAACCGGATACCCCACAGCATTACCACTATTGAGTCATGGAGGTTACTCTTTTTAAGGTGGTGCCTGGTTTCCATGTTTCTAAGTTTTTTTAGACTCTGCTTTTTATTTTAATGTTTCATTGCTTTTCAGCACTGTTGGCCAAGTTCTTCTTCCAGGAACCTTATATCTGGCTTTTTACCATATAACACTTCCACAGTTTTCTATTTTCTCTCTGATTGTGTTTTTTTATTAAGTTTTTCATTTATTTTACACACCAAACACAGTGTCCCCTTCCTTCTCTCTTCCCTTTCCCTCACCCCACCTCTCTTCCACCCCACCCCCACTCCTCCATTCAGAAAGGGGCAGGCCTCCCATGGGAATAAACAAAACATTAATGACTCCACAGCTGCTACACACACACACACACACACATACACACACATTTACACATATTCATGTGCACACACATACCCCCCACACCACCCCCCACAGTGGGGCTGGGAATAGGAGAGAAAATATAGCTTATTGCCTTTACATAACTTAGTGCCTTAACAGCAAAATGTGCTTAAATCAATTTTTTCTATCTTAAAGAGTACCTATGAGAAATCAGATTGAAATACTGAGATACAGGAGACCCCCAAAATTTAATGATTCAAGATATTTAGGCATTTGTTTCTGCCACTTGTCATAGAACAGGAATGTAAGTGTGGCTGGGGGATTCTGGGTAGGAACTGTACCTCAAAGAAATCAGTATTTCCTATGGCTTCTCACCCAGCCTTCCCTTAAAAATATCTTGGATTTGCATCTTTCTTAATATAAATGCCTCTTCTTAGGTACCACTTCCTCAGATGGGTACACATACTTTTCCCAGATAACAGTATTATTACAAATACTGCATTCCTCTCTTTGAAGTATTTGTCAGTGCCTGTAATTATCCTGTAAATTTATTGCTTAAAAACTTCAAGAGAACCTTGGCTCCCTTAGAGAAAAGAACACTTTAATATGTTCATTTCCCTAGCGCTATTATCCATAACAGAACTTGACAGCAGATAAGTGCTTTGAAAAAATTACTGTGTTAACAGTTAGAGAAAGGAGGCCATGAGTCTGAGAAGGAACGAAGCAGGTGCACAGGACAGGTCAGAGAGGAAGTGGAGGCAGACAAACTGTTAATATTGCACTTCAGTTTCAAAAAATATTTATTTTAAAAAAGGGGGAATACTCTGTTGGTCAACTTTCTGTCACTTTACAAAAATACCCAAATAAATAACTTTCTAGAGGATATTTTTATTTTGGTTCATGGTTTCAGAGGCATCTTGTATGTAATTGGTTGACTTGGTACATCTTAGCCTATGGTAAGGTAGAACATGGCATCAAGGACACCATGTCACTACATGCTGCTCACCACGAAGGCAGGGCAGGAAGGGGTCCCCTCAGCTCCCTTCAAGAACACCCTCTTCAGGCTATAATTTTTTTCCCCTGGGTTCCATTTCCTGACCCCTCCCAGCATTTTCAGCAGCTGACTAAATTCCACTTCCCTTTTCTCCACCCCCTTCTCTTTCTTGTGTTGATTTTTATTATGTAACATTTTATCTACAATCATATTCTGTGTTTGTTTCCCCCCTAATTTTATTATATGTCTCATTCTAGCCTACATTACTTTTGAAACTTTAATCTGAAAAAAATTATATATTTTCATTTATTTGTAAAAAATGATACAGCTAACCTTTACCACATCTCCCAACTGCTACTGTCTTGTAAAATCCCAATGAAACTGATCATTTGACAGAATCTTGGCAGTCCTGTGTACATGGTACAGCCATACCGTCCCTCCCACCTCAGGCTTTCCAGGTGGGAGGGGTATATACCTTTAATCCTAGCATGCAGAAGGCAGAGGCAGGTAGATCTCTGTGAGTTGGAGGCCAGCCATGTCTATGAGAACTAGTTCTAGGACAGGCTCCAAAACTGCAGAGAAACCCTGTCTCAAGAAAAGTAAAAAAACAAAACAAACAAACAAACAAACATCGTTTGCGAGGAGGCTGCTTGTTTGTCCCGGCCACTCAGAACCAAAATAATTACACAGAAGCTATATTAATTAAAGTACTCCTTGGCCCATTAGCTTTAGCTTCTTATTGGCTAACTCTTACATATTAATGTAACCTATCTCCATTAATCTGTGTATCACCAGGTGGCAGTGGTTTACCGGGTATAGTTCCGTCCAGCTTCTCTCTAACTTCTCCTCCTTTCTCCCAGCATTCTGTTTAGTTTTCCCCACCTAGCTCTGTTCCCCCATAGCTCTGCTATAGGCCCAAAGCAGTTCCTTTATTGACCAATGATATTCATAGCATAAGGAGAATAATCCCACATCATTGTTCTTAAGATGATTTGCATATGGTGAACTCTTGCATAGTTGGGATGAAATACCTTAGTTATAGTATATGATATTCTTAATATGACCTTAGATATGGTTTACAAGATTTTATTGAGAATGTTGGTATCTATATTTCTCAGGGAAATATATATATATATATGTATGTGTGCATGCATATATATGTATGTATGCATATATCATATATGTCTATACACATATATTCATTTTCATTGTGTTCTCAAATAGTTCTAGTGTCAAGTAATACTGGATTTATGAAATTTGCATGGGAATGTACTTTCCATTTCTATTTTACAGACAGTTTTTAAGAGTATTCATGTTAGTGGTTCTTTAAATGTTTGTAGAATTCAGCAAGTTCCATCTGGTATTGAACTTTTTTTGTAGGTGGCTTTGTCTTCAACCTTTATTGCTTAGTATAGGTTCATATAAGCTGTGTATATTCTGTTGACTTAATGTTGGTAGAATGGGTCACATGTATCTAGGGATTTTTTCATTTCCCCCAGATTTCCCAAGTATTGGGGGATATTTGATCACACTGTGAACGATGTATTTGCACTTGCATTACTTAAACAAAATTAACCTTGGGTCAGGAGGCTGAGTTAACAGCTAGATGACAGAAAGTAATCAGAGGGCATCAGAGAACGTCTGGAAGAGATCGAGAGACACACCAGAAGTAGTGAGGAAGGACTTTGAGTGGCATGACTTGTTTTGTTTTGGTGGAGTGGAAGGACATGTTTTTGGGAGATGACAGCAAGGAGAGAAGGTTATCTAGTAGCTACTCAACCTCTCTGAGCTAGTAAGTTCTCATCCTAGTCTTTGAATCTAGAGTTTTAGTTCTTCAGTATTTGTTAACATTTGCCTTGTGGCCTGAAATATAAGCTGTTTTAGAAAAGGCTCTGGGGACTCCTTAGAAGAATATGTATTGTTGGATAAAGTATTCTATTGGTAAAGTCCACTTGTCTTTTGGTGCACTTTAATTCTGATATTGCTGTGTTGACTTTAATATGAATACCCTATCAAAGGAGGACAATGGAATATTGAAACCCAATATGTTGTATCACCTCTCTTGGATGTTCTCATTCATGTGTCTGTTATTTGTTTTATTGAATTGAAAGCCTCAACATTTAGTGCATTTATGTTTATACTTGTTATATCATCTTATTGCTATTGAAAGATGCTTACTAAATACTGTAATTGTCTTATTTGTTTTCTGGATTGGTTGAGTTGATTATTGTTTGTTCATTTATTTCTCTCCTATCTGTATCATGGTTTTGATGACTTAGTGTGTTAGCCATGATGAATTCTTCCTATATCTCTTTTCTATTTATTTATTTATTTATTTATTTATTTAAGATTTCTGCCTCCTCCCCGCCACTGCCTCCCATTTCCCTCCCCCTCCCCCAATCAAGTCCCCCTCCCTCGTCAGCCCTAAGAGCAATCAGGGTTCCCTGCCTTGTGGGAAGTCCAAGGACCCCCCACCTCCATCCAGGTCTCGTAAGGTGAGCATCCAAACTGCCTAGGCTCCCACCAAGCCAGTATGTGCAGTAGGATCAAAAACCCATTGCCATTGTTCTTGAGTTCTCAGTAGTCCTCATTGTCCGCTATGTTCAGCGAGTCCCATTTTATCCCATGCTTTTTCAGACCCAGGCCAGCTGGCCTTGGTGAGTTCCCGATAGAATATCCCCATTGTCTCAGTGTGTGCATGCACCCCTCGTGGTCCTGAGTTCCTTGCTCGTGATCTCTCTCCTTCTGCTCCTGATTTGGACCTTGGGATTTCAGTCCGGTGCTCCAATGTGGGTCTCTGTTTCTGTCTCCTTTCATCACCTGATGAAGGTTAATATTCAGGAGGATGCCTATATGTTTTTCTTTGGGTTCACCTTCTTATTTAGTTTCTCTAGGATCACAAATTATAGGCTCAATGTCCTTTATTTATGGCTAGAAACCAAATATGAGTGAGTACATTCCATGTTCCTCTTTTTGGGTCTGGCTTACCTCACTCAGGATAGTGTTTTCTATTTCCATCCATTTGCCTGCAAAATTCAAGAAGTCATTGTTTTTTACTGCTGAGTAGTACTCTCTTTTCTTTATCCAATTTCCCCCATGAACTTGATTCTTTTCTATGCTTTCATTATTGAGACTTTCTTCCTCTTCTTTATACCACATTTCCTTGAGCATTGTTTGTGGTACTGTCTTGGTAGTCATGACCTATCTTAATTGTGCTTATCTGGACACACCTTTATTTCTCCATCATTATGAAAAGAAGCTAAACTTATATGGATATGGTAATATGTGCCTTTTCCAAACCACTCTGGAGACAGAAGCAGGCAGATCTCTATGAGTTGGCGGTCACCCTGATCTACCATAGTCGCTCCAGGTCAGTCAAAGATACATATTAACAGAGACCCTATAAGAATAAATAGAATATGTTTATAAAACATATAAAATATAAACATATGTGTGATGATGATAATATGAAGAGGAGAGAAAGGGGGAGGAAGCAGTCAAAAGTTTCAAAAGTTAGATAGATATAAAAATATTGGTTGGTACTTACACACTTTTTATAGCCTAAACTGTTTCATTCCATGATTTCTTGTCTTTAGATTGCTGATGAGAGACACAATACTATTCTGATGTGTTTGTCTTTGAAGTTGGACTTGGTTTTGCTCTTATAGCTCTTAATATTGTTTCTTTGCTTCTTATCTTTTATGCTATGACTGTGATATGCCTATGCTGCCTAAAGTTTTCTCCTTCATCATAATTACAGAGCGTTCTTAATGCACCTTGTGTTTGTGTATCTATTTCATTCTCTACAACTGGGAGCTATTTGAGGGGAGCTGTAATTTTATTGAGTAGCCTGAGGTTATTAGGATGTGTGTTATTTTGGTAGTATCCCAGTGTTTGTGGATACCTGATCACACTTGTTTTTGATTTTGCTGAGGTTTGAATTAGGTTCACCCTTCATTCCCAGTGCTCTTTCTCCTGATTGACAGAATAGTCTATTGGTGGTTCTTTCCACTGTGATTTTATATTCAATTCTATGAAATTTTCATTTTCGACCCCTCAATTTGATTTTATTTCAAAATGTCAGTTTGCTACAGCATTCTCTTCATGTTTCTTTTTTATCCATACTAATGATGCTTTCATCCATATTGCTGACTTTTCTCAGTCTTGCTTTCTCTCCAAACCCTAGATTAAATTAATTTATTGGTTTATACAGTCTTCATTATTGCTGGTGAACTTTTGAAATATCCATGTGGCAATTTACCTGTTTTGACAATTTTTGAATTTGATAGCTGTAGAATGATGATGCTTTGGAAGAGTCTTGTTATTTTTGCTATGTTTCTTGTGTTTCTGTGTTACATATCTCTTCCTTTTTTATTCTGTGATCTTCTTAATGAATAGCCTTTTATTAAGGAGTTTATTGTAGAATAATACTTTAAGTAGGCAAAGATGTGTTCATGTGTTTATACTGAGGAATACTACTTTAATTATGAAGTTGTGCTACATTTCTCTCTGCAGCCTTTGTTAAAGATGTAAATATGTGTTACATTTGTTTGTGCTGCATCTCTTTCACCTTGCCTGCTGTCTGTACAGGTTGAGGACTCATCTTTGCTATTTCAGGATCTACTCAGTATCACCCTGTTGGAAAGGCATGGTTCAGAATGTCAATTAGAGTTCAGACTTCTTGGGTTCTACAGAAGTGACAGTCAGATAGGTGGCTCCAGAGTTTGATCCACTTGCTGACCTCAGGTTCGTTACAATCAAACTCAGGTGTTCTCAGTTGACAGAATTTCAGATCTGTTTCCATCAAGAATGAAGCTGCTCTCCATAATTGCCTCTCAGAGTTGTGCCTCACTCAGGGAATGTGGCAAGTTAAATTCTGTCTCCCTGGCTGAGGTTGTCCCCTGTTTTCAGGCCCTCTCAGGATGGTCATGACAAGAATAATCTTTTTGTACACTGTGAAGATTTGAAACTCAGATTGGTTTAATAAAAAAAAACTGAATGACACATAGCTAGGCAGGATTTTGAGGGCAGGGAGGATGCTGGGAAGAAGGATGGAGACATAAAAAGTCAATAACCAGACAGAGTGGAAGCAACACGGACAGTACAGAGTAAAGATAAAAAAGTAGAGGCAAAAAGTAGATTGATAAAAATTGGTTAAGTTGTAAGAGTTAGTTACAAAGAAGCCTAAACTATAGACCAAGCTTACAAAATTAGTAAGAAGTGTCTGTGTCATGATTTGGGAGCTGGCAGGTGTAGTAGGAGGTTTTTGTCCCACTAGCCCACTCCCAAATAAACACACTGAGACTTATTATTAATTATTAATGCTCAGTCAATAGCTTAGGTGTGTTACCAACTAATTTTTACATCTTAAATTAACCCATATTTCTTATCTACACTCCACCACGTGGTGGTACGTTTGTTCAACACAGAACATAAGGTGGGAGCAGACCAGAGCTCAAGGCCTTTGAACTGAGGACTTGTAGAGACAGGATACCTCTTTGTTTTAATGATTTCAAACAACAAAAACTATTATCAAGTAAGAATTACAGTTACAATATCCAGACCATTTTACTTGGCAAAATTAGAGAAAATACTTTATCATTTATCTTGTCTTTGAGAATCTAAAATTTTATACCCAATTTACTTCTTATCATACCTTTAAAGCAAAACTTTAGTCTAATTATTTAGTTTTTAACTCCATCAAAGACTCCAGGAGGGTATACTATTATATAACAACAGGAATATCTGGTTGCTTCAATAATCACTCAAAATTCTTCTGTAACATTGAGGCATCCAACTTTGGTTTAAGGGTCTAGTATATCTGACAAGCATATTTGAAAAGGAGGAAATTTTAAAGAGCTGTCCTACCTTGTCTTGGCAAAGTTTGACAGTCACTTTTTTGTGTGTGCCCTCTTGGTTCAGTTTGGATAGTATACTGTCAGAAATTGAGTCAAGGGTATTTATTTTGCCCAAATGGCTAACTTTTGTCATAAAGAAATCAAACTCTATATGGAGGATATTCAGTGCCCATCATCTTCCTTTGAAGTAAATTGCTGCTATTAGGAGTAAACAAGTCTCACTGTCATGAAAAGTCTTAGGTTATTAAACACCTTTAGTGCCATATTCTGTAGGTCTTTGAAGTGTGTGAAGACCGTCTATCTATCTAAATGCATCTGTTTAACCTTAGAAACATACCCAATATGACTATAAGTTTGACTATTGTAGATGACTATTAATCAATATTTCTTAATTATATATTACACTTTAAACTAGTTGCACATAAGCACAATACCCCAAATAAGAGTAGAAACATACACATAGTATAGAAAAATAAACTTTAAATTTACATCAATAAACCAAAACCCATATCAATATAAAATATTTTGAGATTAATAGTTGTTTTTTAGATTAAAGTAGATTCAATAATCTACCCCCTTTCCTATCATTCTTATGTCATAACCCCCTTTAGAAAGAGACATTTTAATTTAACTCTTTTGTTTAGACTTTTTTTTTTTGCTAAGACCAATATCAATAACAACTTGTAACCAACTCCCTTAAATAATACTAAACATACACAACCCATCTTGGGAACATGACTATTGTAATATTCTAGACAACTTCTTATTGTTTGGGGATATTAAAGTCTTTGGGGGACCCTGAAGAAATTATGATAATGATTAAGTCTTTGCTGGAGTAGCTTGTGAGGCTAGACCATCTCAGCCAGAATCCTTGAAGCTGTTCTAGATGCAGAACTCTGAAGAAACTATAACAGAGGCATTTTGAGATGCTAGATTACCTGAGCCATTTGTTTTCATTGATGTTTGATCCCCTTGTTCTAAAAACACATATACTTTTAAAAGTAGCATAAATATCTGTATTAGTACAAGTATAGGCTATGTGTTGTACACAATTTAGCCAAAGATGATACTTTTTCATGTTTGAGCAGGTAATAAATATGTTACACATTTTGTAGGGCTTTTTTTTACTTCTTTATGTCTGAAGTCAGAATTTTTCAGTGTGTCTACCTTGATCAAACCTGATTTTCCTTAACCTGGAATGAATTCACAGCCCCTCGTTTCCAGTGGAAGTAAAAACATAACTTCTTTCCCAAAGCAACACACCTTTTCACTTATATTTTGAAGTCAAGATAATTTTAAACTATATAAGGCTGGTAAAATCTAGCAATTTCCATAATCCAATGATTCTTAGCAGTTTTGCTCATTCATTAGCAGTCAAAAAATTTAAAGACAGCACAATAGCATACAGAATCCAGACTTTCTGTGTATTTCGTATCTTTATGTGGCTTTTTAAAAATATTACTTACTCCCTTTTTAAGAACTTTACTATTTTTAAACCATATTTTAATCTATGACTGTCTCTTCCCTTTCTCCTTTTTTCCCAAAGCTATGTATATTTTTAGACATGTTTTAACTGTTTAGAGTTTTTTCCCTCCTGTATCTGTTTTTATTGAGCATCTGTATTGTTTTTTAATTGCACGAGATGAATCTTAATCTCCTATGTTATTCACTGGCAGGGCTCATTTTATTGCATGCATGGGCACATGGCATTGGCAACTGGCTTCTCCCCCACCGCTTGGTTCCCTGAGACTTTAGCCTCATGGTGGATGCACCAGCAGAAGCCTTGTTTACTGCCCCAGCTCTAGGAAGTTTGGGGGCTCAATCTGTTACTGAATAGCACTCTTCCCATTGTTCATGAACCCCATTTAATTGCTCAGTAGATGTGCCTCTTAAAAGAACTGCACCTGTGTTTGCAACTAGGACTAAGTCATGAAGCTGCCTCATATAGGAGCCACACCTTACTTTGCTGTTAGAAAACAGAGTCTATATAAAGTTGATTATTGTCTTCTCCAGATCTGTGAAGAATTGTGATGGGATTTTGATGGGGATTGCATTGAATCTATAGATTGCTTTTGGTAGAATTGCCATTTTTACTATGTTGATCCTCCCAATCCAAGAGCAAGGGAGATCCTTCCATTTTCTGGTGTCCTTTTCAATTTCTTTCTTCAAAGACTTAAAGTTCTTGTCAAATAGATCTTTCACTTCCTTGGTCAGAGTTACCCCAATAAAGGATCGTCTGGAGGCATTACTATCCCTGACTTCAAACTCTATTGCAGAGCTACAGTATTGAAAACAGCTTGGTACTGGCATAAAAACAGAGAAGTCGACCAATGGAATCGAACAGAAGACCCTGACTTTAGCCCACAAACCTATGAACACCTGATTTTCGATAAAGGAGCTAAAAGTATACAATGGAAAAAAGAGAGCATCTTCAACAAATTGTGCTGGCAAAACTGGATGTCAATCTGTAGAAGAATGAAAATAGATCCATATCTATCACCATGCACAAAACTCAAGTCCAAATGGATTAAAGACCTCAATATCAGTCCAAACACACTGAACCTGATAGAAGAGAAAGTGGGAAGTACTCTACAACACATGGGCAGGAGAACACTTCCTACATATAACCCCAGCAGCACAAACACTAAGGACATCATTGAATAAATGGGACCTCCTGAGACTGAGAAGTTTCTGTAAAGCAAAGGACACTGTCACTAAGACAGAAAGGCAACTCACTGACTGGGAGAAGATCTTCACCAACCCCGCAACTGACAAAGGTCTGATCTCCAAAATATATAAAGAACTCAAGAAATTAGACCGTAAAAGGTTAATCAATCCAATTATAAAATGGGGCACTGAGCTGAACAGAGACTTTTCAACAGAAGAAGTTCAAATGGCCAAAAGACACTTAAGATCGTGCTCAACTTCCTTAGCAATCAGGGAAATGCAAATCAAGACAACATTAAGATACCATCTTACACCTGTCAGAATGGCTAAAATCAAAAACGCCAATGATAGCCTCTGCTGGAGAGGTGGTGGAGAAAGGGGCACACTCATCCATTGCTGGTGGGAATGCAAACTTGTGCAACCACTTTGGAAAGCAGTGTGGTGGTTTCTCAGGAAAGTCGGGTTCAACCTACCTCTTGACCCAGCAATACCACTATTGGGAATATACCCAAGAGATGCCCTAACATACAACAAAAGTATATGCTCAACTGTGTTCATAGCAGCACTGTTTGTAATAGCCAGATCCTGGAAACAACCTAGATGCCCTTCAATGGAAGAATGGATGAAGAAAGTATGGAATATATACATATTAGAGTACTACTCAGCAGTAAAAAACAATGACTTCTTGAATTTTGCATACAAATGGACGGAAATTGAAAACACTATCCTGAGTGAGTTAAGCCAGACCCAAAAAGAGGAACATGGGATGTACTCACTCATATTTGGTTTCTAGCCATAAATAAAGGACATTGAGACTATAATTCGTGATTCTAGAGAAGCTAAATAAGAAGGTGAACCCAAAGAAAAACATATAAGCATCCTCCTGAATATTAACCTTCATCAGGCGATGAAAGAAGACAGAGACAGAGACCAACATTGGAGCACTGGAATGAAGTCTCACGATCCAAAGGAGGAGCAGAAGGAGAGAGAGCATGAGCAAGGAACTCAGGACCGCGAGGGGTGCGCCCACACACTGAGGCAATGGGGATGTTCTATCGGGAACTCACCAAGGCCAGCTGGCCCGGGTCTGAAAAAGCATGGGACAAAACCGGACTCGCTGAACATAGCAGACAATGAGGACTACTGAGAACTGAAGAACAATGGCAATGGGTTTTTGATCCTATTGCACGTAATGGCTTTGTGGGAGCCTAGGTAGTTTGGATGCTCACCTTAATAGACCTGGATGGAGGTGGGTGGTCCTTGGACCTCCCACAGGGCAGGGAAACCTGATTGCTCTTTGGGCTGAGGAGGGAGGAAGACTTGATTGGGGGAGGGGGGGAATTGGGAGGTGGTGGCGGGGAAGAGGCAGAAATCTTTAATTAATTAATTATTTAATAAAAAAATAAAATAATAATTAAAAAACAAAAAACAGAGTCTACCCAAGAAAAGGAAGTTATCGGGAAGCTGCATTTGGCTCCATTTATTTGTGTGCTTGGAATCTTTTTCTTAAACCTTTGTTAAGGTTTTATATGGAAATTCCTGCCCCATGTTTGGAGTCATTTCTGGGTGGAGTTTCTCTGTCCTGGCAACTGATTCTAAATAACCACACAGAAAATTAATATTAATAATAAATGCTTGGCGGATAGCTTAGGCTTATTACTAATTAGCTCTTACAACTTAAATCAACCCATGTTTCTTATCTAAGTTCTACCATGTAGCTCATGGCTTATTACCTCATCTTCTTCATATCCTGTTTCCTTTGTGTCTGGCTTGCATCTCAGACTTCGTCCTTCTTCACAGTGTCCTCCTAATCTGGCCTTGCTTCACAATCTCTTCCTACCCAGCTACATTCCAGTATTTATTACTCTTTATTAACCAACGAGAGTAACATATTTACAGTGTACAAAGATTATTCCACAGCAGCCCAGTTAAAATAATATTCCACAACAGGGGTCTATCTCTTTGTGTAACATTTTTAGTTGTTATGCCATATGTTATAGAA
The DNA here is from genome assembly GCF_950005125.1 of Chionomys nivalis. Taxonomy (NCBI): domain Eukaryota; kingdom Metazoa; phylum Chordata; class Mammalia; order Rodentia; family Cricetidae; genus Chionomys; species Chionomys nivalis. The sequence continues at coordinate 63,174,611 of NC_080096.1, read as the reverse complement.
TATGCAATATCAAAGTCTACTGGTCTTGTCATTTTACCAACTGTATGGAAATCTGAACTATCTTTAAACCCTTTACCTTCTAATTTTTAAATTATAATTATTTTACATATTTACTTTGTATAGTCTTTTAAAATAAGTACAGAAAATATAACTTTTTTGTTTTGGCTGCCAAACATAATTGAAAAGCTTAATAGGGGTGTTTGGTATTTATTAAAACTTTCTTTACTTCATAATTTCTGCCCAAAAAACTGATTTTCTGGCAAATTTTTTTTAAACTTTTCTTTTTGTGAGAACAATAATCAACTTGGTACATAGCCTTTTCTGACACCCACAGAGAAGGTCTAGGAACATGAGTTGGGAAATCTATTTTCAGACTAGCAATGGTAAAGATTTTGGACTGTGTTACTTTGTGTAGCTGAAGTTATGGGATTTGTTTTCCCTCCTGTGTAAAAGACTGGATCTGATTAGAATCTCTTTGCTTTTGTTTATTGGCACCTGCTGACATTTTTGGGTTCTGAACCTGTTCTGGTGACTAAAATTTATAGGCAGAAAGAAAATACAAGAGTATTTCTCCCTGTTGCTCTGGGGTGGAAGTGGCCAGCTTATCTGGCTTTTCTCTGCTTTTTACAAACTTTTTATTTTGTTTTATAATATAATATACATAGTTTTAATTGTATTTGACAATAGCAGTCGGAGAGTGAGTCTGCTCTGCTTCCTGGACTGGGAGCTCCTTCCCATGCTCTTTAGTCATCATCTGTGTCTGTGGCTTTTGATACAGATTTTCTCTTCGTAATAACTTGAAATTGCTCTTAGTGTTTACTCTGATCTCTGTAAATCCATTATTTATATTTTCTGTTGATTTGTAATGTATTTTTTAAGCTACTGTAAGAGCCATTATGCTCTTTCTATGAAAGACTATTTCCCTGAAATACTGAGTTTTGAAAATTTTATAGTCACAAATCCTTCTTCTATCTTATGACTGCGCTGCTTTCACACTATAAATTTTTATTGATTGCTGCACTTATGCATAACTTTTAAGTAATATTACACAAATTATAATTGGTTGTAATTACCATAAACCAAGATGAACACTTTGGGAGTGAGAAGAGGCAAAGACACGTATCTCACAGGCACTATAACTGCTTTGAATGATAAAACACTCAATAAAAAATAAGTTATAATCATTATAAAAGAAAGCATGAGGAAAGTGATATCAAGATAATGCAGAAATATAAAGGCATAGAAACTTCTTTTTTCCATGAAACAATTCAACAGTACCTGGATAATTTCTTTTTATGAGAAATTCAGAAACAAACTTAGTGTTGCACACACCCATGGAACAACACTAATCCAATCAAAGACACTTTGTAACACCTTTGCAACATGGACCCTTCTTCTATTACAGGGACACAAAGAACAGAACTTTCAGCTCCTGCATTCTGATGATGGCAGTAGGGAAGATTGGACACTTTGTTCAATGTTCTGGCTATTCAGTGAACAGCACAAGAATCTGGGAGTTTTTATATCTGTTGTATTCGAATAACTGGTCCCCAAATACCCAAATGCTTGTAACCATATTATAAAGCAAAAATGCATTCAGTCCAACTTCAAAAGTCCCCATACTCTTTAACAATCTCAAATTTATTTTAAAATCTAAAATGCAAAATCTCTTCTGAGATTCATGCAATCTCTTAACTGTAAGTCCCTGTAAAATCAAAATACAAAAGCAGATGACATATTTTCAACATATAATGACAAAGGATAAACATTCCCATTTCAAAACACAGGGAGCATAGTGAGGAAATACTGGACCAAAGCATGACTAAAAACAAGCTTGGCAAACCCCAAACTTTACATCTTCAAGTCTGATGTCAAAACTCTCTCTAGTCACCTTCACAGCTTCACATGATAACCTCTCTAGGACTCCATGTGGTGATACCTCTGACACATGCTGGCCTTCAGCAGCTTTCCTTATCCAGAGAGGGAACTTCCATAACCCCTTTCTTTAATCTTTGACTGATGTGGAACAATCTTTTCATACACTATAAAGATTGTTGCTTTCATTGATTTACTAAAGTACTAAATGGCCAATAGCTAGGTAGGAAGAGATTAGAAGGGACTTGTGGACAGGAAGAGAGTTCTCTGAGATGAAGAAGGGTAGAGTCAACAGTTAGATGCAGAGGAAGCAGGACCTGTACAGGATAAATTAACGATCCATGAACCCCATGACATCAAGTAAACTAATAGAAATGGTTTAACTTAAGTTATAAGAGCTAATTAGAAACAATCCTAAACTATTGGCTGAGCATTTATAATTAATAATAAATCTCTGTGTGATTATTTGGATGCTGGCTGGTGAGACAGAATATTCTGCCTATATTGGACTCTAAACTCAAAATCACATGGCCAAAGCTGCCAAGTTCTGCTGCTTGATGGAGCTGGAACAAGGTCCTCTTGTTCAATTATGTCTTCACCACCTCTGTTTTTTATGGCCTTTCTTCACTGCCTAAACTTGACTGTCCTGAAACTTGATCTGTAGTCCATGCTGGCCTCACACACAGAGATATGCCTGCCTCTGCCTCCACAGTGCTGGGGTTACCACTACATGTATCACCACACCAGAATCTTAGCTTTTATTTAATTTCTTTCCACAAGGTGGAAGCTGTTGGGTGGGATATTGTCCTGAGGTCACCACTGTATTCCATCTAACAAATGGATTTTCTTTAATCTGCTTATCTCCTTCTTTTTGAACACAGGACTTGGCTCCATTCCACTTTCTTGTGTTTCTTTTCTCCTCAAACGGTACATTTTATAACTTTTCCTGCCCAGCCTGTTTCTTTTCAGTATAGAGCTGCATATTCATGGCCACTAATAACCACATAGTATAATATAGTCCACACCAGGCTGTTTTGAAATCTCTTCTGCAAATGCAATTTATCTAAAACTCTTCAAGTTAGCCTCTGGAAGATTTTTTTGACAAGGGCAGAAAACAGCCATATTCACCAACATATCACAAGAATAGTCTGTAGGTCACATATTAAATCTCTTTTCCTCTGAAACCTGTTGAGCCAGGTCCCCACAGTTCAAACTACCCTCAGCACTACAGTTTTCCATGTTCCTATTAGAATGGCCCACTAAGCCCCACTTAATGTTTTCACCTGCTTTTCCAATCCAAAGTCCCAAAGTCTACATTCCTTCAAACAAAAGCCCAGTCAAGCCTATCACAGCAATACCCCAGTCCTGCTAACACCTTCTGTCTTAGTTAGGTTTCTATTAATGTGAAGCGACACCATGACCACAGCAACTCTTATAAAGGAAAACAGTGTACCACACTGAGCATAGTTTGAGCAAAGGCAACCTCAAAGCCCACCCCCAGAGTGATATATTTCCTCTAAGAGAACCACACCTACTCACAAAGTCATACATCCTAATAGTGGCACTCTGTTTGGGGGTCTTTTTTTTTCAAATGACCACAGTAAATTCTCCTGAAGTGCCCAGGAAACCCCTCCAGAGCGAGTCCTTGTGTAACCACAACATAAAAAAACTGAATCATCCCAGGTATCCACTGTGACTATTATATAACGAAACAAGAAATCAACAGCTGAAAATTCGGCTGTAAATTTTACAAATATATAAAAACCAAAAGATACAATATAAAAACGATACAATAGAAAGGATCCAAAAGGAAAATGCGAAAATAGGCCAAGACTAGACTAATACAGTGAACTGGAACTGTACTAAAACGGAAGTCTAGGATTATAAATACTTAGATTAAAGTGAGGATGTTTCAAATAAGCCAGTTCTATTCCTCAAGGAATTATACTCAAAAAGGATAACTTATACTCAAAATTATCAATAGGAAATAAATAATAAGGACCAGAGCAAATGCAAATGAAACAGAATATTAAAAACATGACACACATACATACACATATACAAAATCAAATTGGAAATTTTTTTAGAAAAACTAATAGGGCATTTTGTATTAAAGGACAAAAGAAAAAGAAGCTACTGTGCAAAACATATGTCAACAAATTGGATAACGTAGAACAAATGACCAAATTCCTAGACTTTCCAATTTTAATCAAGAAAAAAAAAATCAAGGGAAATCTGAATAGCCCATAACCAGTAAGAAGATTGAATTAGCAATCAAAATGCTGCCAAAAAGGAAAAGCCCAGGGCCACATGGTTTTAATGGTAAGTTATAGCAAACATTTAAAATATTAATGTCAATCCTTTTAAAATTCTTCCAAAAACTGGAAAGGAGAGATCACTTCCAAATTGACTTTATGAGGCTAGTATTACTCTCGCATCAAAGACAGAAAAGGACAGTACAGGAAAACCTTAAGCCAATCTCCCAGATGAAAACAGACACAAAGCTTCTGTTAGGCCAAATCAACAGTGCTTTAAAGTGAACATGCAGGAGGATAAGTTGGGTTTATCTCTGGGGTGCTAAGATGGTTAGACTAACTGTAATCAATCGGTGTGAGGCATGACGTCAAGAAAGCAGGTCTACTAACGGCACGAGCTTCTGATTCAACGTGTCTAACAAAACTCAATACACTTTTATAATTAAAGTAGTCCATACTTCAAAATAGAATGCAATTTCTTCAATATTATAAAGGCCAAATACAAAAATCCCACAATTAAAATCACATGTCATGCATAGGATAAATAAAACCTCGGTCATTTAAAAAATTCAAAATTTAAATGGCATCAAAACTGAAAAAGAAATAAAAATCATATCACTTTATAGAATGTTATTTATGTGAAGGAAATTCTAAAGATCAACCATGTATCACCACAAACACATACACACACACTCTCTCTCTCTCATTCTCTCTCTCTACCTACCTACCTGGAAATTATAAATGAATTTATAATTTTGTGATTTCAGGTCACAAAATCAACATAAAAACAAACAAACATTCAAATAAGCCACTGCATTTCCACATATTAATAAGAATAAGAGAAATTAAGGAAACAATGCCACTTATACTATTAAAAGAAATTATATCACAGTTAACTTAAATAAGAAGGTAATACATTATACACTTAAAACCTGGAAACCATTGCAGGCAAGGGCACTGACCATCAAGAGAGACAACTGGAGTTTGGTCCCTTGGACCTACATGGCAGAGGGGAGAATGGACTCTCACAAGTTGGCCTCTGACTTTCACATGTATGCCATGACATAACACAATAAAAAAAGAAGAGAAAGATAAAAAAGAATAAAAAAACCATTTTTACAAAGCCCACAAAGCATTGTTCAAAAAAGACATGAACAGAAAGACTACAGATCATGAATTATATTTATTATTAAAATATTCTACCAAAGCAGTCTCTAGATTCAATGTAATCCCTATCAGAATTTTAATGACATGTTTGAAAGCACACAGACAAAAAACAAAACAACAACAACAACAAAAAAAACAATTCTAAAATGCCTGTTGTTCCAGATCCTAAGGGCAAGCAAGAACAGAGCTGGAAGGATAGTGCTTTCTGAGAGGCACAGTAATCAAAACTCTATGAAACTGCTGTGAGAACAGGGAATGCCTGTAACTAAACCGTGATCAGTTAGCTGATCTTTGAAAAGGATGCCAGGAGTAAGCAATAGCCAGGGAACAGTCTCTTCAATAACTGGCTGTGGGGAAATTGAATATGGAACATTCACAGAAATATGCACAAAAATCAACTGCAAAGAAGTATCTATAAATGGAAGGCCTTGCAATGATAAAAATGCCAAAAGAAAGCATCTATGACAAACCTAACAACACTTAGTCTCAAGCATAACTCATGGAGATGGTACCAAAGCACACAGCAAGAGCGACAATAGACTAGTGAAGCTACATCAATCTGAGGAATCTCATTGTAGCACAGGAAACAGGCAGGGGAAGAAAAGACACCTTCCATTGGGGGAATTCTGGGAAGATTCTCGCAGGACAGGAACTTGAAGACAGGAACTGAAGCAGAGACCACGAATGAATGAGTGCTTCTGATAAGATTGCTCCCCATGACTTTCTCAGCCTGCTTTTTTATATACCCAGGACGACCTGCCTGGGGGTAACACCACCCACAATGGACTAGAGCGTTCCATATCAATCACTAATAAAGAAAATGTAACACAGGCTTGCCAACTTGTTTTGCATTTTCTCAGGTGAGGTTCCCACTTCCCAAATGACTCTAGCTTGTGTTAAGTTGGCATAAAACTATCCAGCAGAACCCTAAACACATATGCTTATGAACAACACTAAATGAACTCAGTGGGTTTTTTGTTTGTTTGTGTGTGTGTGTGTGTGTGCATGTGTGGTGTGTATGTGTGTGTGAGAGAGAAAAATGATTAAAGAATAAAAGTCTATGAATTAGAGAGGGAGCTGGGGAGATTTGGGTATGAATTGGGGATACAAAGGAAGGGAGAAAATGATATAAAAATGATGTAAATACACCAGTCACATATACAAATTCTCAATATTATTTTTTAAAGAAAGTTTTGCTAAAGATAATACCCATGTTAATAGAAAAAGAACTGCATTAAGAAAGCCTGATTCAAGCCAGGCGGTGGTGGCGCACGCCTTTAATCCCAGCACTCGGGAGGCAGAGGCAGGTGGATCTCTGTGAGTTCGAGACCAGCCTAGTCTACAAGAGCTAGTTCCAGGACAGGCTCCAAAACCACAGAGAAACCCTGTCTCGAAAAACCAAAAAAAAAAAAAAAAGAAAAAGAAAAAAAGAAAGCCTGATTCAATGTCAAGGTAAAATTACTTCCCCTCATATCTGGAGAAATAGATCAGTAGTTAAGAGTGCTTACTACTCTGTCAGGTCCCAGCATCCACAGCCCAATCCAGCGGTTCAAAAATGCCTAGAACTATATGCAAGGGCTCCATTGCCCTGCATAAGATCTCCTTGCCCTCCCCTAGATGTGTACTAACCTAGATACATACTTACATTCAACTCCACAACAATGCTATTATTAAAATTTCTCTAGGAAAAAAAATCATTATTTTTATCAGTATGACATTTCTGACTTCTGTTTACCCATGAAAAATACTTCTTCAAAAATAACTATTTTGGATATACATGTCTGGGCTAACTGAGCACCTTACATTTCACCACCTGGTGTGATCCAGTGAGGTTTCTTAGTTTGTCTAAGCTTCAGTTCCCTCTTGAGGAAGTAGAGTTAATTATGCATATTTTATGTGAAATCGTAGGCAAATAATTGGGTATACTACACATAAAATATTAGAGGAGTATGCGTGTTTCCTAAGCAGCACTCAATAAATGACAGGTGGTCTGCACTTTCCAGAGAAGACTGTGATTAACCGGCTTTATCAGATTACACAGTGCTGCCAGTGGGCATCTTACTCCAACCAAGTCTGGAGACAGGATTATAGCTCGTGTTCTTCTCAGAGGATATTTTACCTTGGTTCATGTTTTAATCAATCCATGGTTTGGTGACTAGCACTTCAATGGATAAGGTGTCATTTATAAAATTATCCTTTAGTGCATCATGAAGCTTCCTGCCACATAAAATGAAATTTTCAAAAATGACTACATTATGTACCTACATAAACTCAGATTCACATAGAAATTCACTGATGTCCTTGCAACATATATCTTCCTTTCTTTTGTCTTCACCTTTTTACTTTGGTCTTCACTTGGGTTCCTTCAAGAAGCAGATGAAGTGAAACACAATACTTGGTAGATATGAGTGAGAGAAACTTGTCTTCTAGCATGCAAGCCCGTCTTGACCCTCTGCCTGAGTGAGCCACAGTAAGTAATTAGACTGTTCTTGGCATACAGCAACATAAAAGCTGACTTAATTGCTATAATAAAGATCCCCACAAACTGAAAAATGATCACTAGTTGAATAAAGCTTAAAAGAGTCAGTAAGAGGAAAAGGGGGTGAATCTTGGGTGGCTGACCAACCATCTTCTTTAAATTCACTTTTCTCAAAAAATGCACAGCTCATGTTAAAGCAATCTATGTACGCCAAATCCACTGTAGGCTTGTTTTTTTTAGAAATGTCAATAAACAAGTTAAGTATTTGAGGCTAGTGAACTTCAGGAAATGCGAAGTGTCTATCTCTTCAAGTATTGATGGTAAGTTATATGAATTTATCACTTCGTTTTAAAAAATATTTGTTGATTTTTACTTATTTATTGTGTGGGGGAAGGTGAGGTTGAGAAATGTTAGCACTGAAGTTAGAGAACAATTTGCAGGAGTCCATTCTATCATATCAGCATGTATGTTCCAGAGATGCAGTAAGCATCTCGCCAACTGAACCATCTCAACATCTCCCCTTTTCTTTCTTTCTCTCACTCTTTCTTCCTTCCTTCCTTCTTTCTTTCTTCCTTTCTTCCCTCAGCTTCTGTCTCTTTTTTCTTTCTTTATCTTTCTTTCTTCCTTTCTTCCTTCCTTCCCTCCTTCTCTTCTTTCTTTCTTTCTTTCTTTCTTTCTTTCTTTCTTTCTTTCTTTCTTTCTTCCTTTCTCAAAAACCACTTTATTAGGCATAATAGATAACTAAAATCTAGCATTCATAGAGAAGAAAGCAGGATTATAAACTGTCTAAAAACTTGGTTATTAACAGATTTGAAATTACACTGGCAATTTAAGTTTTACAAATAATTTTCTGTATTTTACAAAATATTAAAAGTATATTTATCACTAGCTACATAGCCAGTTGGAAGGAAGTGTGAAGGAACAAGAGCGGAGGTAGGGAGCAAATGTTTTTCAGTATATAACTGGACTCCAAGTGTATTTTAATATGCTGTGGGTGTACGCTGGTTTAGCTTAGCAGCCTGCACAATGAAATGTTTTTCTGCAGTTAGTTCATTCACAGTCAAAAAATTCAAAGAAAGCACAATAATATACATAGTCCAGACTCTGTATATTTTCCATCTTTATGTGGCCTTTTTCAAATTCTGTTATTTTTATTTTTTAATTTTTGGTTTTCTAAGACAGGGTTTCTCTGGGTAGCTTTGGCATCCTGGATCGCACTCTGTAGCCCAGGCTGTTTTTGAACTCACAGAGATCTGCCTCATCTGCCTCTCAAGTGCTGGGATTAAAGGTCTGTGCCATCATACCCAGCTAGTCTATTTCATTTTTAAGAACTAACTCTATCCTTTATCTTTTCTCTCCCAAGCCTACATATATGTTTAAATACACTGTAAATTGTTTAGAGGTTTGTTTTTTCCATATTAATCTGTCTTTATTGTATATATGTATCTTTTTCTGCACACATGAGTCTTAAATCTGCTAAAGAGTATGGCTGTGATTAAAACTTGCCTTTCGAGGCTGGACATCCTACATCACTTTCTCCTAAACTTTGGAAGTCTAACACATTTTTTGCTTTCTAGACATCTGTCTTCTTGTGTCTCTTCACTTTCTCCCTACCACCTATTTATGAGGACACCAGTAATATTTATTTAGGGGCTAATCTAAAGATTTCCTTTAACTTGATTACCATTGTGAAGGCTCCATGTGGTGTCATTTTGTTTGTACTTTAACAAATAAACTTACCTGAAGATCAGAGTGCAGAGCAAGCTACAAGTTAGCCATAGAGGCTAGGCAGTTGGAGAACACATCTTTAATCCCAGCATTCAGGAGACTGAGTCAGAGGAATCTCTGTGAGTTCAAGGTCACCCTGGGCCACAGGAGACTGAATCAGTCTAAAAGGTAAACAAAGCCAAGTGGTGGTGGCTCACACCTTTAATCCCTGTACAAGGCAGATGGAGATGTGAAGTAATATGGCTGGGTGGAGAGAGAAATATAAGGTGCGAGGAGACAGGAATTCAGAATTCAGTCTGAGTTTTCATAGAGGCAGCATTCAGTCTGAGGACTTGGAGAGACAGGATATCCCATTCAGTCCAAAGATTTCATAGAGGTAAGAACTAGTGGCTGACTGCTCTGCTTTTCTGACCTTTCAACTTTCATCCCCGAATATCTGACTCCAGGATTTTATTATTAAGGCCAATTAGAATTCATGCTGCAGTTCTACAAGGGCATTTTCAGAGATAACGAAAGCTAGAATTTCAACATGTGTTATTGTGCAACCAGCACACACCTGATGTCTTCTACCTTTAACATCTGTAGGAATTCCAAGCACATATAAGTTATAATCTGTCTTGGGCTACTCCCTCCACATTCTGAGAAATAGAGATCTTATACACCGCTTAGGAAAAGCTCTTCTGAACAACACTACTTCAGTGACAGCTGTGACCTGCTGCGTTCATATTGGAGGACAAACATGAGGTTGTTCATAAATGAACCAATAGTAGGGTAGTCAGAAAAGATGCTACTTGCCTAGGAAGAAATAGAGAATAAGGGAGATTGCCTGCTAAACAAGTCATCAATAGCTACTCTGAGTTAAAGATCTTTAAACCGTACATGAAAGATAAGAAAAAAACTCAACAGAAAATGAAAAATAGATAATTTCATATTCTCGCCAGAGGAACAGTGTGTGCAATTGCCCAGAAGCAGGAAGGAGCTTGGCCTATTTTAAAATACTAAATAGAAATAATTCCACTTTGCTGTACCTATATTCCAAAGTGATAGAAAAACACCGAATTTACATATCAGAATACACACTGGGTTGGATTCTCTTTTCCCCAGTATGCCTCCTCCAGTTTTGACTATTTATTAACCTTGCTAGTCATATCCACTATCCTTTTCATTCCCAAACTTGCTTTTCTTGTTCAGACCCTTGCCCTTGCTCAGGGATTCCTGCTATAGTTGCCTCACTTTTAGGCCTGTTATTTTAAATGTATTTTCACATCCCAGCTAGAGAGGGCTAGCAGTTGAGTCATTGTTGGGCTGTGTTACCCTGCCAAATCCACACCCTGTACAGCATGACTCTAAAAGCCTTCTATTATGATCTCCAAGGATTCTCATGCTTTGGTCCCAGTTCCCAGTTCCAGCTCATAATCTCCCTCCCAATGCCTGCCATCAACTGCCTGGAAACATTTTGCAGTCTGTCTTTTGGTGTTATTATCACAGCTCTAGATCATGCTCATACAGTTACTTTGGGCTAGGCAACTATTGATAAAGTCTAATAAAATCTTTAACAATCAGATTATGGGCTTTCTCCTCTGTGATTTCTTCTAGAGCATCCTAAATACCCAGCCCTCCATGAGAGGGCTTCCATGCACAAGCCATGATCCTTACCTTCAGGAAATTGCTTTTGATGTTCTGTTTGTTAGGTTTTCTCATTGAGAACTTCAGCAATGCATTCTGCTTCATACATCTACATATTGGGGTAAGTACCTAGAACACAAAGGATGTCCAAAAATCTTCTGTTGGGTGCGTGAGATGGAAGCTTTAGCCTAAGATAAAGTAAAACAATAAAGGTCACAAGTTTGAAGTCATTCCAGATATCTAAGTGAATATAGCAATTAATTTATTCTAGCTCATTTCTATCTTCCTCTTTTAAATTCTCCTTTCCATACTAGCAGCTTTTGCAATTCAGAAGCTTTCCTATTCTGAATCACTTGGGTGGAAACCACCACAACACTAAAGTTCCAAAACAATACAACAGTCGTGGGATCTTCCTCCCTTCACTCCAAACTCAACCCAAACTCAAGAACAACATTCTATAAAGAAATCAGAACCTCTCAGCCACTGGAGCTGTTGCCCAAATGTCTGAATACATCTTCCCGAATTGCTACAAATTCCTCCAGGTGTCTTTTATTAGAATGTCCCAGAATTTTATAATATTCTGCCACCAATATTGAAAACAGGTGTCATCCATACATTGAACACCTCTGCATCTTTCTCTTTAGTTGAGAGGAGGCACTAGCATTGGGAAGGTATGAATAGACTCAACAGTGCAAAGCACAGTAATCTATTAACAGTCCTCAAGTTTGCTCAAGAATATTTCTTTCTAGGACAACGTATGTACAAGACTATGTCTTAGAAGAGGGAAGGGGGCTCCTTTGGAATCCTGTGCATATTTTAGGGACAAGTGTCAGGACATGCTTCAGGAGTATGCGTGTATTCTATTTGTGTCAGTATTTGAAAAATAATGAATGGTATTGAAGGAAAGCAAGTAGAATTTCTATTGGTCTCAATAAGGCTGCCATTCAAGAAGATCTATTGACAGTTCCCTGAACATAACCCAACTACACACTCAAGTGGAGTACACAGACACCAAGTGGCTCCAGACCAGAATAATCATTCCTATTTGAGTTCTCTTTTCTCGGAGTAAAGTCTAGAGATGACTTGATCCCACGGCTTTTTTTTTTTTTTGGAACCTTGCTTTCCAACAACACAGCTGTTTGGGTTCAGGGGTAAAAAAAGGTCATGGTAGCATCCAAGGATATGATAAAAGGCAGCTATCATAATTACAATAGTCTATGCTGGATGAGTTTTACACCATAGAATCATAAAATTACCATTTTTTCCAGGAGGTGATATTCTACTTTCTTTTTTTTTTATTTTATTTTATTTTTGGATTTTTGAGACAGGGTTTCTCCGTAGCTTTTTTTGGTTCCTGTCCTGGAACTAGCTCTTGTAGACCAGGCTGGCCTCGAATTCACAGAGATCCACCTGCCTCTGCCTCCCTAGTGCTGGGATTATAGGCGTGCACCACCACCGCCTGGCTGATAGTCTACTTTCTTGCTCAACTGCACCACTCTCCTGCCCAGGGCACCTCTCTCTGCAGGCTGCAAGAGCTGATAGACAACCACTCACAACAGTGTTGGCTGTACCGGTGACATGCATAGCTTCTCATGCTGAAGCTGCTCATTTGCAACATTCTGGCAAAAGTTACAAATTCTAGTTCTTGGATTTTAAAAAAGAGCTGTGTTAGATAGCATTGAGTTGTTGAAATAAAATAGCTAGTAGCACAATCCTGCTGTGTTTAGGGATTTCCTTTTTTTTTTTTTTTTTGCTTTTTTAAGACAGAGTTTCTCTGTGGTTTTGGAGCCTGTCTTGGAATTAGCTCTTGTAGACCAGGCTGGTCTCGAACTCACAGAGATCTGCCTGCCTCTGCCTCCCAAGTGCTGGGATTAAAGGTGTGTGCCACCACCGCCCGGCCGGAATTTCCTTTTTTTAGGAGGAAAAAAATATTTATTTTGGCTCATGATTTCAAAGGTTTCAATACATACTCTCACAGTCCCCAACAGTACATTGGAGCAGAAGAACATAATAGGAAAAGGTGATCATTTGATTTTGATCTGCAAGCAAAGAGTGAGACAATTAAGGCCAGGGTCACAATTTCCCCTTCAAGAAGGTATTCCCACTCAGCTATGCCCTCCAACTAAGTTCTACCTCTGTGGTAATCAACTACCTCCCACAAGCACCATTGGCCATGCCTTGAATATTATTATCTCCTTTTATTGAGTCTTATCCCCTATGAATAAAGAATACATCTTGCTCAATAACTATATGGGAGGATAATTATCACAAAGAGCCAGAGGCCCAGATATTCTTCCTAGCCCACAGCTAACCCATATTCATGAGTTACATTTATCTGTGTTTTTTTTTTTTTTCTGTTTCTCCATAAGCTGTCTCCAAATCTGGATTACATTGGGAGAAATAAGTTTTCTGCTTTTTTTTTAAAGGAGTGTTCATCATCTACCCTTAAATATTCTTCTAAAATTTTTCCTACAAGTTTTGTTGTACTCTTATTTTACAATATAAAAACTCACAATTTAAAAAGATATTGACAATAAAAAAAATCACTTTTAGTTTTAAAAATGTCAGGAAAGGTTTTAATTTTGAGACTCATTGCAAGATTAAAGGCAATACCTAATGGGCAAACTCTGTCAACCAATCACATCTAATTAAGGCGTGGCAACCTGGACCCCAAAAAGAAAAACTGGGAGGACCGAGGTGTGCTCTCTCTCTCTGCATGGTGCCCACTGGACATATAGGAAGCCGGACCTCCCACTCTTGTAGAGGGAGTTTTCCCCTTATAACCATTAAAATACAATTGTTATTCTTGAGCTGGCCTGGTTATTTATCGTGCCAACCAAATCCCTAACACTTGGCGCCCAACATGGGGCTTTTAGAGCCTCTTGCAGCTCTGGCCAGCTGCCACCCAACCGTGTTCATTTGGGCATAGACTGGACAGCTTGCACCCAACTCTGAGCCCCATAGCCACGTCTCTGTGCACTCTCCATTCTGTGCCCCATGCTGCCATGCGAGCCCCATAGCTGCGTCCCTACTCATTCCCGGCTTGGCTTCCCCCAGCTTGGTTGGAAAGGAGCTAACAGAGGCAGTCATTCCTTACCTCCATAACTCCCAAACTTCCGGAAGACATGGACTGAGCTCTTCTGAATAGGAGCAGAGGTAGCTGACATTACATAAATACATACACTGCACTCTAGAATCAAACCACATGAATCAGTAGTCTAGAAGATCATGGTGTCCCTGATTCTCATTACAGGTGTCCATAGAAGAAAAGAGTGGGACTCAAGACTAGTTCCCAAGGAAGGATGCACTTTGCCTAGCAATATCACCACTAGCCAGGTAAGTTCAGGCTTAACTAGTGAGAAAATATTGTATTTATGTTGCTGATTTCTGTATTTGTAGTTTACCTTCCAGCATCCATGAAGGCAGTGACTTTATTATAAACTACCATATATCCACTGTCTTTACCTCAGTCTGTTTAGGTGTTTTAATAATGTATTATAAACTTAATGGATTTTATTCTTTCTTTTATTTTACTTTTGAATCAAGAGTCTCATTTGTAGCTCTGGCTAGCCTGGAATTCACTATGCAAACCAGGATGGCCTCAAACTCACCGAGATCAGTTTGCCCTTAATTTCCCATTGCTTGGATTAAAGATAATGTGCCACCATACTTACCCCTCCTTGTGAATTTTAAAAACAAGAATCTAATTCTTCCATTTGTAAAGGATGGGAAGTCTATAATCAAGAAAACATTGGCTGATGAGCCCTTCTTGATTTGTAGATGATATCTTTTCTCCATGTCCTCACATGACAGAAGGGCTGAGGTAGCTGTCTGGAGCCTCATAAAAAAGACATTAATCCCATCCCTGAGGGCTTTCCTCTCTCGTGACTGAACCAAATCTAGAGGCTCTGCCTTCAGACACCATCACACTGGGGATTTGCTTTCAATACAAACCCTTATGCAGAACACAAACATTTGCTTTACAGCAGCTGTGGTGCTCAGGATTTTTCAGCTTATAACCACAGAATAAGTAAACTATCACTATCACTCACTTCTCACACTTGCTTTGGAAAAATGAGTACAACACAGTACTGACCTACCACCCTTGCATTCACAGCCAGGCCTACACCCAGACAGAGTTGAATCCTTGCTCTCCCTTATCTCTTTTGACCAAGGATCCTCACCTTCCACTGCCCCTCCAGACCAGCCAGAAACTGCTCCTGCAATGTCTTTTGGCCCAGACTCATTTATATGTTCTTTGACTTAGTCTGTTCTAGGTCCTTGGACCTGTGCTGTCCTCCAAACCCAGACTCAGTTGAAGCCACACTTTTGTGCTTTTGCAGAGATTTTACCTGGTTCATGGCCCCATGCTTCCTTTTCATGACCAGGTCTGACTGATGTCCACAGCAGGGAACTTTCTTGAACTTCACACCACTCTGAGATTCCCATGTCACACAGGTTACTGCTGATTTAGAATCACCCATTGTAAATGGAGACTACTCATTCGTTTTCTGCCTTCCCAGACCCAAATAATCACACAGAAACAAATTAATTACAATACTGCTTGACCTATTAGCCCAGGCTTTGTATGAGCTAACTCTTACATCTTAAATAAACCTATTTCTATGTGTATCACCATGAGGCTGTGGCTTACTGGGTAAAATTCCAACATCTGTCTCCTTCGGTAGCTACCTGATGTCTCTTTGACTCTACCTACTCTCTCTATATATTCTTCCAGCCTGGCTATATTCTGCTAAGCCATTGAATTAAACAGCTATTTTTACCAACCAACAAAAACAACACATATATAGAAGGACATCCCACATCAACCCATTTTCTCTAATTAATAATCAACACTTAGTATCTATTCACTCCTCTTACCTTCCCTGAAATCAACCAAGTTCAAACAACAACAAAAACAGAACCAAACTTCTACCCAACTTAATCAGGCTAGGATCTCATAGCAGATATACACTGTTAAAAAAAACCACAAATCACATATAAGAACAAATCAATCAAAATAACAGTCATTGCCTACTTTACCCACAAAAATTATCTGCCACAATTTATACCTTTCCATTAAACAAACATGCTAAAGGAATTTGTGCCCACAAAAAATCAACCCTACAAAGAATTCTAGAAGTAGTATTTCAGGCTGAAGAGAGAGGTAAGCCTAGCCATGAGACTATAGAAAGAAAACAAATAAAGCTAACTACTAAAATAGAGCTAAGAGCATAAATGGGGAAAATTAACCAAGTAACAGCAATTAGCATTCAGTTTTCAATAATAAATCACAGCATTAATGGCCTCAACTTCCCAATCAAAAAACACAAGCTAGTTGAACAGACTAATAAAGAAGATGTATCTTCTTGCTGTCTATAAGAGACACACCTCACTTTTAAGAATAGATTCCACCTTAAAGTGAAAGGTTTGGAAAAAAAGTATTTTAAGTGAATAAGATCACAAATAAGGTAGGTTTTGATATCCCAATATCTTCCAAAATAGTCTTCAATCCAAGATTAAAAAAGAGAAAAAGAAGGACACTTCATCATGATCAAGGAAACAATTAACTAAGAAGCCATTACAGTCTTTAACATATATATACCAAATTCTGGCAATCCAATTTCACAGAAAGCATTCTACTGGACTTCAAAATATGATTAATTCCAACTCAGTAATAGTTGGTAATTTCAGTACACCAGTCTCTCCAATACACAGGTCATTTGGACAAAAATAGAGAAACATAGGAGCTAATTGAACTATTTCAAGTAAACCTAAATAAATACGTAGTGACTTTTTCACCCAAATATTTCACCAAATATTTTACTTTCTGCATAGAAGACCATGGAAGTTTATCTAAAAAAGATCACATATGGAGACTGAAACAAATCTCAACTAGCATAAAACATTAACTCACTCCATGTTCCCCATCTGACTAAAATGCAGTAAAGCTCAAAATCTGGAGCAAAAGAGTCTCGAGACATCACACAAACTCATAGAGACTGAACAGAACATGACTGAACAATGGGCCAAACAAGAGATCAAGACAAGAAGGAAAATTTTAAATCCTGGAAATAAGTGAAAATAGAAACACAACAACCTCTGGGATATGTTAAAAGTCATTCCAAGAGGAAGACAGAGGAGACCCAGCTTACTAAAATTAGACACGAAGAGGGAAGAATTACAACAGACACCAAGGAAATTCAGAGAATTATAAGGTAGTACTAAAAAACAAGTCAACAAACAAACAAACAAACAAAAAACACTATTCTCCGTCAAACTGGAAAAACCTAAAAGAAATGGATGAATTTCTAAAATGTAAGAACCACCTAATTTAAACCAAGAAGAGATCAATACCTTAAACAAACCCATGACAAAGATAGTGATTGAAGACAAGAGTAAAAAAGTTTTCTGATCCTGGGTCCAGATGAGTTCCTAGATTTAAATCTTTATATTTTAATGTATTACCTGGAGTAACCATAGACACCAGGGAAACAGAAAGGATCCACAGGAGGAGAAAGGAGTACAGAGATGGGAATAACAGGTTCTATGAAGAGGGAAGAGGGAAAATGTAGAACACTCAATTGGGGAAAGAAAGAAATAAAGAGGATGAAGGAGGAGGAAAAACAAACGTTTGGATGTTTTGATGCTTGGAAAAGCCATAATGAAACCTACTGTTTGATAAGCATATTTAAACACACATACACACACATTTCCATGTGTATCTGTGTACATATATATTTAAGTATATGTGCATATGATGTGTCAATTATGTTACCACACATAATGGACTAGTGCTCCTCCCAGACCTGTAGACTATCTAACAAAAACTCAAGCACCAAACAGGAACTATTGCCCTTTAAGTTGTTGATTAGGGAAGTCCATGAGCCCCCCCAAACCCCACACACATACAAAATATAGGTTATAGCCATTCTCTTAGTTGCCTTCCAGAACATGAAGGCAAGACCTTACTGTTTAAGACACCACAAACTTTGGTCACAAGATTTGCGTAAATCAAGTTGGTTAATGACCTGGAAGCTTCTTCTCCGAAGACTAGCTCTGATCGTGATAGAAGGTATTATGCAGCTGCCAAGGGAGAAAAGCAATCACCTTTGCTACCTGTAAAGCTGGAGTATCACAGCAATGACAGGACTGGCAATGAATCTCTAATGGTACAATAGTGGCACCTGTGTCTCAGGGCAGCCAACAGCTGTCTAATCAGAACTAAAGCCCACCCAATTGGAAGGATGCCTATCCAGAACTGTTAACTGTCAAGAACCTGCCTTGAGAGCTTGTAGAGCCTGGAGGAGAACCTAATACTGTCATTTTACTAAAGAAATTTCATTTCCAACTGCCTTCTAAATACTGGTCCTTCTAGCCATAGCTAATTGCAGTTCTCAATTCTCACAGAAAGAAGTTTCCTTTTGCAGCAAATGGATTCACGTCTCATCAAAATAAAGAGAATAAGTGGCTACAGGGTACCCAGCTCCAAACAGGACACCAATAACCCAACCCCAACATCTAGGAATCAGTGAACATTGTGGAAATGAGAATGGAAAGATTGCCAGAGTCTGAGGACCAGGATGCTGCATGATAGGTTCTTCTGAAAAGGATGGGCAGGTAGCTCCCTTGAAGTTTCAACACTGTGGCTGCCAGCACAAGATCTGCAAAATTCATGCCAGCTGACATGCCAACATATGGGCCAATGAAAATCTCACAAGTTCCCATCCATAGACTAAAGGTTACATACAGACAATGGATACTGAAGGAGGGGAAGCCAGGGATCTTTCTTTCTTTCCTTCCTTCCTTCCTTCCTTCCTTCCTTCCTTCCTTCCTTCCTTCCTTCCTTCCTTTCCTCCCTCCCCCCCTCCCCCCTCCCTCCCTCCCTCCCTCCCTCCCTCCCTCCCTCCTTCCTTCCTTCCTTCCTTCTTTCCCCCCTCTCTCCTTCCTTCCATTTATCTGTCTGTCTTTCCCAGGATCAAGACCTCAATCCTAAGGAGTTATTACTAAACACAAGCAAACAAAGGCAATGATAATTGGAACATGTCAGTATATTTGCACACATAACACATATAAATAAAAATAAAAGAAGAGGTCTTGAATTCCAGAAGAGATGATTTAGGTGACATTGGAGGAGTTTTTGGGAGAGGGAAGGGTTGGGGAAAGGACACAAATGCTGAACTTTTATGTACTAACGTACAAAGTTAAAAACCAGTCTATTCTTGGTCCATGGCTAGTATGAATAAAAATTAATACCCTTGCAGCCTCTGTAAGTAGAAATCAAGTTTTAGCAGAATAACAAAAACAAACAAACAAAAATACCAACAATACTCTGAGAACTCTGAGAGGAACAGTCATTCGGAAATGACTAATGAATCTTTATCGTGGTACCAAATCTGGCATCATTACCTTTTCCATCTATTGTCTTATTTTAATAGCAGATTATTAGCATCAAACTAAGAATGCATGACACATTTTATGAAAAATTAACCATGCTTTTTAACAAGCTATAAATTAGAAACAGAACTGTGCCTCTCCATATTAATCTAATTATTTTTTTTCCAATAAAAATATACAATATTCTTGGAAAGACTGGGCTGTATTGCATCAGAACTAAAACATATAAATTTCATCATCTTGCTTTCTTTCAGGAAGTTTTGTTTTTGTTTTTGTTTTTATGAAGGGCTTGCCTTTGCTCTCATTCTCTGCCAACAATAGTTGTGTCTTGAGAGAAAGAACCCCCTAAGACCTTCACACAAGAAATAGAACTGTTCTTTTTGTACAAGGTCAATATCAACAGGATCAATGTGATAGGCACCATGACCAAAAACAACTTGAGGAAAAAGGAGTTTATTTGGCTGACGTCTTACAATCCATCATAAGGCAAAAAATCAAAGCAGGAACCTAAAGGCAGGAACTGAAACAGAGAGTGTGGGAATGCTGTTTACTGACTGACTCCTCTGCTTATTCTCAGCCAGACCACCTGCCAGTATGGCACTGTCCATAGTGAGCTTGGCCATCCATACACATCTTTAATAAAGAAAACATCTCATAAGACATTCCCTCAGGGCAAGCTGTTAGAGACAGGTCCTTAACTGATGGGTCCTCTTCCTAGATATCTTTAGTTCGTGGCATATTGACAAAAACCTAGCCAGAAAAGCAGGATAAGTGACTAGATAATGCATTTCTTATAAGTCCCCAATCCATAGGCAGAAGAAAGTCTATCTTAAGAAAAACTAAGTTAGTGAAAATAAACTATAGTATTTGTTAATCATGTAGTTGGTCTCATGGAAGAAAAGAGAAAAAGATAAAATCAGATTTTTTTGTTTGTTTGTTTCAAAATAAAAACAAAGCAAAGGGGTAACTGCACATTCGTCAGCTTACCACTGTGAATGCTATGGGTCCGGAAAGTTAGCTGACCTCCAGGACGAGCCCGCTGCAGACTCAGACCAACTCCTCTGCATCATCCGGCTCTGTTCTTCCACTTTCACCGTTTTTCTCTTGCTATGGCCTACTTTGCTCTTGCGAGACTCGCCCAAGGCCTTGTCATTCAGTTTTGCTCAGGGGCAAGCTTCTTCACCAGATGGCCCAGGGAGTGCAGACCAAAATAAATGAGAATCCTTCTTGAAAATCTGCATTGTTCGTTTCCATCATTGATAATGACGTGCACTTGTTTGTTTCATTCACACGCTGCATAAACATTCATTCCAAAATAAATCCTCAATCAAGACTATTCTCCTCTTGGTGACCAGCAGCAACAAACTTCAGACACAAAGAGAGAGAGAACTTCTGACCGCATTTCCAGATTTTTCTTTGCCAAACCATTTACGTAAGAAAAGAATGAGTTGGTGGGGCCCAGGCTGCCAAGGAACACTTTCAAGGATGCTCTTGTTTTTATCCCTGTAGAGAGTGATCCTCCTGGCCACAATGTCCAAGAGGCTTTGGATGAATGGTCCGAAACTATGCCTGGTCCTATTATTACCTCTAGCTGGCAGATGCCCAGAGTATTACTGTGTTCTAGTGTATATAGAAGGAAAGCATAGAAGGAGATGGTAAAGACACACCTAAATAAATTAAAAAATAAATTTTAAAAATGTGCCCTGGGAGAGCACTGGATTTTTCCACTCTGGTTTCCAGAATTAGAGAAATACCAACACTCTCTTGAATTGAGACAGCAAACAGATACTAAAAACCTATTTCAGTCAATGGGCTATGTGCTCAGGGTCAGCACGGCACTATACCGTGTACTGGAGTCATGAGGTCCATGGACAAGCAGAGAAGTCAGTTGTAAATCGTTCCCTGGAGGCTACACTGGTGTTAGGGCTGCGTGCCAGGCCTTCAGAGCTTTTCTCACAAGGAATGCGTCCCTCTCTTCAATCAACTGCCACTGTTTCTTTACCTACTGTGCTTGGGAAACCATCTTAGGCTTTGTGTGGGATACAAACAAATACAGTCTTATCTCAAACAATTTTCAGAACAAGTAGAAAGCCAAGTTAAATAGACCTAAAATGATAGATTAGTAATCAAAGGAAGTGATGCCTTCTGGTGTTTCTGGAATATTCTATATTGTGATCTAGGTGGGAGTTATGTGGGTATAAGTATATGTAAAAACCCATCAAGCTATATACTAAAAACCTGCAGCCTATTTAAAGATAAAATAACATAAAGAATTGCTTGGTTTCCATATGTATATGAGCATGAAGTCCTCATCAAATTCCAAAAATGATTAAATGTTTTTACAAAGCTATGCACAATTGCAAGAGCACAAAATAAATAAGAGAGAAAATTGGAGGAAAGAAAAATAAAGACAGGAAATAAGAATAAGAAGCCACAGTTAACGCCATTACCCCTGAGTGCATGCCATTAAGCCTGGCTTATTACTCTTGGTGGGTTACAATTCTGGCTCTGGGCCAATGAAAAGAAGAAGACATGACTCACAATGACCACAAGATCAAAACAAAGCATCGGTTCAGGAGAAGACTAGCTGGGGCTCGCTTTGAGGACTAAGAGACTTTTCTCCCATGGGCGTGCGTGGAAAGAACACTGTGATGTACAATCCCATGTCCCTAACAGCATCCGTGCAACAGTGTGACAGAGATTCTTTTTATTGGATTTTAAAAATCCACTGGTATATATAAAACACAGCACAGTTCAGAAAAAGAAAACAAAACAATTGCACAGGTCCAACGTGACACAGAGCATATTCTAAAGTATCATTCAAGCATAACAGGTATTCTCATAGTTGCAAAGCAGAGGAGTAGTGATGTGGTGTAGAGAAACCCATAAAGCCTTCCTCAAAAAGGAAATACTCAGCTAAGCTTTGAACAAAGGCCATAAAGCATGAGATGATTTGACAGGAATAAAGGCCAGTCCTAGTGGTAAGGGACAAGGGTGAGCCAGGTTATGGAATGAAGTGCGAAAAGAAACAAGCAATAAGATTGAATAAGCAGTAAAATTGGAAAGGAAAATTGAGGCCAGACCTCAGAGACTCTGTAGGCCATGCTAAGAGATTCGTTCTTCATTTTGGAATAAAAGATGGAGAAATACAAAGGTACCTCAGGATCGTACCTCTACTAGCTTTCATAAAAGATAATATTCAGGAGGAGTAATCGTGCTGTCTTTGACTGAACAGATTAGAAAACCAAGAAAGAAAAGATGTCATCAGGCTCTTCCCAAAGGCTTCCTGACAACACCCCTCTGCTCAGACTTATCCACAGTTTATCTGCTCTTGATTGGCTGAACGTAGTTGTCCCCAAGGCAACAATGGAGGCCCACCCACAACCACTGGCCTGCTTGATCGCCTGGGCTAGGGTTTAAATTTAGGCTGTGGTTTGAAACAAAAACATAAAAACAGTTTAGGAAACCAGGGAGGATGTTTTAGGTCGTTCTCAATACAACATGGAGGAGAAACAAGAGTTGGAAAACAAAATATTTTCGAAAGGATGGAAAAGGCGGCGTACTACATGAACACGGGGGTCAGGAAATATTTGTACTGAAACTAGACAGCCAGGCTGCCTCTGTGGCTTTCCCCTACTGAAAAGTTCCTAAGCAGACAGCATCCAAATGAAGCAGGTTTTGCTCCCTTGGCAGGCTGGGGTGGAGGAATAGACAGGAGACTCCACACATCCCATTCTTAAAGAGAAAGGCAGGCCCTATGCTGATTTTGGACCCAAGGTCAGCTAGCTCTTTGGAGGTGAACAGCCTCCCAAAGGAGTAATCCTTTGTCCCATTGTTTGGGGGAGCCAACAGACTTCTTGGAGCACGTTTGCTGTTCTAAATTTGTGTCTCGCAATGTACTTGAACCTTGGCCTACAATTCTAAACTTCCTAATAAGACCTGGGGAAAGTTTAAACAAACGCAAAGGCTTAAGGATCTTGTTCCTGCCATGCCCTGGGTGAGAAACAATACACACACAATTATTGTGTGTGTATTGTTTCTATTTTCATGCTGGCCTATAGGGTGGGGTGGGTGGGGGTCAAAGAAAGAAATCACCTGTGTCTTTGGAAGTAAACATGAGAAGAAGCTCTGTTGGCTGGTGTAGGAGATTTCCAAAAGTTGACCCAGTGTCTTGGACTAGAAACAGCATCCACTCCTAGTTTTCACAGACCCGAGTTTCTTCTTGGGTAGCTTTGAAAGAAAACACCTACACATGGCATCCATGGACATGGCTTGGCTTCTTTAGGTCTCCATCTATAATAACCAGCAGGTCTAATATCTCCAGGGTCAGAAAACACTTGGCCAAGAGACCAAACCTCTGACTTTACTTTCCAGGACTCCTTCTTCCTTTCATAATATGAGGCCAATGTGCTTTTCTCAGGCTTCAGTCTTCTCAGCTATAGATAAAAATCAGCCACCACTTCTGCACTGCGCAGGATATTGATTGCTGCAAGTCTTCTGCCCCTACCTGCTCATCCCCCCTTTCTTCTCACCTATGGCTGCCACTGATCTTTCATTTTCTTTGTAATTTTATGTTCCAGAATGTAGGAGGTGAAGTCATATACTATAGAGCCTTTTCAGGATTCTATATCTCACTCAACCTGCATTTTTAAAGTTGTGTTTTACCCCTTTTACCTGTAGTTCTGAGCCCTGAACCTAGGGGCTCATGTATATATGTATTGCCCTGCCACTGACTTCCATGTCCAGCTCAGTAACGTGCATTTTGGTTTCCTCTGTGTCTTTTCATGCTTTGATAATTCTGTTTCTTACAACCGAATATTTTATTGTCTGGATGTGACATCATTGATTTGTCCACTCAAGGATATCTTGATGTCTCCCTGCTCTTGGTAATCACTAAAAAATCAGCTATAAACATTCAAGCACAATTTTTTGTGGATATATGTTGCTAATCCATTTGAGAAATGTCACAGAACACAAAAGCTCCATCATCTGCTAAAAGTCTATTGAGTTTCCTAAGATATTAGCAAATGGACTTCTAAGTCACTGTGGTGTTGGGGTTTTGGATTTTGACCTTTCTAATAGATGGGCAATGCTGTTGCACTGTTGGTTTAACCTGCAGATCCCTAATAAGGAAAGGGAATCATGTCTGCTATATTGCCTGTGAGTGAGTTTCTGGGAGGTGGCTACACAATACTTTGTTCCCTTACTTTCAGATTTCTTACTTTGTTATTATTGAGTCTTAACTATTTTATGTGTATATGGGTAGTAATCGTCTACCAGATACATTCCACTCCTAGTAACACAGTGTGTATTTTTACTGATAGAATTTATATGCATATATTATTGTACACACACAACTTTTTAGAGTGGTTTGTAGACTGTGGCTCAGCTTGTTGTTTCTGTTAAGACATGGCATGAGTTGGACCTTAGCGGTTGGTTGGTCCAAATCACCGTGGGTGACAGAATACACCACGCACTCAGAGCTTGAGCATGGAATTTATTGAAATAAAGGGAGTGGGAAGGAAAGAGAGAATGGGAGAGAGAGAGACAGAAAGAGAAGGGGAGAGAGAGGAGAGGGATAGAGAGGCAAAGGCCTGCTTGCCTCTTAAGAACAGCAGGGAGAGAGGGTGTGAGTAGGTGGGACTTGTTTTCTAAAACCAGTTATAAACATTCAAGTTATAAACATTGCACCTATGCACAAACTAGGAACTGCTTCCCATGTGCAGATAACGCACTGTGCCAGCTTCCCAAGGGGCAGGGCCAAGGTGTGCCTGGATACTAACAGCTTCCCAATGGAAAGTTCAAGAACCCACCAGCAGCTTTTCAGTCCACGAGGCTGGGTGGCTAGCTCACCTGGTCATCAGTATATGTCAGAATCTCAAAGATGGGCCTCTAATGCTTATGAAGCAAAAGTGAGGGCGAGCAGGCAAAGAGCTAAAAAGTTTCATTCTTCCTTGTCCTTTATAGAGGCTACCAGGAAAAGATGTGGCCAAATTTAGGGCGGGTCTTCCAACAACAAATGATCTAGATTTAAGGTGGATCTTCCTATCTCAAATGGTCCAATTAACAAAAAGATTCACTCACTGGCATGCCCAATAGCTTGGGTTTTTAGTTCATTTCAGACGTAGTCAAGCTGACAACCAAGAATAGCCATCATACTAGATTACCTTTTGCTAATATTTTCTTCAGGTGATTATCTTCTCACACTCTTCCTCATAAATGGCTTTCTTGGGTCAGAGTGTTAATGGAAATGAAGTTTATAAAGTCTCCTTCACATATCATCTCTGTAGGATTGCCATGACCAAGCCCTTCTACTTTTTCTACTCTATTTCTTCCAGGTATGTTGAATTTTACATTTATATTCTTGTTAATGATAAGTGTACTTTCATATATATATATACATATGTATATATATGCTTATGAGCACATATGTATGCTCATTTAAAGGGCAGAGGTTGACATATAGGGTCTGCCTCAATTATGTTATGGTTTATTTTTTGAGACAGGGCCTCTCGTTCCATCTGAAGAATGGTAATTTGGCTAGATTAGCTGGCCAGAGTTCCTTCTGTCACCATCACTCCAGTGGATGTGATGAATTACAGGCACCTAATATTGTTCCTGGACTTTATGTGAAAGGTGGGAATCTAAACTCCAGTCACTATGCTTGTGTAGTAAGCTCCTTACTGACTGAGCCCCAAGCACAGTCCCTGAACTATGATTGGTTCTCAGTTAAACTCTTGTAATTGGTATGAGGTCTATATCCATGCTCATTCTCCCTCTCCCTCCCTCCCTCCTCTCTCTCTCTCTCTCTCTCTCTCTCTCTCTCTCTCTCTCTCTCTCTCTCTCTCTCTCGTGTGTGTGTAGGGGTACAGAGGTTAATACTGTGTCTCTGTCCAATTTTCCTCCACCATATTCTGTCAGCACAGAGCTCACCTGAACAGTTACTCTCACTCACTAGGCAGCATGCTCTGCATATTCCCTTTCTCTCTCTTTCAAGACTAGAACTGCAAGCAGGCTACTCCATCCCATCGACACTTATATGGGTCCTGGGGATCCAAACCCTGGTCCTCATGTTTTTGTAGAAAGCACTTTAATCCCTAATTGTGGATCTGTCTTCTCAGCCCCATTCATCTGTTCTTTTCCTGGTATCACCTGACTGCTACTGGCTAATTGCTGCAGCTTTGTATTAAATTTAGAGGTCACTGTGTCAGTTCTGTGACTTTATTCTTCTTCAACATTAACTGGACATCCCAGATCTTTTGTCCCTCCATATAAATTGTGTAATCCTTTTGTCAAAATGCAATTTATTCAGATTTTGGTAGAAATTGCAGTGACTTGGAAAGAACTGACATTTTATTAATAACGGTTCTATCCATGAACATGGGATAACTCTCCAGTTATCAGAGAACGTTTGCTACTATTTAGTTTTGCTCACGTTTCAACATATAGATCTTGTTAGATATATGCAAATAACCTAATTTTAAGTACAATATGAATAATTTTTCCTTTTAATTTCAAATTCCATTTGTCCATTACCAGTATGTAAAGAAAAGGTAGACTTTTGTATAACAATTCTTATGTGTTTGCTTCTGCTTACTCTGGATTTAATGTGATTTTTTTTACAAGTTTCTTAAGGTAAAAACTTATGTAATTGATTTAAAAATTTTTTAAATTAATTAATTTATTTTTTACATACCAATCCCAGTTCCCCCTCCCTCCTCTCCTCTTGCCTCCCCCTTTCCTCCACCCCATCTCCTATCTGTTCCTCAGAGAGGTTAAGGCCTCCCCTGGGAAATCAACTATGACTGTTCCATGCCCTCAGTGAGGTAGGACCAAGGTCCTTACCTCTTGCCCCCTCCCCCTGTGTCTAGGCTGAGCAAGGTATCGCTACATAGAGAATGGGCTCTACACTCAGTTCATGCATTAGAGCTAGATCCTGGTCCCACGGCTGGTGGACCCACGTTCTGCCCAAGCCACACCGTTGTCATCTGTATTCAGAGGGCCTAGTTTGGTCCTATGAAGGTTACCCAGTTGTCAGTCAGGAGTCAGTGATCTTCCACAAGTTTGGATTAGCTGTTTCTGTGGATTTCCCCATCATGGTCTTGACCCCTTCGTTCACATTATTGCTTGTTCCTCCTTTTGCCTGGAGCTTGACCCAGTGGTTAGTTGTGGATATCTGTATCTATTGCCATCTGTTTCTCGAAGAGGGTACTAGCTTCTCTGGGGTTGTGGACTGCAGGCTGGTTATCCTTTGCTTTACTTCTGGTATCCACTAATGGGTAAATACATACTATATTTGTCTTTCTGAGTCTGGGTTATCTCTCTCAGAACTGTTTTTTTTTTCCTAGTTCCATCCATTTGATTGCAAATTTAAAGATGTCTCTACTTTTTATCACTGAATTTTCTGGATAAACACAGCATACTAAAATTAAATCAAAAGCAAATAAACAAAATAAATAGATCTATAACCCTATATCTATAATCTATAATAAAACAGAAAGTCATCAAAAACACTCCCAATCACAAAACGTCCAGAACCAAATGGTTTCAGTGCAGAATTCTACCAGAATTTCAAGGAAGAGCTAATACAAATACTCCTCAAATTATTCCACACAATAGAAGCAGAAGGAACACTGCCAAATTCTTTTAATGAGGCTACAGTTACCCTGATACCCAAATCACACAAAGCCACAACTAAGAAAGAGAATTACAGACCATTCTCCCTCATGAAAATTGATGCAAAAATACTCAACAAAATACTGGCAAACTGAATCCAAGAACTCATCAGATTTTAGATTTTTTTCTAGTGTATCTATTACAACCAATCCAAGCTCCTTTTAAAAGATGTGCATGCTTTTGATAGCAGTGCAGACACTTTGTTTCTTTTCATTTGTATTATGGTTGCCATCTTACTCCTAAAATAATTTAAATGCTTTATTTTATTTGGAGATTACATGAAATGAACAAAACTGATACTTTAATGACTTACAAAATATAAGTACTCCCAGGTGTCAAACACAGCAAACTCATACTCTTATGTTATCTCATAATATAGGTGACTCTCCCACATTGAGTCCTATAATGCAGCCAGTGTCATCCAGATGCATTCATCTATCTTTGAGCCTCATAGATTTGCACAGGCAATTAGCTCTTTAGAGTTCACCATCCTCCAGCAAAGGTTGAAATAAGGTGACTTCCTGTCTCCCATAGTCCTGCCCTCTATTTTGGTTCTCAGTATTAATTCCCACCTGACACTTTGTTTTAGATACTCTACCCTAAAGCAAAGCTATTGTATTCTTGCACATATTGAGATATTAACTGATCCTTGCTAAAGCAGCAATTAGAATAAGTAATATAATATTGATCAAAAGCAGTGTATATTTTCCATTCAAAAAGTTATGACAAAAAGCAAGTCACTGAGATTTCCCACTAATCAGTTTTCTCCTTCTCAAAGAGACATCAATGAAAAGACATCATAAAGTTGTTACTGTAATTACATTATTGAATTAGTCATGCTAATATTTATTGCTTAGCGCTGCCATGCCCAGGTTCCTCTCCCACAGAATGAAGATGACACCTATTTCAAGTAGTGTCATTCAGATAAACAATCTATAATGCCTCATTCATGGCTAACTCTCAAAGGAATGTTATCTTCTAGTTTGAGTCATGGTTTGAAATGTCTCTCATGGACTCATACTCTGGATTATTCTTCCCTAGATGGTGTCAATGATTCAGGAATTGACAGAAATGTTACCAGGTGGTGACTAGCTGGAGTAATGAAGACAGTGAAGGTTATTCCTGGTCTCCAGCCCCCTGTCTTCTCTCTGCTTCCTGTCTGCTATATGAATTGCCTCTTCCATGTGCTCCAGCCTCCATGTGTTCTGTCTCACCATACACACACAATCAAGAGAGCCACAGGCCATGAACTGAATACTTTGAACTGTGAGCAAAAATGAATTCTTCCTCTATTAAAACTGCTTGTGTCAGGTATTCATTCACAGTTACACATAAATAAGGTACAATCTAATAATACAGATATTCAGTATTAATGTTTACTTTGGAAAGTATAATTCCAATAGACTACAACTCTACCTTCAGATCCCCAGGAATCAGCTGGGTGGACCAAAGGGCAGACAATGAAGAGTTACTTTGGGGAAAGAGAGCCCTACTCCCATGCTAAACCCACAAATTGGTATTTTCCCAATTTCGAAGTGTTTCTCGGCTTTACACATATTTCTACAGAAGTCTTAAATTTCTGTTTCCAAATCCAAAATATCTACAACTTGGCATGTATAGAAACAGACTTATAAAGCTTCCTATAGCATGGACTCCCCGAACCTTAACAAATACTGACAGTGGTGTTCTCTCTTCCAAACTTGACCATTTATATTTCACACCAAAGATGTCAATATTGCATTATAATCAGGATTTGATGTCTCTGTTACCGTCTCCTCTGAGATCTGTGGCAATCCATTCGTCCTTGTGCCTCCAGTGCTAGCTGCTGCTCCTGGTCGTAAGAGGAAAGGCATTCTTAATATTTATTAAGTGAACATTAAATGTGGGTTACGAACACAGCCTGATTGGATCCTGAAATGGGTATTCCAAAACGAATACCATTACCATTCCTAATCAAAGACCATGGCTCTGGCTCAAAGCATTGCTGACTCGACAATTCCCTATGTCACAAGTGCCAATGCTAGACTTTTTAAAGGTTAAGTTTGGTTGGTTCAATGAGATTCTAACGGGGGGTTAGCAACAAGCTCTTCAAGAAACAAAAGCCCTGATTTATGACATCTGTCCCTATCTACAGTATAAATACTACTGCTGTGGCCAATTTTGAGCCACCAAGGTAACATTAATGGTCTCCACAACTCCAGAAAATGTAGTATTTGGTTCTCACAGACTGTTCCAACTGACTTTGGG
This sequence comes from Chionomys nivalis, assembly GCF_950005125.1. Classification (NCBI taxonomy): domain Eukaryota; kingdom Metazoa; phylum Chordata; class Mammalia; order Rodentia; family Cricetidae; genus Chionomys; species Chionomys nivalis. Next base: position 63,144,161 of record NC_080096.1, on the reverse strand, counting down.
ATACTACTTGTCTGAGTCCAAATTTTGAATGCTTGCCCCTAAGCCAAGGCTGGTTGTCATGTTCCCATCTTAATGGCTGAAGATCTCACCGAGACAATCAGCTGTTGTGGACATTGCCTGTTGGCAACCCCTGTCTTCCACAACACTTTGCAGCTGCTCAGATTACCAACCAATCCACGTAACAGGAATGTTCTTTCCACCTTCCTGCCACCTACTTCTGCTTTTAGGTACAAATTAATCAGAATACAGAATGTGGAAGTGAGTTGCACTCTTCTGAGATGCCCCATTTAAAAGTAAGGAAAACAGCACCTTGGATCTTTGTGTTTGGGGCGTGGAATGGCAGTTGATGACTTGTGTTCCTGATCAAATGGCTCCGTTTTGTTCTGGGAGTTAGAGGAAGCTGTTTATCTTCAGTGTTTCCAGACAGAAAGAAAATGTTTAGAAAACCTCACTGGGTCCCCAAAGTCTTCTTGGAATTGTTTGGGATGTCTTTGGAATGCCAGTGAAATCCACACAGGATGATTACGGGGCGGCTTTCAGCACTGGTTAAAAACTCTCACGTTATCCCCAGGGACTCTGCTGTGGAACACGCTGTAACAGGAGCGCCAAGCCTTGGGGTCAACCAAATCGTCTCTCTGTGACTTGGGGATTTCTCAGAGCCAGAAATGTTATCCAAGATTCATCCCTGTGACTGAGGAAAATTGCATCAGCTGCTCACAGGACACCAGATCTTAATGCAACGTCTATTCAAGCGGTGACCTGGATGGCAGATGTTTGAATAGTCACTGCATGAACGTGTGACTAGGTGCGGTGAAATCTTGTTTCTTTCTTCTCTGACGTCCAAATAAATTTAGGAAACATCTGGGAAGACATCGTGTCAAAGTAACATAATGGTCAGGGTTATTTTATTCTGTGTGTTTTCTGTGTATAGAGTATGTGGGCTTGTGCTTGGATCGCTCCAGTCATATCCAACTTACATGCAAAGAATATGTCAGGGAAAGTGGAGGCTTATGGCTGAAGGTCAAAAGTCTTCCTCCTTGTCTCAGCGACACGAACTACCTCCTTCTCAGTCCTGAAATCTGATATCACTCAGCTTTCCTGATTCTTTATTTTCTGGAGTGAAAGTCATTTCCTTGTCCTCTGTGAAACTTCGAGATTTCAGGAATAATGTTGAAATCAAATAACCTTTGTCTTTTCAAAAGTGACTTGGATAAGAACCATTTCAAAGGAAACAGAAAATATTCACACGCCTTTCTAAAAACTCGCTAATATGCAATTTTAGAAAACTCTGATTATTTTTTTCCCTCTGGTCAAAGCTACATAGATCAGGATACAAGGGAACGGAATACACACGTTAGTCACCCAGATGGCTCCGAAAGTGTTTGATGTCTGTCATCACGGAGGCCAAACACCTGGATGGATGCATTCATTTGCACTCTCTAGACAGGTGTCTTGAAACCTTGTACATGTTGAAATCTTGGAAAATGATAATATTTGATTCAGTATAGTTCACATAGTGGAATGGGGTGCAGTGAGAGGTTGAATGGGGGGAAATGACCAATTCTTATACATATACCCCTTCCCAACCACTTTCTGTCATATTTTTATATTTAGGTGTCTTTAAATTTCCATGAGGCATTATGTTTGTCCTGTAGATAAGACAACTGTGCTTTAGGAAGTTGAATTATTTGTGACTCTCACATATTTTAAAAATGACAATGCCGAGGTCTACAGTTCGTTACAAGGAGAGAATTATAAGAAAATGCAACCACATTGTAAGAAATAAAATCGGAAGCTGAGAAAAGTAGAGTTCCTAAATAAAATGATAACACAAAGGTTCATGTAACAATGAACTGGACACAAACACTATTCTCGTTCGCTGTAAGGAATTTTTAATCTAAGTCTATTATGGGAGTCTGTGGATGGGGCAGGAAAGCAGCCCAGGATAAATGGCTTCTGTTGACAGGTCTCTGGGTTGTGCCATGCTTTTCTTTGGCTTGGATCACATTAGGAAAGCAAACACAATTGCCTCATTAATTATTTGGCTTCCCTGAAGTTAGGAATTTTGAATTTTATAGAAATAACCCAGTTCACCACACAATATATGCAGAAGATCATGCAAATATATGAATGCTGACTTTAATAGGGGTATGAGTGAAAAGATTCAGTTTTATAATTTCTTGTAATTATCAGGTGGGTTAAACTTCCCTCTGAATACAGCCGAAGGCAAGTTGGCCCATTTCAAGGTTCTCAACAATGGATTCATCTTTGGGTAAATAATGAATCATATTATTTCCCATTTATATGCCAAGGAACATACATTCCTGAGCCCACATGGAAAGGAAATCCAAAACTCCTCCTATGAGACTTTTATTCTTTAAGGTAGAGTTGCTAATTCATAGCCAGTGACTGCATGTTCAAATCAGAAAAACCTTATAAGCAGAGACGATAACATTTGCAGGTAATTTTCAAGGGCAAAAATAGCCTACTTTCCCCCATAAAGTAACTACAGGAGAAGAGAGCATCTTTTTGGAGGCTCTTCTGTGTGGCTCTCATAGTGTAGAGAAGATAATTTCTTGGATCTTGAGGGTGCCTGCAAACCTATGGAAGGAAGCCTCGGTGGCCGACTTGCAGGTTAGAACTAGAGAAAGAGCATTTGTTTCCAAAATAAATAAAATGACAAGAAGTTGTAGGGTTAATAAATGAGTAAGAAGGAGAGGAAGTAAGCATATAACTGTTAGGACCACTGAGTGGACAGGTTGGAGATTATAAATCTTCTGGGGGGAAAACATGAACTCTGTTGAAGGTTTTCAAGAAGGAAATAAATCATAGAAGAATTTAGAATCCTTTTTCTAGATTGAAGTACAAGGAAATTGAACATATTTAGTAAGACTCTGGAAAGAAAGTTTGTATAACTGTTTTACTTAAATGTTAGGGGGAAACAATGAAATCAACTAAAATTCCAAAGGCAAGAATCGTTTCGGAAAACCTCACATATGCATATCTATAAATACGTAGGGGATAGCGAAAGGCTGTGCTGGCAAATTATGTGACCAGACAATACAGTCAGGCCTTTCAGATCTAGCCCACACTAAAGCAAATGCTGAAAACATTCTGTCTTTGAGTTCTTCTCTGACCAGCACCAACGTCAGCACTGATTTACAGACCCATCCTCCCTGTTCACGGGGATTTGAAATTGTTTATGTAGCCCTAAAATTATGATCTTGCACATTGGCATGGGCAGATCCTAAGATAACATTAGCTAAAAACATATTGATTGAATGCTGAATTTGTGCTAGGAATTTTGGCAGCTATCTTCTATACATCACCGTATATGAATTCTGTAACATATTTCTAAGGTATACACCATGTTGGCTCTCTTGTAGATAAGAAAAAGGAATATTGCAAGAAGCTAAGTAAATTGTCCCAGGAAAAGAGAAAGAGCCCAGAAACACAAGTTTGTACTAATAGTCACTGCACAGGATGCTGGAGTTTTTATGCTACCCACATGTGCTCTTTCCCATTTACACATTGGTGACAATATGCCTGACCAGAACAAGTGCAGGACGAATTTATTCGGGCTGTAGTTCCAGTGGTTTCAGTCCATGGACAACTGCCTCTATCACTTCAGGGATGAGACATCACAATGGCAGAACTATATGGATGAGAAGGTTGATTTCACAGATTCTCCCTCCCAATATCCCATCCCAGTGACCTACTTTCTTCAGATAGACTCAACCTCCTAAAATTTCCAGAAATTCCCAAAATAGCTTGCTCAGCTGAAGGCCATACAATTAACACATGAATTTGTGGGGGAAATTCCATATTCAAATCATCGTATTCATTAAATCCACATTCCTATTTCCTCCTTGTAACCTCTGCTTTCTTCACCACAGAGTCTAGGAGTCTAACCTGAGTCTCCTTCAAACAGGTACGTAGACTTGTCATTATACCTTCTAAAATGGATAAAGATTCACTATTCATCTAAAGCCGTGCTCCTCTCTTCTACTTTACATATCTAGCTTCAGTCTCAAAAACGATCTCATGAGATCGAGAAATCATGGGGATCATTGTATTTTGCCATCTCATTCTGAGTCCAGCATAAAAGCATTTATCTTGCGTTCTGTAGGTCTTGTCACATGATAATCAGTTCTTCATTTCCCAGTAAACACAATGAATGGCCAAGAAGGCTTAAAACTGAAACAAAGATTTTTGTGACATTCATAACCTATTCTTCTTGTAACAGAGCAAACTGCGTATTTTCTTCCTTGTGCCTTGACAGCACAACCTTAGATGCTACAGGAAATATTCTGGAACTCTGGGTTCTTTATTTCTACACTAAGACCATCAAGTTTCAAGCCCTTCTTTTCAGAAAATGTTCAGGTTTCAGCTAGACACACCGTTTAAATGAACTATGTCACTTGGGGTGATAATGCCGAAATTATCTAACAAAACTCCAGTGCAAGGCCTTGGAAACCTTTTCAGTTTTTAATCAGGGGAGTCCAAGAGACCCCCTCCAACTCCCAAGCAACATATGCTATTATGTTGCCTTTGGCTGTCTCCCAGATGTTGAAGGTAAGACTCTGTTGTTCAAGACACCACACATTTTGTACAGAGGACTTTGAGGAACCTAGCTGGATCTGATCTAGAAACTTCCTCCCTGAAAAACAGCTCTCCTAGCACCAAAAGGAGCAATGAAAGCTGCCAATACAGAAAAACAATCAGTAGTTCCGTGAAGTCTATTAACCACAGCAAGACCCCCAATGGTAAAATAGCATCGCTTATATGCTGGGGTAGCCAACAACGATCTAATTGAACTTGAGACCCACTCATCTGGAAACGCATGTGCCTGGGTCTGTAATGGCCTGTGGTTGATGAGTCCATAGGCCCTGATGAGTCCAAGAGAACCATCTACTTCCACTTCCCTAATCCAGCACGATTTTAACTGCATTCTAAACAAAGCGCTAAGTCTATCTTTCTTCTTTCCACAAAGTGGCTTTCTTGCATCAGGTAGAGACCATAAGAGAAAGCCTTAACTGGTCAAAATGGAGAAAGCTGTTTGCCATGGTGGGTTACACCTACAATGCTATTTTAGAGAGATAACTCAGCCATTAAAAGCCTGGCTCAAAACCAAAACACCTACAGTGCTTCCCCTACACCTAAGTCTAACCTCATGAAGAGAAGTTGGAAGGACTGTAAGAGAAGATGACCAAGAAGTCTGTTCTAAACTAGTGTCTCCTATATATAACAGGGAAGCTGTTCTAATTAAATCTCAAAAATGTGGTTGTCTAAATAAGACCCCACCTCAAAAAAAGAGAGACATCTCCACTTGACCTGCCATTGTGGATGGGGAAAATCTCAAAAGGCTCCATATCTACATGAAGAGCTATGGGCAATTGATAAACTGCTTGTAGACAGAGAATCAATTGTCTCATGGGCAAGCAACCTAATAGGTTGGTATTTTCTAAGAGATCATCTCAACACACATATACATACATATGAGCAATACCAAGTGAACTCAAAAGTTTGTATTTATAAGTTTATATATGCATATATATTAAAATATTATACACAAACATATATATATACATATATGATGTTACAGTAATAGATAATAAAAAGCCATGTATTTGACAAGGAGTGGGGGAGACTTAGGACAAGTTGGAGGAAGAAGAAAGGTGGGGAAATGATGTAGAAACAGTACTCATATATGAATTCCTCAAAAAATAATTTTCTAAATATGGTAATATATTTTGAAAACTAACAATGCAAATACCAACAGCTTAAGCCCTACTTCAGGAAACTCTAAGGTGAAAACAGGTCATCCCACTGGTACTTGATACTGAGAAGTAGTAGAAAGAACCAAAGGTCCTCAGCTGTATGCAAATATGATCCAATTCCTCTAATCCCTGGTTGTAACCACATGAACCACACACACCCTAGCATTAAAGATGACCTAATCCAACAGTATCTATGTCTGCATATCTACATAGAAATAATCTCATTCTTAAAAAATAAATCTTTATTAAGTATACCATTGTGGTGATGACTGTCAATTGCCAATTGCAACTTGACCAAACCAAAACTCCTCTGAATACTAGGCTTTTAGGCATGCCTGTGAATGATTCTATTTTGGGGGTTATTTTTATTTCATTTCTTTATTTGTTGTATGGGGAGAGAAGAAGGTGTGTGCCATGGCGTGTGTATGGAAATTAAAGAACACGTTGCAGAGTCAGTTCTTTCTATCTTGTGATCAAACTCACCCAGAGATCAAACTGTGGTGGTCAGGCTTGGCAGCAAGCAGGGTCACTCACTGAGCTCTCACATCTTTCCCCAGTGGAGGATTATTTTGGTTGAGTTTCAGTTGAGGCAGGAAGATCCACCCATTATGGGTAGGACCATTGTCTGGGCATGGGAATTCAGGACTGTTTAAATGGCGGAAGGGAGCTGAGTACTAGTGTGTGCGCATTTATTCTTCTTCTTCTTGAATTAAAAGCCTGTCATGCTGACCCCCATCCTCTGTAGTAATGCTTTGTAGCCTCAGATTGTGAACTAAATAAATGTTTCCCCATTGAGTTACTTTTGTCTGGATATTTTATCAATTGCAAGAGAAAAGACACTAAGATCACACAAAACAGAAAAGTCAACAAGTCATGCATTGATCACTTACTATTTTCCATAAAGCAAAAGCCCCTCTGGACCAACATTTCACGTCAAGAGCAGACCGTCGTAGTCCCAGCAAAGTCGCATATCCTCATGAGCATCTCAGTGCCCTCTGCCCTCACATCCTGCCCAAATGTGACTATTCTCTCCTCTCCTAAATTATTCATATGGAATTATGCATTATGCACTGTTTGGTGAGTAGTGTTTTCTCACTCAGCATCCCTTCTGATACGAAGCTTCTTGGCATGGGTTATTGCAGTTCCATTTCTGTATAGTATTCTGTATGACTGCATCAGGATTAATTTACACATGCCATGGTTTCTAAATATTTCTAATAGACTTATCATTACCAGGAATTATATTCAGGTCCATCTAAGGGACTAAGTTTTGAGTGAGCATGTTTATCACATTGTTCTGTTCGCGTGAGTAAAATATGTTCTCACTAGTAACCATCAAATTTCTTCCCATTTGGTTTGTGTTACACATCAATGTGATAAGACGATTTGGATTTGAGTCCTCATGCTGGGCTTCAGAACACTGGTCATCCTTTTTAGTTTCCATTATCTGCAAACTTTTAAATAAATTTCTTAATTTGTCTGTCAAATAACTTTAGAACATTAAATATTTTTAAGTCAAGCATAAAATATTACATTAGCCTCTTCACCTCTTGCCCTGGAAAGAATGTGGGAAATACAAAAATTTGTTTTTGCCAAATGGCTAGAGGACTAAAAACCAAGATATTCCCGGTCTGCAGCTGTCTACTCTCCTTTTGCTCTTTCCTCATTATCTCTACAGTGCTTTTGAGCTAACTCGGAATTTTTTAGGACAAAAATAGTTATCTCATTTTTTTTAGTAAATTAATTTTACTCAGTGCCTCTCCTGGATAAATTTAGCAAACAATCAAAGAGTGCTCTGAGAGGAATTCTCCAAGGGGTAAATCAGCGCAGGTGGAGAAATGGCACCTTGACAGGAGGTAAATAGACTCTGTAGTCCTCGTGATTTATAAATAAAGTACCAAGATTGGTCCCTGATGAGTTACTTCATCACAGCAAATAATTTTAAAATGTGAAGTGTTCCTATTAGTACTTACCGAGGGCTGGATGGGACCAACGGCCAATGGAGGGAGGTAGACCTCATAATTCATCTCAGCGCCCCTTACATTTTGAAAGTCGACTCCTTGCCCCATCCCGGGATGCTTTCGACATGTGTTCCCATTCTGACCTTTGACTTGAAAGGAAGAGTGCAACACGAAACTAAAACTTCTATCTTGGAAGAGTAGTCCTCCCGTCTTCCTCAATTTTCCTTTACAGCCATGATTCAGGCAAGTTTCCCACATATTCATCTGTGGTGCTAGGCTAAACAATGAGAAATGATGGTTTCATTTTGCATGAGATTGATAACTGATAGCATAAAAGAATAACGTCAAATGTTTAAAAAGTCATTAAAATCCTCTATTAAGTTACAATTTGCTTGATAAAGTTATGTGGGCACATAGTCACATGCAGAGGTTCCTTTCCACATTTTTTCCTCTCTCAGTCCCATAATATATCCCTCACAATTCTTTCCCTACATCCCTGGGCAAATTCCCCTAAACCCTTTCCAATAAAACTTCCTTCTGGATCCTAATAAACAGCGGATATAGTACATGAAATGAAAACTCTTCATATTCTCAACCTAGAGAGCCTAAATTCAAGTACCAAAGCCGTCTTAGTGCTGCAAATGACTCCACATAGAAGCAAGTTAGTATTTGCGATTTTTTCATTGGCGTTTTTAATACATATCCAAGAAATGAGAAATTTAAAAAAATGGCATCACAAGACTAGGAACTACTGAAAAGAGTGTAGTGGAGGAGGGAGAGAGGAGGAGGGAGGAGCATCTGGCAATCTCTGAGAGGTTAGTGCGTCTGCATTCTAAACAGCAGCTGAGCACACATTGAAACACAGAAGATCAGATCCCTTGGAAATGCCTGAGGACAGTCAGAGCTGGGATAAAAATATGTGTGCCAACATTTGGAGAAACATGAAATTAAAAGTTAAATCGACTTAGTTAATTGAGCTTCAATGATTTTTAATTCATCCTTCAATGGCTATCATGTTTGTAATTGCTGTATTTTAAAAAGCGAAATGAAAAAAAAATCTAATTACATACATTTTTTAATTAAAAATGACATTTTTCAAGAAATGGCCAGACTAGCCCAGTAAATTAAAATGAAAAAATATAACACTAAAAAAATGGAATTTTTCTGATATGTATATCTTAAAACAACAGCATTCCAAAAAAGTTCTATTTATTCTTCAATCTCAAGGAGATAGAGCCTGTCTACTCATGAAGGGAGCTGTACTCAGTTCCTCCCTTCCTAATAGAGTGATAAAGGAAGAGGAGGAGGGATTACCTTTAGTGGAGAAACCAGAAAGCACAGCCTGTGCAGGTAACAAAGAGCAGCATCTAGGGGATGTCTACTGACAGTGCACACATGCATGTGAAGTCATGGTATGGGCTATCTACTTCTGTGCTCTTTTTCTCCAGCTCCTCTAGCTTATTCTAATTATGTAGCTCTATTCAAATACAATAATTACATATATAATAATATATACACATATATATTTAGATATATGTGTGTCATTATATATAATATCATAATAAAAATATTATGATATTTCAACTGGGGAACATTCTAAGAAACATCTGTCAGTGTTCCTTAAAACTGTCAACTCAAGGTCATCAAGAACAAGAAAAACAGGAGAAGTTGTTACCAGAGGACACAAAACTATTCCAAAAAGAAACTAAATGCAGTACAGTATCATGGTTGGGATCCTAGATCAGGCAAAAGGATCATAAGTGGAAACTCAATGGCCTTCAGTTTAGACTAAATGTGTTTATAAGAGTGTGTTGGTTGTGGAGAAGTCCCACACCATTGGGAGGCACTGATAACAGAAACAGGAAATGTTAGGATGCAAACATCATAGCCATCTTTATAGATTTCTGTCTGCAAGGGGTGAGTCACAGGGGCATTTTGACAGGGCCTTGTGTGGGCTTCCTTCTCAGGAAGTCCTTAAAGTTAAGCGTCTGTGCCCCTAGAGGGTGTTCAGTGCTGTCTCAAACAGCTAGAATGGATACCTTCGCATTTGGAAGTTTATTTAACAATGATAGCTCTTAATTATCTGTGAGACAATGTAATTTCCACTCCCATTAGCATTCTCATCAAAGACTAGTATCAATCAGAACGATTATTCACCCAATCACAACGTTAAAGCTTTATTCCCATTTTAGGGTACAAGTGTTTTACCTCCTCGAACAACACAAGGGGAAAAGGTACGGTCACTACTGACAGTTTCCTGATTGCTCACTGTGCACTGAATGCTCTTTAGTCCTTAGTTATTTTTGTTGTGCCAGCAAATGAATGTTTACACCAGCACTAAGTTTTCCCAACCCCAACTCCTCCAAAGGATGAGAGAAGCCGTTTCTCCCCTGTAAGTCTTTCGCCCAATGATGATGGGAGACTAGGGTTTCTCTTCATTGGTGATGATGGAACGCTATTGTCTTGAGTCTCTATCTAAAATTAAAAAGTGGAAAGGAAATTTTATACCTCTCAGAGCCACCAGCTGAAAGCCAGAAAATAAGTTAGAACAGTAAGGGGAACATTTGGTCTGTTTGCTTTGGTTTTGTTGCATTCGTGGAACTTGCTGCTCTTTCTGCTCTATTGCAAACCCCATACTCAGTCCTCTCCCACTGCTCATTATTCAGCAAATAGGCATCTATGTACATACGTTTTTAAATGAAATCCTAGATAACGTATAGCAATGATGTCTGAGTCATACAAAAGCCCTTAAAGTCCCTTTAGATCAGGTGTTTCTGGGAGCATCAAGGAGGCCACATTTCCTATCTTCCTTAGAGTATTTGACACACTTGAGTGCTTAGTAAATCTCAAATAACAAAATCAATACAGTACATTTAACAAGCGCATGGATGGGCCATACGAGGGTCTGGCTAATTGCAGTGAACTAGCCCCCATATTCTCTCTGACTGTTGTTTAGAGGACCGGCCAGGCTGTTGTTTCACAAGGCCGTGAGTGAATTCCTTCCTTCTCCTTGAAGTTGTTAAGCTCTCCAACTTCTACCGCTTTGTCTGGCAAACTACTCCACATCCTAATGACTTTTTGCAAGAAACAGAACCTCCTGGATCCAGCATGCTGCCCCGTCACATCTGCTACTAGGCAAGCTTACTTCTGCAGCTAATGACTTGAGGCTCCTCTCACTCTCGTTCCCTTTTAATGAAATTTCCTGCCTGTAGCAAAAAAAAAAAAAAAAAAAAAGAGATGGCACAAAGACAAGAGAAGAGATGAAAAGACAGATAGTGACGGTAGTGAGGAGGAGAGAGAGGAAGAGATGGAGGGAGAGAGAGAGAGAAAAAGAGAGAGAGAGAGGCTATATATGGGCCAGTACCTAATCATAATTCAAGACATCCGCAATTTAATAAAAACAACTCCTCCAGAATGCGGCCATAAGGAAAGAGTTTCCACAATCTGTTCATCTGCATAATTAGTGATTGAGGACCTGGGAACAGTTGGAACATTGCTGAGGAAGGCCCAGGTCACATTATTGATAACATAAATAACAAAGATACAGATTTCCCCAAACTACAAACATCAGAATGTAACTAACAACAACCTAATAGGAGCACAGAAAACAAACAGAAAGCAGATAAACTCTGGAGCCGGGCGGGCACAGACTGGAGTCAAGCACATCACTCATCAGCCTAAACACCCTCAGGTTTCTTAGTCACCTAAAGCCAGGAGAACGGGAAGTCCTCATTAGCAGTGCTTTCTGCAAAGGGTGTGTGACCACAGCTGTGAGCACACATGCTCCGGGAGGCAGACAGACAGACTTCACGCTGTACACGCAGGCAGAGAATTCATTTTGGAAAAAAGAAAAAGCCTTGTGTTGCTTAGCTAGACACGGTTATTGGATATGGTGCAGGGAGAAGGGGTATGGCGCTCGAACTCAGCAGATTTCTGTATAAAGGACAGTTAAGCACCTTGAATACCTTTAGGATGAGTCAAGTACTTAGCTCCACTGTAAAACTATGCACTTTCTCTTACTAACTTGAAAAGTGCTCTGAGAAAGGGAACGGAGGAGAGTCTTTCCCACTACCCATCCTCTCTGTTGCCACTTCTCACTATAGAATTGGGATGATGGCCGGGCGGTGGTGGCACACGCCTTTAATCCCAGCACTCGGGAGGCAGAGGCAGGCGGATTTCTGGGAGTTCGAGGCCAGCTTGGTCTACAAGAGCTAGTTCCAGGACAGGCTCTGAAGCTACAGAGAAACCCTGTCTCGAAAAAGAATTGGGGTGATGGTGGAGTTGGTGCTGTATGAGATTAACTAACCAGAGTCAAAGCAAATTGAGAAGATGAGGAAGTCAAGACTTTTGGTTCAGATGCAATCATTGGCTCTCAGGTACAGCCTGAAGTTTTGTGTACATGGAGAGGTAACTTATGAATATTTTCAAAACAACATGAGAGGTCACACTGAGCATGCATGACCCCAGAGTCCCAGATACCTCGGGTTAAGGGGTGTGTGTGCAACGTAAATCATGGCCTGCACGTTTTAATTCTTTGTGCCTGCAGACGGAGTGAACCTTTTGCCGTGTGAACAAAGAACTTTGTGTTGAGCTCAGGGAGCATAGGTGCCAGCAGGAGAGACAGGAAAGAATGCGCAGTGCACATACCTCTGCCATGCACGGCTGTCCTCAGGGCGAATTCGTGAGTAGTTTCTACTTTTAACAATAGAAATGAAAATACTCATACTTTTTAAACGTACATGCGGCTTTCTGCTTTCAGGCTCTGGAAACCACACGCATACCTGCGGTTTTGAAATATCCTTAGGACAGCAGCGGGGACGATCCTGTCTAACTAGATGAATGAGATGAAAGAAAGCCTTGTCCTTTCACTGGGAAATTAAGCCATTCATGTAGAACTATAATAATTGTACATTTCCTTATAGGGTGGGAGGCCTTGAAAGCCTACGCTTGCTGTTATTCAAAAAGGGAAAGCGACCAGGAGGCTTTGCACTCCGAATTAAGTAGTGTGTGGTTAACCTATGAAATACATCTGTTCCATTGGTTCCTCAGCAAACTCACTCTCTGGTTGCTCCTAGGAGCCATACTCCTATGAGCTCTGGAGTTAACAGGTTAACATGGCAGATGGTGTAGCTCTGCTCTAGGTAGCTCAAGACAGTAGAAGAAAACTCACAGGCTGCTGTTTCACCAGACTTGACTTTCTGAAGAAACCTGGAAGAACTGTGACTCTGAGTGGTGAGATCCTGCTGGCTACGGCACCTGCTCTTCCCTGCTCTCTGCCAATGACTGGCAGAAGTTACCAAAGGAGTGCAGGTGGCGAGAGGTGATGCTCAAGAAGAGACTGAGTCCTTGCATATCCCAATCGATGGGCTGGGGTTAAATGCCACCAATACTCACAAACTATATATGTGATTATCAAGGAAGCTGAGTTTAAGAGATGGAGCATACTTTAGATAACCATGGCTGGACTATACGATTTTCACTGGGTGACGGAGCTGGAGGGAACGTAGCAATTCCCAGATTTATGGATTTCATAAATGGATATAGTTGAAATACAACAATAGCATGTCAAAGACAGCCCTCCAGATGCCAAACTTTTAATTCCGAGTGAAGACATTCTATATTCTTAAACTGGGAAGAACATCAGACTCAGCAACAGTTGCTTTTAAGGAAGGAACTGCATTTATAAGCAACACATGTCAAATGTTGTACAAGAATAAGTTAAATTGTGCTGTGCTCTCTACACTCTCCCCATACTCCAGTCTCTGCTGCTTCAAGTGGCATGCTACATGCTATTTGGTAAGCGTGGTGGTGCCCTCTTAGAGCTGTGGGTGACCAAGGTGTCCCAGTGCTGGACCTAAGTGTGTGAGGCCCCTGCATCTTGCTTGAATCAGAGCAAATGCCTACTTCAGATGTCCCAGAAATCACTCTAAAGATCAGTGGCCGGGACGATCCATAGGATCCTTTCCAGACTTGACAAGGCCTGATAGGGCTAACCCACCAAGTGCCAGAGGAGCTGGGGAGATGTGACAAACACTACCTATGTGACAAGCATCACTGCTGAGTGTCTAGCTGTAAGTGACATTGTCATTTATTTCAGTATGGAGGGCTTGGAAACATGCAAGATGTAAGTCAATATACAAAGGGAGGGAGAGAGGCAACTTTTATAATCCAGAAAAAATGCTGCCTGGAAGCAGGAATTTCTGGTGGGCATATGCAAATGAGGACTAGATGGCCAATGCTAAAGTGACCCCAGCAGCTCCGACCTGTGAGACAGAGCTGGAACAGTCCTAAGGACTCGTGTAAACATACTGAAACTCATAGCCGGTCCTGGTAGCAGTTGAACTGAAAGACAATTTGCTTTAGCTGTCAGCAACACCATGCTTTATAACCCACTCCTAATCCACCCCCTCAAGGATAAGCAGTTCACTCTTAACTCCTCACACAAGCATCTGAAAGGTCTGAGTCATCCCGGCAAAGCCCAACAACGTTCTGGTGAGCCTAAAGGTGGCATAAGAGGCAAAGAGACACTGCGTTTCCTCTGCTGTGTACTCGGTAGTCATGGTTGTTTTACTCTGTGTGTTGCTTTTATCGTTGGTAATACATACGGCGAAACCAACCTTCAAATTAAGTTAAATCTCTTTGCTCAGCTATTCTACAGAGCTATGAAGCCGGCAAGTATTACGCTGTTTTATGGAAATTCTGATTTTCAAAGTAATAAACAAATCTCAAAGGAACCAGAAAAGAACTGTTGGATCCATGCCACACATTCTGTGTGGGCTCCCGAAACCGTATTTGATGATGGCAAATTTCCTTTTCAAAAACACCCCAAACAAAGCTTAAGTTTCAGAATGCTTCCTGGGCCAAACTTGTAGTAAATTTTGCTTCTAGAAGGTTGTGAGGGGCAAAGAGAGCTGGATGAACTTGGCGCCCATGTGATGGGATGAGAGAATTCAACAGCCAAGATCCAATGCTAAAGTTCAAATAAATAAATAAATTATTGAAGGAGAGAGGATGGACCTTACTATCATGCAATACATTGAATAAGATAAACTAACATTTTAAAATTCATACTTCATGAATTTGAGCAGGAGTTAGAGGGCAGAATTGGGGAGGGGGGCGAGAGAGGGGCAGAAACATTTGGAAACACACTACTCATGTATAAATTTCTTGAAAAGGTTAAAATTTAAATTAAATAAAATTCATGCTAAAACTCAACCGAATGATAGAAAATGGAGAATAAATCTCTTTCCCAAAGACTCCTCAATACTTCTTGCTAAATATAAAAATGACTGATTTCTTTAAAGAATCCCTCAGACTCATATTTGTGTAAACAGTAAAAAATTCTTTTCAGTTTCTCAGATCCGATCTATTATATGTAATATTTTTCATTTTCATTGCTTCAAGATTATCTTATCCTCATACAGTCCAGACAGATTTTTGTTCCTAACTGAAACTTATCTCAAAAATATCTGTCTCCTATTCCTTTTAATTCATTCAGAAAGTACTCATGAAGCCACTCCGGCACTTTAAAAAAGAACCTGTTGCATAGAAATAGCTCAAAGCAAATATTAGCGCTGAGTGAACGAAGCCAATTCCTGCCTCTGAGCAACGTGGGAACAGCTCTAAATAGATACATTAACCCATTAGCTCTGCTCTGAGCCAGGACCAAAGGGATACCTACCAGATAATACACTTTTAGAGATTAGAAATACCCAGACCCTTGGAAACTTTTGGGGATGCTGAGTAAGAACTGGGAGTTTGGGGACCGCCCATTCATCAGATTGTTCTGAGCTTTGGTCAGAATGACATGAGCGAGGGGCCCCTAGACAGCTGTCACGCTGTAGATGTCTTATAACTTAGGTGCTCAAGGTTGATCTGAGAACACAGGAGCACTGCCAAGGGAGGATCTTAACTTTAATGCTAACGGGTGTACTTTTTTTTTTCATTTCTGGGATTCAATGGAAAGACCAAAGCAACTTATAAGTATAGAAAGAGTTTAGTTTGCTTTATGGTTCCAGAGGGATAAGAGTCCATCATGGCAGGGTCTCATAACCAGAAGCGGCAGGCACGGCAGCAGGAGCAGTGAGCTGAGAGATCGCATCTACACACACAGGAAGTATAGAAAGGAAACGAGAAACAGTGTGAGGTTATACCATAAAGCCCCCTCCGAGTGATGGACTTCCTCCAGCAAAGCTGTACCACCTAAGCCTCCCAGAACAGCACCATCAGCTCAGAACTAAGTATTCAAATACCTGAGCCTACGGGGGAGCAATTCTCACTCAAACCAAGGCATGGAGATAGTGTGGTGATTGCTGAGGTAGACTGTGGGAATGAACATACCCCCAGAGGAACAACTATGAGGGCAAGGACAGAGGAAAGACAGGTAACTGTTTAGTTAGTGCCTGCTTTGTGTCCCACAGTACCAGGCTCCTTCCTTTGGCATTTGCATTTTATAAATGTCCCTGAGAAATACTCTTCCCTCGGAGACAGGAAGGTACAGAGATCACCATCTTACCTTGAGAAAAGCAAGTCATCCGCCCATCACACAGTGAGCAGTTGGGCAGAGATTCAAGTAGAATTCTCTAACTACAAAGATGTCTTCTTCCCGCTGTACCACAAACATTCTTCAAAGATTATCTATTCTCTAAAATATGTGCCAGGCCCAGATGGTTTCACAGCTGAATTATATCTAACTTGCAGTGAACAGATAATCCTTATGTTATTCAAAACATTTCTGACCATAGCAAAAGATGGAAAGCTTCCCAATGCAATTTGCAGGGCTACCATAACCTTATTTCCTAGTCCCGATGAAGACAGGCGAGGACAAAAACTGTAAAAATCTCACTAAGGAATATGGATGCAGTATGGTGTCTAAGTTGCACATAAAACCCAACAAATTAAAAACAAGTGTCAATTTAAAAAGCTGAATTCCAAGACTAAGCATAACATTTTGAAGGAATGCAGGGATAGCTCAATATTAGAAAACATTAAACCCTAACTTACTAAATTGATGCTTAATGCTAAGATACAACATAGTTCTGTAAACACTTTCAATTTTGATTTACTAATGAAAACTCTAGGTTAGAAACCTGTAATGAAATTCTAAAGGCTGATTGTTTAATGGCAAATACATCAAAAACCAATACAAAGACCATTAAAATTGAAAAGCAGAAGACAGAGAAATAATAACAATTTAAATATTATTTTTATAGATAGGCCAAGTCTTCAAATAACCAAGTAGTATAAGCATTTCTAGAAATTATAGGAAACAGAAGAAAACATGGATGATAGGCTTTTATGCCTGGGAAGTCAAAAGACTAAGGTGTTAATAATATTGGAGATTGGTGGAGATCATACCATGCCAAAAATCCAAAGATATACTTTATTATACAATAGAGTTATTTCTGGTTTATTGATCTAGAACTGTAATGAATTCCAATAAAAGGTCAAACTGGTTTATTATTAAGAATTAGATGAAATAATTTAAGGGTTTGTTTGTGATGTAAATATACAGTATTTGCGCAGAAGTTCATCATAAGAATAGTGGAGGGGGCCTCTACATACAAGACACTAACACTTTTTAGAATGTAAAATTCCCAAGAGAAAACATTTTGTCTGCACTATTTCCCCAGGACCCCTGCAATATTGGGTGCATTACACTCAATATTGTCATTTCAATGTACATATGGATTAAGCTAATATGACCAAAAGAACATGGTTTGGCCAAGGAATAAACACACAGATCAGAAAGAAGGAAGAACAGATCTTTAGTACCTGATGAAAGAGGCATTCCAGTTTGGGAGAAAAAGATAAACTGTCTAGCCAATGATTTCAAGGATATTGAATTCTTTTAGGAGGAAGCAAAATTCTATCTCTTCTTCACTCCAAAGCAAGGGTTTAAAGTGTAAGTGTAAATGTGTCAGACGAGCATCCCCTACAAGTGTACAAACAGCGATCATCTCAGCACGCATCTGCCGGCCCTTCCTGTGCCTGATTCTCACGGCCTAGCGGGACCTCCTCACTTCAATTAAGCTTGACTTTTCTCTCACTGTCTCTTTCCCACCCCACACCTGCTGTTCTTTCTCTGTGACTCTCTCCAGATCCCCACTCCAAAGGGATGAAATGTTCTTAGGAGGAATTTGCTTTCCAGATGTATCTCCACAGATGTATTATTTGTATCCTAATTCAGCAAGTGAAATCTGCCAGGATAATAAACATGAACAAATCAGTGGAATTGTAATTTAAGCTTCTCTTGTGTACTTGTGCTCGAAAATAATCTGTGATGGGCAAATGTTTTTCATTTGTAGGAGGCAAAACCTTAAACTTTCCACTTAGGAGAGATGACGAACACTGTAGCGAAGGGACCTTGGATGTGAGCAGGGAGCGAAGAGAGAAGAAAACAGAGATATACAGCAGTGGTATGCGTTATTAAAAACAAAAGTTAGGATCAGAGTCCCCAGGGCCTTGTAGGGCTCTCTCGTGACTTTAGATAAAGCAGATTCTGGGATTGCGAAATGGAGACCTGGCCTAAGGACATGAAGTTGATTTCCTGTTCGTTCCCATGTCCTGGAACAAAGAGAGTCTCAAACACCTTCACCATACAACTATGCAAGCACTTGACTGCTGCCTACGTCTCCTGCAATGAAGAGGACCACGCTTTAGGATGAGCACGGCACCCTTCCATCAAAGGACGAGGAGATGAGAAGTCAGAGTAGCCAGTGAAACAGGAGCTGCATCCCCTTTTTCAAGGTATCATCTGGTGTTGTAAAGCAAGTATGCATTCAGACCAGACAATCTATGGGGAAAAAAAAACACAATCTGCAGGTCATAATTCAGGGGTGAAATATAACTACACATAACAGACAGGCAAAACACACTCTATAGAACATAATTTACATATGAAATATAATCTGTATAGTATAATCTGCAGGTGAAGTATTTGTTTTTGTTTGCTGGGAAAATTACTGAACTTCTTAGAACCTTATTTGTCACCCTTGAAAATAGTTATTCAATAATTATCTCCAGTAAAGAAAACATCTCAGAGGAGAAGACAGTTTGTTTTCCCTCCCTGCAAAAGATTTGAGGGAGGACCACAACATTTTCAAAAACTCCATCCCTAACAGAGAGAAAATGCATATCCAATTTGCTATTAGATAAGGCTCATTCACAGTAAGTGTCCAAGGCATTCTTGAACACCAGTTTTATCCAAAGACATGTATTCCAACAATAGCATATTGGTTTGACTCTACAGAGGCTCTTTGCAGATCCAACATGTGTTGTAGTGTGGGACAAGATTCCTGGCATGGGTTTAGGGAAACGTTGGGCTCTTGGTTTGCATAACTGTTGCACTGTCGGGAGCAGATACAAAGCACTAGCTCATTTTGCTGCCCTTGCTCAGTTCAGAACACCAGCCTGCTCCTCTCCCATCTGCAGCCTCGGCAGGCTTTGTAAGCCCCACCGAAGCCCAGAAATCTATGCGGCAAGCTGCTAAAGAGTCCATGGTAAAGAATCCACCAAAAGCTCCCTATATTTCAGCATGGTGAGACATCAACACACTCAATGTTACCATCAAAAGATGTTCATTACTTCACTTGGACAGCCTGGGAAAGAAGTATCTGCCATCTGAGCGATTCATGGTGATTTTACCATTTCTTTCCCTTTGCAAACTAGCATTTACTTCTTTAGTGCAACAAAATAGAAAGGCCCTAGATAAGGAGATGGTGCTTAGGCTTTGAGTTTACAAGGGATAAATATTATTTTCTTCTTTAACAGACTCAGAAAGAGTCAGTGAGGATAGATGTCAGAGCCATTATTATCCCATGTTTCAGAGGTACCCAAGGAATATAACATACCCCAGTAACTTCACATTTTCACATGCATCAGCTTGTATACCTGAGTTCGTTCTCCCTGTAGGTTTTTGATTCTTAGACTCTGTATTTTAGGCACTACCGTGGTTGTTGAGGCTAAAGGACAAAGTGCTCTCCACCCACAAGAGAATGGCAGATGAATATATAGTTCTTTGCCTTCAGAGGGTGGAGATCCAATGGTACTCAGAGCCACAGAACGAGGGAAGCACCGAGAATGGGCACTACCCATGCTTGGCAGTGATGCTAGGAATGAAATGACTTCCTCCATCACAAAAGATGTTCAGGTTGAAGTCTAAAGAGTAAGAAATATCTAGCCAGAAGATGTCATTTCCTTACGCTCTAGACTTGAGTAGCACAAGGGACCAATAAGAACACTCGAGCTTTGCCGTGGGACAGTATTGTGTTAAGCAGAGTGCCTACTTATGTTTCTTTTACTGTGATGAAATAACTTGATGAAAAGCAGCTTAAGGTTATCATTATCTCCTCTGTTCCATATTCCAGCCCATCACTGTGAAGAAGTCAAGGCAGGAATTTCAAACAGCAGTCACATCCCATCCACCGTCAAGAGCAGAGATAAATGAATGCATGCAGGCTCTCTTGCTTGTCTGCTTCTGTTCAGTGCTATTGCTTGGTTTATCCAGTTCAGGACCCCTGTTTAGGGACTGATGAAGCTCACAGTGGACTGAGACTTCCTATATCCATTAACTTAAGACAGTCTCACACAAACAAGACCACAGGCCAACCCAGTGCAGAGAGTCCCTCATTGAAACTCTTTCCCAGATAAGGCTACATTTTATCAAATCGAACAATAACTATGAGTGCAGATATGTGGATTGCTCCACATCTTTTCGTAGCAAAACTGTCAGTTCTACTGCCTATGTTCACATACAGAAAAGCAAGACTTCGTTTTATGACCTCCATAATGGCTAATATTGTCTACTCAACAGAATCTAAAACAGTATTTCTCAACCTTCCCAATACCGTGACCCTTTAACACAGTTCCTCCTGTTGTGGTGCCCCAGCCACAAAATGATTTCCTTGTTACTTCATAGCTGTAAATTTGTTACTGTTATGAATTGTAATGTAAATAATCTGACATACTGGATGTCTGATATCAACCTGCAAAGGGGTTGTGTCCCATAGGTTGAGAAGAACTGAGCTAAAATCACCTAGGAGACAAATCTGTGGGTGTGTCTGTGAGGGAGCTTCCAGATTGGGCTAACCTAGGTGGGAAGATCCACCTTACTGGGAAGGATGTCATTCTGTCATCCCATACTGAGTAAAATAGAGAGACCGAGACGAGCGCCAGCATTCATCTTGTTCTCCATCCTGACCGCAGATGCGATGAGACCAGCTGCCTGTCTTCTGCTGCAGTGACTTTCGGCCGTGATGGGCTATGTCCCTCGACCACTCAAAACACACGCCTCTTTCTGCGACATGCTTTTGTCCTGTATTTTCACAGCAATGAGAAAAGTCACTCGTCACTTGCTAGCCTACATGCCCTCTGCCAGAAACACCCTAGGATTTCATCTTTGCCTACCCTTTGATCATTAAGCTGTCTAAAAGTATCATTGCTGAATATCTCTTAGTTTGAGTACTTTTTGCTTTTAGAAATTAAATCTACAAGTTTTATATCCTTCCCTCTTTTTAAACATTTTTCTGAATTTTGTCTTCCTCCATTCTAAAATAATCAGATGTAATTCTATAAAGAGAAGTGACAGTGAATAATATATATGATATTATATATATATGTCTGTCTGTATATGCATATATATGTGCATGTATGTATACAATATGTATATGTGTATGCACACACACATATATATTGTTTGAACAAAAATGAGTATTTTTCACAATTTCCAAGACAATAGAAAGATCTTTTTTGCCATAATTTATAGTCGTGGGATTTCTGAAGATTGCACCCAGATTTCACACCATGTTTATCTTCTTTTCCCCTCCAGCCACCAGAAGTCAGGGTACATATTTAGAACATTGTACCACTGGCTTAATTCCGCAGGAGATTCTAGGCAGAGACTCGGTTAATTCTGAAGGTTGGAGCACCAGATATCTTGTGAGTGGCACTATGAAGCCAAGGGAAACGAATGGCAGAGAAATGTCTGAGCAGCCCGATAGTAACCCCACTCCAGCATACACACACAGTAGTGTTTCTGCAGCTCTGATGTCCACTGTGTCATACAAAGCTTTGACCACAAATGTTTGTGCACTGGTGTATAAGACTCTAGGGTTTGGAATAAGAAAAAAAAAGAGGTGTTGGACCTTAGTTGTGCTACTTGCTTACTCTGTTTATGGGCAGTTTATAAAAGCTGCCTGGTTTTGTTTTGTCTTGATTGTAGATGAAGTGGAAGAGTCACCTGTGACGTCTCAAGGTCAGCAGAGCAAGCATTTGCATGAAGAGCCGAATCTGGTAACTGGCATGTAGCAAGTCTTCGAACAGTAAAAAGTTTTCTTAATGATTTGCTTCGCAATTCTAAACTTGGGGAACAGAAACAGTCCACTGCATTTTCTAGCTTTAATTTTTTAAGCAAGCAATCTAATAATAGATTTCTGTCTTTCCTCTAAGATTCTTCTGCATCGGTACTGTCTCATAGAAGCAATTTTTTTTTTTATTTGTTTGCTTGCTTTGTTTTGTCTTCTGAGACAGGGTCTTGCTCTGTATCCCATGCTGTGCTGGGAGTCAGGATCCTTTTGCCTCAGCCTCCAGAGGGCTGCATGCTTATACTCACCCCCCTGAGAATGAGTCAAGTTCCTTCTTAATTGTTGAACCGAGCCAACATCCATACTGTATTTTCAAAGGGATGGCCTTATTGCCTGACACAGATACTGGAGTCTGAACTCAGAGTCTTTCAGAATTTAGGACCGAATGAGCAAAGGGCTAGGCAAAGCTCCAGCTGGTTTGTGCAGCAAAGAGCAGGCAGGACTCCTTCTCCTTCACCTCATGCAGGGGAAGAATTGATCCTTCCCTTCCTCTTCATCCCCCACCTCCTAAACAGATTTCCTGAAAGACCTTCTGGTTACGTTTCTCATCCCCTTGGCAAGGCAACTTGTATGCTGAGCCAGTCAGCTGTCTCATTGAGATTCACTGCCAGGTGGACAGCTTTGATGGCAAGGAGGTGGCGTTCCGCCCAGTTAAGCAGCTTTCAAGCCTCAAGCCATAAAGATGAGCTCCTGGCCCTTCTTCCTCCAGGAGGATGCTGCAGACATATTGCCTGCCCTTGGAAGTACGGCTTTCCTGTGGTGCAAATTATTGAGCTGTGCAGAACACCTTACTTAGTGCTCTCTCCTCAGAGCACTGGAGACACAGACCTTGTCCAGTTTCCTGTGTCAGCTTTTCTCTGCAAGTGCTGTGCTTGAGTCGGAAGCAAGAAGTAAGTTGGAGGAATAGTGTTTTAATCTCAGTTGATGCTGCTCTTTCTATCTCAGGAAGAGAAATAATAGTTCTATAAAACATAAAGTCAGGGAGCGGTCCTGTGCTTCTGAGTGTTTCTCTTTAAAACGGGCCTTTCATTTTCCACCAAACACAACAGCTGTCACACAGGGAACAATGATGCTGTGTACTCTTGCCCATATTATAGACAAGAATAATAAGAACAACCAATAGAGATTTAAACAAGACATTTTAAAACAAATGGAATTGTGTCTGTTTATCCCTTATGAAATACATATATTTTATAAATGCAAATAGTTAGGAGAAACTGAAATGCCCCCATTAAATTAAGAATCAGAAAGAAAAACACTGGAGGAGACCTATGGGGAGGGCTCACGTGCAGGGAACAGGCAGGTAAGAATTTTTCACAGAGACTCTGTATGGAAGAGGTCTCTCTGTGTTTGCAGTAAATTTACTGCTTCTCACAGTAAGGGGATCAAGAGGAACCACCTCAAACTCTATACAAGGGAGGGAGGAACGCAAGAAACCACGGGCCTCACAAGCATGTATAAGGGTTTTGCAAAAATCAGTATCCATCTGGAAAATTTGAAGGCAGAAAAGAGCCATTTATTCTTGTCCAACAAGAGTAGCAGGAAAGACTTCTGCTCAATGGGGGTCATCTGCCGGCCTTAGGATGTCCAGATGAGGTATGCAAGGATAGATCTTGTAGGAAGGGAGTCGAGACTGAGACCATTTAATCCCTACCTAACAGCACGTTCTATATGAGACTATAGGTCCACTGGACAATCTATACAGAGGACCATATGAAACCCAGGCAACAGCTGGATCAAAGAGGACTGGATCTGGCAGCCTGTTGTGTTTGGAGCCTAGTGGCTAAATACCAGAGTGAGATTGAAGGCCTGGGGCTTGTAGAATATGCTCAAAGGTCATTGTAAGTACTTGTACAAAATGTTCTTGTGCAGTCCAGTACTGCATGCAATGAAAACATGCTAAAGAAAGTTTTCAGAATGAATAGATAAAAGCAAATTAATGTTTGCTAAATGTGAGGGAACTTGAGGCTACTTATGACCACATCAGTCAAGTAAGGACCCTCTGTCAGTCTCTATTCTGCTTGTGCCTTGTTCTCCCTCCTCATAGTTGACAAGACAAAGAAAGAGAGGCACTCAACACCACGGAGAAGGAAAACCCTGCCTCTCCCTGAGTAGCTCAGCAGTTGTAGCTGTCTAGGTGAGTGACTTATGAGAAATCCTTGTGTGTCACTTAAAATCAAAGTATTGGTTGATATATGAGCCCTTTCAAATAAGCAACTGATATGGCTACCATGACAGAGAGCCAAAGTTCCATGATATTCCAGGTGTAGGGACAGGACTCAAACTAATGGTAGAGGGATGATTAAAAAAAAAAAAAAGGAAATCGAATCAGATAATTCTGTCACTTCTGTTGTTGTACTAAAAAAGCAGCCATGGCCGGGCGGTGGTGGCACACACCTTTAATCCCAGCACTCGGGAGGCAGAGGCAGGCGGATCTCTGTGAGTTCGAGACCAGCCTGGTCTACAAGAGCTAGTTCCAGGATAGGCTCCAAAACCACAGAGAAACCCTGGCTCGAAAAAAATCAAAATAAATAAATAAATAAATAAATAAATAAAATAAAAAAATAAAAAATAAAAAAGCAGCCATGGACAGATTGACAACAAGTGTCCATGGCCACATTCCCATTAAATCCACTTCAAATAAAGGCAAAGTGGACTAACTTGCCCCATGGGTTTCACAACTCCTGTTCTGCTTTATTGTTTTCAAAGGCTGCACAGGGCTCCATTCTGCAACTTTAACCAACTCTTATTTATTCTTCCCAGCACCGTGATACATGGCAGTTGTTTCTGAGCTGTGCTAGGCAAAGCATTGCTCAGAGCACACATCTCATACGCAGCTATACACACCCGTCTTGGTTATGTAAAGTGTGTGTCTGAAGCGCAGCCCATACATAACAGTCTCAGGAGGACGTTGTCAAAGAGAAGTTACACCTGTTTCCACACTGTGGGATCACTGGCTGGCCCTTTCCTTCAGCAGAGACTGCAATGCGAAAACACCTTAAATGATCCTAAAAAGTTGAAATAAAGAAAGTGGAAGCCGAGGCAGAGACTTACAAGAACCGCTTAAGAACTGTGATCTTTGTTCCAGAAGACGGTGAGGCCTGCCTCTCCCCCGTGAAGCTGCCTACCTCTAGAGGCACATGGTACCACCTGCCTCAGAATTCTCTGGCTACTGTCTGGCACCACACTTTATGATTCTGTCTCCAAAGGCCGCCACGATGAGCCAGTGAACCAAACAGAGAACAGGCGCACTCCACTGATGCCAGACCTACTCTAACCTTGTTGCACAGTGTGACCCTGGGCAAGGACCTGAACCTCCGCAGTGTGGCAGCTTTACTGCAGAAAAATGTGACAGCAACCCTCGGGGAAGGCTGCAGAAACTAAATGACTACACTCCTCCTACAAATGTCAGTGTTGCCGAGGAGCTTTTTAACTGCTTGACAAGGGACACGCTGTAGAACTCTTCCTTTAGAGAGAGATGGCTGCTGGTAATTCCAAGGAGCAGCTGTCATAACCTCTTCCTCTGTTTACTTGGTTTGGAGAGTAAACTAAACTGCTTAGTCTGGCTCTGAACTGAACAATTCTTCCTCCATCTTGCTACCCTACGTCATGGTGCCGCCATTTTGACCACATGGGCCACAGCCTTGGGGAATGTCTAACTGCTATGACAGGGACTGATAGCCTACCCTCAGAATGATGCAAACACCCTTGTCTCATTTTCTTGCTGCTGATAGTTCTTGCTATGATGGCCATTTGACTCCACACTCAAGCTTCTAGAGGCCCCCTGACAATCCTTTTCTGAAGTCCATTTCAATGCTGCTTTATGGCCTGATTTATCTTCCTAACTGGGGTAGGCTGATTTCAGTACTGCCCACTGCAACCTTGTATCCCATTCTCAGGATACTGGGGTAAGGTTAGTTTCTACTCCCTGTGAAAATATAATGCTACATATGATCAACCAATTCGCTCCAAATTGAACCCACAGCTCAGAGAAGAATCACCTCCTAAATTTCTTTGAAAGTTGTTCTATCTGGAATGAGCCTAAGCACATTGACTATGAATTAGCTGAATATGGTCCCTAATTCACACTCTCTCCATTTAGTTAGTCCTGTTTTCTTGTTGAGATTTTCATAGCCACACCAATAGCTGAACTGACACCATCAAATTTTCCATAATTCAGTTCACTTTATATACTAAAATTTTTACCTGAAGTATGTCCTATTATTTTATTCTTTTTGCCTAAGATCTTTAGTGACCATCAGCATTGCTTGCCTAAAAAATTTCAATCTCTGAAACAGTGTTTCATAATGCCAAGCAATATACTCCCAAATGACCCCTAACATGCATGGGAGGAAAGTTTCTAAAGATCCACACACAAAGATGTGTTCAGTTACAACAGTCATCAGGGAAATGCAAACCAGAACCACAAGGAGATACTATTTGACAAAACGTGAAAATGATAAAACACAACCTCAGAATGTCACCTCTGTCGCCAAGAGTTCTTTATGTAAAGTCTAAGTTCCAGTCATGTCGATGACTCATTTCCCAGCAGCCCTCATCCAGCAACTTCTTCATTATCAGGTCACATCCATCTGAAATGCATTGGTTGGTCAAATAGTATTCCCTCTTCAAAACCACTGCTTCCTTGTGGTTTTAGATCGTTTGGATAGGATGTTCTTCAATAAAGGAGAACTAAAGAAGAAGAGAATTAAAGTTACTAGTCAACTGACTTAAAAGATAAGAAATTATTCTGGAGTATCTGAATGGAGATAGCATAATGGCATGGACCTCCTAAGGAAAAAGGAGAAAGGGCTAAAGGAGGATAGAGTAACATAATATGAGAAAACATCCATCCACCCACTGTAGTTCCTTTGAAGATGGAGGAAGACAACTGTAAGTCAAGAAAAGTGACCTCTAAAAGCCAGGGGAAGAAAAAAACATGAGTTTTTACCCATATACCCTAGACAGACATACAGATTTATCACATTTTGCAAGGAGATGTGTTTAGATCTCCTCAATGTAGATCAAAGAAGCTAAAGCCTTGTTCTAAGCTATTAAGCCTGTAGTAATTCGTAATTGGCTACAGTAGCAACAGGAAACTAATACAGGCATCCTCCTAGAATGCTACCATTGATAAACTTGGGTAGACAATGCAGCTGCATCTGATATATCGTCATTGAATCTCCATGGTGATTCCCATTCTCCCCGGCTCTCTCTGACAATATTTTGTATTATATTATTTTCTCTTTCAACTTGATCAAATTGATGTATACTCTCCGTTTTTAATAGACACAATTATAATGTTTTTCCTCCTACTGTCCTGTCTGTTAAAGTACTTCCTGGAACACTGAGTCATATGATGACTTCTCCTTTCCTAATCAGATAGAGGACTTGGGAAGAGGGAACTTCTGAGCAAGGATGGCCATGCCAGGGGTTAGCTGGGACCAGTTTGAAAGGGTCTGAGCCACTCAGACGAACTTCACTTTGGGGACAGGGTTGTCAGCATCTCTTGGGATGGCCACTTGAACAGACATATCTCCAGAGTAAGGGATAAGCAGGACAGCTGTTCTAGATAATGAAGTTATGGAAAAGTGGATGAAACACAGAGACAGAGGCGGTGTCTCTGTGCACACACACCCTACTTCCATACAGAGGGAATATCAGAGTCATCAGGAGACAGGCCCTACCCCAGGAAGACACAAGTCTTTCCACAGGGCAGTCACTGCCATATCTCCTTCATACTGGTTCCCAAGACTTCTTCTGCCTGATGAAGACCACAATAGGGCTCGATCAGCACTCACCACTCCTGTTCACTGCAAATGTACAGGATCAAACTTCCTGCACAAAGACTGGGAGAAAAGAGAGTCCCTGGAGACCAGGCAGGAATCACTTGCTTTTAAGTGCCAAGATAGATTTACTATCACAAGGAACAAGTTCAAGACGTTTGCTCAAGATTCCAGAAGGCCCAGAAAATACTATTCAAGTCAACGGATGCTTATCAAACAGTTCTATTCAATCCCAAGTTCATATCTGGACCAACTCCCTTTGTACTGGTCTCCACAACCTGCTAAAATGAAATAGAGACACAGCCCCTCACAGCATCTCCGAGTAGCATTTTGATTGGTCTCTAATGTTTCTTAAAAAAAGAAAAAAAATAGCATCAATAAAATAAAGATAAGGCAAATAAAATACAAATTCCTGGCTGTTATGGAAATATCAGCATGGCCTCCTTTGGCCAGCTGTTCTGTAGTCGAGGTTGGCATCTTTTGAAAAGTGATGCTCACAGCACAGGGTGGGAGGCACATAAATCTCCTCTGTCTCTTTTGTCTGGTTTTCTGTAGTTATTCAAGGTTTTACCCTGTGAGGCTTGTGCAAATCCAACCATAAAGCACAAAATGCCCTGTGATTGTTCAGTTTCCATCAGAGAGTTTAAGGCAGATATTTGCTGTCCTGATTGGTGAAGCATGATTAATAGACTCAGAGATAGATACTGGGGTTCAACCTAAACATCTGAAAAGCAAAGCAGCCAGCCACTGGCTCTTACCTAGACCTTAGTCTCATAAGGGCAATCCTGCTTCCAGGAATTTCAGAATGAGACTGTGTCTGAAAGCTGTCTCCTCCCATTTTATAATTCTCTTTAGGGCTGGTATTAAAGCTGTGCACCACTGGGCATGCAATGCCCGGTTGCTATGGCGAACTAGTTTGGCCACTGGGATTAAAGGTGTGTGCCATCATTGCCTGGTCTGTAAGGCTGACCAGTGGGGCTGTTTTACTCGCTGATCTTCAGGCAAGCTTTATTTATTAAAATACAAATGAAATATCACTACAGTTTGGTCACATGATGAATCAGTTCCTGCTAGAAGAGCTGGAGGTCTTCAACAGTGCATCAGCTACTTTTTTTTTTTTTAAATATCTATTTATTATGTGTACAACATTCCTTCCATGTATGCTTGCAGGCCGGAAGAGGGCACCAGATCTCATTACAGATGGCTGTGAGCCACCATGTGGTTGCTGGGAATTGAACTCAGGACCTCAGGAAGAGCAGTCAGTGTTCTTAACCTCTGAGCCATCTCTCCAGCCCCATCAGCTACTTTATATGACCATAATAGATATGCATTTGTTCCCGACCTCATTTGGCAAGGCACGCCCCTTAATATTGTAAAGAAAGAAAATCTTTGGGGCTGGATGAAGCAGACTCTCTTCCTGGCCATTCTTGCTTAGCAGTATATAACTGACTCCCTCAGAAAGGTTTCTGTCTGGGGGAGGGTTTTTTGCTTTGATTTTTATAACGGACATGATTAAACCAGCCTCACTGTGATATTTTGAGTTTTAAATTAACGCTTTGGGACTTTTGCTCATGTGGTAAATTCAGCCTGGAAATTTTGGAACGTTCTGCTCTTTCTCATCCTGACAAGCTTCTGCTAAGGATCAAGACTCAGAGGGAAAATAAGTGTATTTTCCACCACCATCCAACACTCGGTGATGTGTGGGAAGAGAATGTCCCTATAGACCCTGGCATCTGAAGAGTTAGTCTCTAATTATTGGCACTGTTTGGGTAGGTTTCAGAAGTTTGGTCATGCTAGAGGAAGTATATCACTGGGGATGGGCTCTGAGGTTTCAAAACCCATACATCATTTCCAGCGAGCTTGCTCTGTTTCCTGTCCATAGTTCAAGATGTGATCTCTTACCTGTTCCTGTCCACTGTTTGTTACAATGCTCTACAAATGTAATGTACCCTTATTATCTCCTTGGAGATGATAATTAATAATAATAATAATAATTCCAAAATTAACCCTTCCTTCCATGAGTTTCCTTGATCATGGTGTTTTGACACAGCAACAGAAAAATAACTAAGGCAGAAGCTGCCACCAGGTCGGCTGTGACAGACTTGACCTTGCTGGATTCTGTTGGAATATAGAATATATTGGGACTTTGGATGAGAAAAGCAGTTGAACACTTTAAGTGGGGATCAGTGGGCCATTCTGGTAGGAGCCTGAAAGACAGTAGTGCTGAGGGCAATGTGGACTGTGGAGGCCCACTTCAAGAGGTTTTCTGAGGGAAATTGTTAGCAACTAGGCTAGAAGTCATTCCTGCGACATTTGGGGAAGAGGCTGTGCCCTCTTTCTGCCTGTGTCCTTGAATTTACCCAAGGCTAAATTAAAAAGTAATGGACTGATTTTACTTTTGGTGAAGGAGATTCCAAGACACCCTAATATTGTCTCTATCATGTGGTTACTAGTAATCACTCTTATGCAGATCTACAATGAAAAGTGTGGGAGAAAGAAATATAAAATATACAGTTTGTAGGGAAAAGGATGCTGACAAGTTTCATAGTAAAACCCAAGACTTTCCCTTTGCTTGAAAAGGCAGCTGCAATTGTTAGGAAGATTTGCCCTGTTGACAAGGGGACAAATCTGCACTGGATTAAAAAGAAGGTCGCCCTCAGGGGAAAACCCCACCCAACTAAACTTCTAGTTAATGAAAGGAATAGTCTGAGGGAATTTTCTGCTCCTAGACAGGAACAACAGCTGCTGTAAATGTGAGTCCAAGGAGACAGGGGTCATCCCTAGTGAGCAGTCAGACCTGGTCTTGTCATCCACACAGCCCTGGCTTTAGTGTCATAAATAAACAAGAGTTAAGGGGTGATGGAATCTTTCTCATTGGCTTCAGAGAGTCATTGAGGCCAAGGGAGTAGGGCATGGAGTCCCAGCATGGAGGCCCTTGATAGGCCATTGTGTGAAGTTGTGGAAATGAAGCCTGAGTTGCAATGGAGACCCCAAGAATTTTGAGACACCTGCCAAAGTGTTGCACACAGACAGGAGGACCAGTCTAAGATAAGCAAGAAAGAGACCTGGTAGGGCATAGGGCAGAGCCATCAAAGACCTTTGGTGTCACACATAGAGCTACATGGATTGTAGTTTACCCTGCTAGGTTTCGGTCACGCTTTGGTTCAGTATCTCCTCACTATGCCCCCATTCCTTCCTTTTGGAATTATATGCATAATTTGTTCCATTGTATGTTGGAAGTATGCAGTTTGCTTTTTTAATTTTATAGGGGATTATATTGAAGATATGTATAGAAAATATACATTAAACATGTATGCACATATACATGTGTGCACATACATATATGTGTGTATATATGCATATATACATGTGTGTATGTGTGTTTATATATGTGTATGTGCATACATAAAGCAATTTATATGTTCCAGCAATGATCTGAGGTTGGTTAGGTAAGGGAATTCACACCACTACTAAAGAAGAAAAGAAGAGGCTGGCTTTACCCCCCAAAACCTGTATGTCTTATGCTTGAAATAAACATATCATTTCTGAGAGAGGGAGAGAGAGAGAGAGAGAGAGAGAGAGAGAGAGAGAGAGAGAGAGAGAGAGAGAGAGAGAGAGAATTTCCTAGAGTCTCCTAAGAGATGTTGGACTTTTAAACAATGTTGATACTGAGAGGCTATGGGAACTAAGTGGAACTAAATGTGTTTTTCATTATATGGCCAAGTCTATAGGAGCTAGGAAGTAGAATATGGTGGTTTGGATGAGAATGTCCCTATAAGCTCTGACATTTGAATAGCTGCTTCCCAGTTAGTGGCACTGTTTGTGTAGGTTTCGGAGGTGTGGCCTCGATGGAGGAAGTATGTCACTGGGAGTGAGATTTGAGGTTTTAAAAGCCATGTGCCATTTTTATGCACCCTCAGCTTCCAGTTTGTGGTTCTAGATGTCAACTCTCTGCTGCTACTCAAACTAAATGTCTCCTGCTGTCTCTTCTTCATAGTCATGCTTTATCCTCCCTCTAGACCATAGACTAAATACCTATCTTTCTTCTATCAGTTCCCTTGAACATGGTGTTTTTTATCACAGCAATAGAAAGGAAACCGAGACAACTCACTGCTGCCGTATACTCTACAGCCCTACCTCTGAGCGAAATGAACTTCTCTATTTCTAAATTGCTGTGTTTTCCTGTACAGTAGCATGTTTTACTAGATGGATATTTTATGAGCAGCTTGCCAGAACAACAAATTATTCATTGTCATCCTAGAATCTGCTAGAGTTTATGTTCTATATCTGTTAGGTATAGATATTCCTGTTTTGGACTAACTAAGTAGTAAGTAGACATATGCTTGTATTTTCCTTACTATTTAGCTAACATTGGGTCTTAATAACAACAAATTTTGTAGACCCTATTATCTGGGGTATTTGTGTACACTTGTCTGGGCCTTCCTAAAAATAACTAAAATGACTTTATGTAGAAGGAATTTTTGACTCAAGTAGCTTTTATAATGAGATACAAAAACATTTCAGTAATAAATGCCATAGATATGTGTGACCTCAACATTCCTCAAAATAATGTAGACAGGATTCATGTAGTTTTGATGTCAAGTATTTTTAGAGTTCATATTTTTATCAAAGTCAAGTTTGTAAACTCTCTGAGGTGAAATTCTTAATCTGTTGTGTGTATTCATTTATATCAAACCTTGGAGTGAGGTCCAACATATGAGAAATATTCAATAACATAAGAATGTATCCAGGATGCACAGAATAACAACCCCTTAATAGAAAGCAAAATTATGTATCACTCACTGTATGGTTCACTATTTACTAATGATGTTTTATTATTTTTACAATGTTGGCAGTGTTAGTATCTTATTATTATTATTATGCATTTTAGAGGCAAGTAGTTTTATTTTTACTCAAAAGTCTTGGTTCTATCAACTCCACTACTGACATTTATTCTTTATGTCCATGTTTAATAAGCAAAAACAGATTCGCCATGGGTTTGTTCTCAAGGTAGAAGAGGTAAAGGGGGTAATGGATATTTTTCATCTTCCTCTGGATCTTTCCCCAGTTCATGAAAAGAAGACTCCAGTTCCAGTTCCAGGAGAAGGCATATGGTGGTTTGAATGTGAATGTTCTCCATAGGTTTAGGTATTTGGACGCTTGGTTCCCCACTTGGTGGCTCTGTCTGGGAGGAATTTAAGAGGTGTAGCATCAAGAAGAAAATGTGCCTCACTTCTAGTTCACTGCCTCTGCTTCATTCATGCATTTGGAGATGTGAGCCCTCATCTTTCTGATTCTGCTGCCACACCCAGCACTTGTTGCTATGTCTCCATGCCATTATGGACTCTTGTCCTTCAGAACCATAAGCCCAAATAAACTCTTCCCAATATACATTGTTTCTGTCATGGTGTTCTATCACAGCGCCAAGGTGCTGCTATCAAACTTCCTGGTTACCATGATGACAGACATATTTTCTTCTAGTCCTGATGTGATACCAGGTTAAGATGAAACCAATTATGCCCCAGCATATGAGATCTTCAACACTGTAGCATGCTTATATACTTGCATGATTGGTCCTTCTAGAAGTATATAAATTTCCTCTATTTGGATTTCAGAGTCTGCCATAGTTTTTTATTTGTTTGTTTTTCATCTTGATATAACCTAGAGTTATACTGAAAAAGGAACCTCAGTTGATAGAATGCCTCCATAAATTGCTTGTAGATACATCTTTAGGGCTTTTTTATTATTAATTATTGATGTTGGAGGATCCAGTCCCCTGGGGAAAATGCTACCCATGTGCAGGTGGTCCTGTGGTCTATAAAAAAGGAGAATGATGAAGCTATGGGGAGTAACACAGTATGACATCCCCCGTGGCCTTTCTCAGCTCCTGTCTCCAGGTTCCTGTCATGAGTTCCCACCCTGAATTCCTTCAGTCATTGCCTGTGATGTGCAAGTGGAAGTCAAATAAATTCTTTTTTCCACAAGTTGTTTTGATCGTGGTCTTTATCATAGCAGTAGAGACCAAACTAGGACATAAATTGGTACTAAGAGTCTGTATTGCTGTCACGGACCTGGCAATATGGTTATGGAAGGATTGTGGAAATGTTCAGAACTATGGGCTAGAAAAGCCACCGAGCTGAATGAGTTGATATTGTGGAAGGTTAGAAGGTAAGAATTCTGAGAACAATGTAGATGATAGAAGTCTCACCATTTCTGAGGAAAGCAATAACTCTCTCAGGACTGTTTATGCCATATATTGAATTAAGAATAGTGGTTCTGGTAAGCTTTCCTGAAGACTCAGCTGTGCTTGACAAGAGATCAGTATTACTGAAGTAAAGTTGGTGCTTTAATGAGACATTCGAGACTACTTAGCTAGAACTGAGAAATTAATGGTGATTTAGGAAAGATGACCAGCAAGAAGATGAGATATTTCTGAAAAGTATTTCTTCAGGGTCAGTATACAGAGCCATGGACCAGAGGGAGCCAAGACTGCACTTCATTCTGACAGCTAAACTTGGTGACCTATGAGAGTCACCAAAGTTGTGCTGGTTTTGAAGGCATGAAAGGGTCATGGAGGGCAGCTAAAGTTTAGACCTGTGTAGCCAGGCTAAAGAGAGTCCAGGAGAAAGCATTAATGAAGGCACAGCCCCTAGTGCTTTGGAGATTCCAGCATACTGGAGATGCCAGTACCACAGGATGATCAGCAGAAGCAGAAGCGACTGCAGAGTGGAGCTCGCCTGAGCCTGTAAGAGAGCCAAGTGTGCTGTGGGTGAGCACTAGAGAAGCGAAGTGCCTCAGCTCTTTGGAGCCCAGAATTTTGTAAGTCACAGACATCGAACTTTAAGCTATTTACACTGGTGGAGTTTGGTCTGACTGTGACGGTGTCGTGGTTCTTTTCTCTTAGAGTAAGAAATATTTAACTCATTTTTTTGTTTGTTTTATGGGAACCTGCAGTTGAAAGGCTTGAATATTTTTAAGAGGCTATATATTTTTAATTGTTGAGTATGTTTAAAGGCCTTAGACCTTTCTAGTTATTTTTTAGTTAATTAATTAATTAATTAATTAATTTATTTATTTTTTTTGGTTTTTTCGAGACAGGGTTTCTCTGTGGTTTTGGAGCCTGTCCTGGAACTAGCTCTTGTAGACCAGGCTGGTCTCGAACTCACAGAGATCCGCCTGCCTCTGCCTCCCAAGTGCTGGGATTAAAGGCGTGCGCCACCACCGCCCGGCCAGTTAATTTATTTTTTAAATTTCACTTTATATTCCAACCACAGTTCTCCCTCCAACCCCTCCTCCTGTTTCCCCTCATCCATCCCCCCCCCCGCCCTGCCAACCCCCAATCCACTCCTCCCAAAGGATAAGGGCTCCCATAGAGAGTTAACAAGTCTGACACATTAAGTTGGGGCAAGATCAAGTTCCCCCGCCCCCGCGTTAAGTTTGAGCATTGCATTCAACCACAGGAAATGCTCTCCAACAAGCTAGCTCATTCATCAGGGATAGATCCTCATCCTAATACCAGAGGTCCCTCAGATAGTTCAAGCTTCACCACTGTCTCCCACATACAGAGGGCCAGTTCGGTTCCATGGGAACTCCACAGTTGTTGGTCTAGAGTTCATGAGTTTTCACAAGCTTGGTTCAGCTGTCTCTGCTGATTTCTCCACCATGATCTTGATCTAGATGATCAATCATAACACAAGGACACTTGCTCAACAATGTTCATAGCAGCACTATTCACAATAGCCAGAACATGGAAACAACTAGATGCCCCTCATCTGAAGAATGGATAAAGAAAGTGTGGTACATTTACACAATGGAGTATTACTCAGTTGTAAAAAAAAAAAAACAAGGACATCGTGAAATTTGCAGATAAATGGATGCAACTAGGAAATAAAACAGCCTGAGTGAGGTAACCCAATCACAGAATAACAAACACAGTATGTACTCATTCATAAGTGGATATTAGATGTAGAGCAAAGGATAATCAGACTATAATCCACAGGTCCAGAGAGGCTAGGAAATAAGAAGGGGAAATAAATGAAATCTCCTGAGTAAACTGGGGGTGAGGGAGGTGGTAAATGGGAGGGGATAGGGGTGAGAACATGAGGGAACAGGTTGGCCAATGGGGGAGGGATGGAGTGGGAGAGCAATGCTAGAGATATTTTAATAGAGAGTGCCACTATGGGGTTAAGGTGAAACATGGTGTTAGGGTAATTCCTAAGACTGCTAGCAATAATGGAGAGAGTGTCTGAACTGGCTTTCCCCTGTAATCAGACTGATGAATACCCCAACTATCACCATAGAACCTTCACCCAGTAATTGATGGAACCAGATG
This sequence comes from Chionomys nivalis, assembly GCF_950005125.1. Lineage (NCBI taxonomy): Eukaryota > Metazoa > Chordata > Mammalia > Rodentia > Cricetidae > Chionomys > Chionomys nivalis. The sequence continues at coordinate 63,107,939 of NC_080096.1, read as the reverse complement.
TAGAGATCCACAATCAAGCACCAGGCCAAGCTCCAGTAATTCAGTCGAAGAGTGGAAGGAGGGAATATATGAGCAAGGGAAATCAAGATCAAGATGGAGAAATCTACAGACTCTAGACCTTTTTAAATTAGTTGTGTTTTATATTGAGGTCTTGACATTAATATGAGGATGATTTGAGGATAAATCAGAAAAGATTTATAAATCAGAGTTGTGATTTAGTAGTAATGTATTAGTGTGTCCAGTTGACAAGCTTTAATTGTCATGGCTGATTTTGTTTATGTGTGCGTGTGCACACACTCACATGCACGCACGCTTGCAAAGTTGACCCAAACTAAAGTAATCTGGGAAGAAGATTCTCAATTGATACAATGCCTCCATCCATCATAGTGCCTGATGATAAGTCTGTATGGCATTTTTTTCATTAATGATGTGGAAGGACTCAGACCCCTGGAGACAGTACCATCTCTGAAAAGGTGACCCTGAAGTATACATGAAAGCAGACTTGATGAACATTTAAGTAGTACCTTCCATGACTTCTGCTTTAATACCTGCATCAAAGTTTCTGCTTTGAGTTTCTGCCCTGACTTCCCTTCATGATGTACTATAAGCTGCATACTGACATAAACTCTTTCTCCAAAAGTTGCTTTTGGCCATGGTCTTTATTAGAGCAATAGAAACTAAACTAGGACAGTCTTTGCCAAGAATACTTCTGTTTTTATTTCTCATCGTTGTGTGGTTATTAAAATGGCTCATTTTCACTTCGTTTGTAGAAATCCTAATTAACAGATTGATGACTAGTTTGATGAAACAGTGATTTAGGCCATTATTTGTAGCCACAAAGAAAGGAGTCAATAGAAGATGAAATTGGAATGTTATCATGGAACCCTTCCTTACCCTACCCTCCAGATCACTATCCTAGAATTGAATATGTTAGATCAGCTGGAAAATGATCATCATTTAGCCACTTTGAGAGCTTGATAGACCAGAACAATCATTTACACATATTAGAGATTCATTATTTATACAAGTAATAGTAATGCCCCTTTCCTGCATTTACAAATTTGAAGTTGTGAGCCTTGTTCTAGAAACAAATGGCTTCAGTAAAGAGTTTTCTTTCTGCTCCATCTAGACTCCTAGCTTTTTAGATAGCACTACCTGCATTGAGGAGAAGTCTTCTCCTCCCAGTTAGCCCTCTAGACACACCTAGAAGTCTGTTTTGATCTCCTAGGTGACTCCAAATCCAGTCAAGTTGACAGTGATGACCAATTGTAGTTCCCAAAGTGATGTGTAACAATGCCATCTCTGATGAATATTGAGAGCCTGACAAGATCTAAAATCACATAGACATCTCACTGGTGGGCATGCCGGGAAGGGTTATCTAGATCATTTTAATTGAGATAGAAAGACTATCCTTATTACTGTATAGCATCCTCCATGGGCTGGGGTCCTGAACTGAATAAATGGAGACAATGAGATGAACGTGAATATTTACTGCTCTCTCCTTACTGACTGTGGACCCATTGTGAAAGTTTGCCTCTAGCATCTTCTGCTGTGACTTTCCTACTATGATGGATTGTGCCCTTGAACTGTGAACCAAAATAAACCCTTCCTTCCTATTTAAGTTGCTTTTGTAAGGTATTTATTATGGTAATGATTATCTAACTAATGCAGAACTCTGGAAAGCACATCTTAAATTCTAACTTACAAATATTAAAAGACTATTATCTAGTCTAGACATTGAAACTTCAGAAAAACATTTGGTGAGCTATATATGTCTGTCATTTCATCTCATCCTCTAAGAACACATTTTGACGTTGAAGTTGAATATTTGTTCAAACAGGGCTATAGAAGAAAATTGAACCTACCCCATTACTCAACAGAATGTGACAGAAATGTGAGGAGATGGACATCTGTAGCCTGGGTTCCTGGTGATTTCTCTGAAAAGTCCCAACTCTTTCTTAGAATCCAAATCTTGGGTGTCATAGAGTAGCAGAGGAGCTATAAGAACTGAGGAAATACACAGGGGCTGAATTTTGTTTCTGGTTTATCATAGCACCAAAAGGGTAGCTAATAAATTCCTGGGCTGCCCCCATGACTGGGAAATACTTCTGTGTGTGGTAGTGGGCAATTGTGATAACAAGTATTCCAGAGCTGAAATGGGACAGTAGTTATGACAAGGAGTCACTGCAGTGATGTAGTAGGGTTGGTCATCTGTCAATGTGTTAATTTTATTGGTAAATAAAGAAGCTGCCTTGGCCTTAGGTGGATGGAGTAGACAGAACAAAATGCTGGGAAGAAGGGAAGTGAGGCAGATACCATAGCTCTCCTCTCTGAGATGGACACAGGTTAAGATATTTCCTGGTAAGCCACCATCTTGTGGTGCTACACAGATTACTAAAAATTGGTTAAAGCAAGATGTGAGAATAAGCTAATAAGAAGCTGGAACTAATGGGCCAGGCACTGTTTAAAAGAATACAGTTAGTGTGTTGTTATTTTGGATGTAAAGCTATCCATGTGGGAGCCAGAGGAACACAGCCCGCTGCTCCATCTACACTGCAGGAAGAGAGTTTTGCCTCTTATATCCCAGGGGCCATTAAAGAACAGATCTGCCCTAGAAGATGTCTTCACCTTTGCACCACAATGCTTCAGGACCATGTTCAGTTGTATTTCACCTTGTAGCAGAGAGATGAGCAGACCAGAGGAAGCCTAACACTGTCACCATGACTTCTAAGACTCTCACACAGTCAAGGAGAAAACTGGCCTAGATTGCAGAAGGGACAGAGTGGTCAAAGAAGTTTCTGGGTAGCTTGCATTCACACCAAAAATGGCTAACTTTTCCCAAGTTGGCCTGTGGCAATGTTTCTGCCTCTAAATATCATAAGACTTAAATAGAGATTGGGTGACTGCAAAGATAAAATTGATTTCCATTTAGAGACTCACATATTAACACCTGTTTTCCATACACAGATTAATATATTAGCACACTATTAATATTGTGAGCAATTTTGATTTAAAAAAAAATATGTGCAAGCAAGTAACAGAAAGTTGCACCACTTCAGTAAGCCTTGGTGTAGTGTTATATCCAGCCAAGGGTGTTTTAAGGTATATTAAAGAAAAATTTAACTTTGTATCTTAAATATTTATGCAAACTCTAAAGTCATACATGAGAAAATGACAACATATAAGAACACAAATATAAACTATGCGGACAATGAAGGCTGATGAGAAGCCAAGGACAATGGCACTAGGTTTCGATCCTAATACATGAACTGGCTTTGTGGGAGCGTAGCCTGTTTGGATGCTCACCTTCCTGGACCTTGATAGAAGTGGGAGGACCTTGGTCTTCCTGTAGAGCAAGGAATTTGGACTGCTCTTCAGTATCGAGAGGGAGGGGGAGTGGACTGGGGGGAGGAGAAGTGGAGTGGGGATAGGGGGAGAGGAGCGGGGGGAGGGGGCAATATGTGGGAGGAGGGGGAGGGAAATGGGAAACGGGGAGCAGTTGGAAATTTTAATTAAAAAAAAAAACAAATATAAACTATGTATAGTGATGGGTTTTAGAACAGAGTAGCTCTTTCAGCATGCACAATATAATCAGTGAAAGAATTTTGTCTGACTATGTAAAATTGAAACATTTTTCTCTAGGGAAAAAGACAAAACTCAAGTGATGACAATAGAAAATGTTTGTAAACACTGCCACAAAAGATTTTATCAGATAAATAAGAAAAATATCAACACCATCAAAAATACCAACATAGAAAACAGAAGACACAAACAAATCACAGAAAAATAAGTGTGAATAGTTTGGAAGTGTGAAAAACACACACTTTTATTTGGGGAAATTAGCAAATCTTCTCGTAAATATAAAATTAAGTTAAGATGAGATTCTTTTTATTTTTCAGATTAGTGAATCACAATTTGCTTTTTAGCATACTATATTTAAGGAGATAGAATTGAGGCTCTTATGAAACACAATGAGTAAATTCTATGGGAAAAGTCTACGACACTTATCAAAAATAAAAGCCATATGCCTTCAGGTATGATATGAATATTTAAAATCTTATGGGTTATTAATATTTCATATACATCAGATAGATATTGTGATTTTGTTTGAAAGAGACTATAGCTGTGAAAACCTATGCATGTATTAGTAAAGGCTGGCCAAAAGCAATGGGGATATCTAGATAATGTGATTATTAAAGGGAGTACGGCAGCCCAGAGGAACAGGCATAGATTATTTCAACTGCATACATTGAAAGCAAGGTGTGGCACTTGACTAGTGGGCAATCACAACAGAATATATATATATATATATATATATATATATATATATATATATATATATCATATCCCTGTATGCCCACACAGTATCAGGAGCACACTAGGAATTAGGAACTGTGTGATTTCTTCGAGGTGCTGAGAAGCAGATTGGTGGATGGCAACTCATTTTCTTTTTTATCATTTTTGTAGCTTTCCAATTTTATAACACTAACATTTATGTTATAACAAGAACATATATAATAGTGGTGAGGGAGAATTTTCTGTATTCTGTCAATCATGTTTTAAATAAACACTGATTGGCCAGGCAGGAAGTATAGGCAGGAATCCCAGACAGGAAGTAGAAATGATGCAATGAGAACAGAAGAATTCTGGGAAGGAGGAAGTTGATTCCTCTCACTCCTGCCCAGATCACCGAAGCAGCAGGATGTGATCTGCCCCACTGAAAAAGGTATTGAGCCACATGGCTAAAATAGATCAGAATAATGGGTTAATATAAGATACAAGAGCTAACAAGTACCCTAAGCAAATGGGTCAATTAGCTTTATAACTTATAGAGATTTCTGTGTGATTTTCATTGGGGCTTGCCGGATGTGGGGAACTGGGCAGGACAGAAGCCCCAATAAGCAGGCCCCATTCATGTTACATAATAGCATATACTCCCTCTTAAAGATAGGAAAGGAGAAAAAAGAAACACAGCCAAAGGAAAGGCACAATATGAACACACACACACACACAAAAAAAACAATTCTTTACATAATACAGAAAAATAACCTAGATGCCATGCTAAGCTCACTGAGACCCCCCGGGTTCTTTTTTTGCAGGGGTTTCTGGAGTGCTTAGAGGGAGGATGGCCACTGTTTTGTAGCCCACGGCCTGATTTAACTTTTCTGTCGTAGCTGTTTGGAGAAAAGTGAATTGTAGGCTTGTGGGAGGTAAAAATGTGCCATTTCCAAGTCCCAGCCCCCAGACTGCAAACCTCAGACTGTGACCTTATGCGGAAACCATGTCCTCAGAGCGGCAAGTGAGTGACATTGAGGTCGTTAGAGTTTATCTTCCTCCACTATGACTGTGCCCTTATCAGAAAGGAATCTGAGGGAAGACTGATGTGTGAAGGAACACAGAGTGGTCACCCATCTAGAAGTCAGGGAACACCCCCTCCCCAGCAAAGCCAAAAGAGTCTGGGACAGCTCCAGCCCCACCTCCTCAGAGTCTTGCTAAACCTTAACCTTGGACTTAATCCTGCCAAAGAGGGAACAAATGGAGTGACTCTGCTTGGTGACTCACTCTGACTGTGTTTCAGGGGTCCCAGGACACTGCTCCCCTGCTTTTGCCAACTCTTTCCCTCCTCCAGGTTTCCAGACCCATTGCCTTTCCAGGTCTATTTCCTTCCTCCAGGGGAAGCATCCCCATGACCATAAAATGTAAATCCAATTAGCCTTTTCTTGACCCTACGTAATTCCATACTTTCTGCCACTCAGCAAAATGAAAGCTAAAGTCTGATAGTTTCCCTAGAAACAAAGGATCCTTCTGAGTGAGAGAGAGCGAGTGAGATAGAGAGAGTGATAGTGAACACAGGCTAAAAGTGTATCTCATCCTTTTATTCGGCTGCAAGCTTTTCATTGTTTATCTCTACTGAAGTTTGTTTAACCATCAATTGCTTTGTTGGATACCATGATGCTTCCAGCTTTCTGCCACCAAGAGAATCCCTTTTAGGCGTACTTCGTGACTCAAAGGGCAAGCGGCCTTGTCTTATTTGCTGCTTCTTCGAGGTGATGCACCTACTGCTCTGAATACATTCTATTTTCAGCCCTTTCCATTCGAAGGCTCCTACTAGGCCCATGTGTCCTGTGCACAAGAAGCATTGATGAAAGCTTAGGAACGATGCTCCTTTTCCAATTGCTATGAACCAGCTCGGCTTCCAGATGCACTCAGCACAGAGCACACACTATGCGGCTTCCAGATGCACTCAGTACAGAGCACACACTACACGGCTTCCAGACACACTCAGTACAGAGCACACACTACTTGGCTTCCAGTCACACTCAGTACAGAGCACACACTACACCCAAATGTGCAGTGAGAAGAGAGCTTGGCAAGAGTGGCTCTGAGACTCAGCTGTTCTAGAAGAGAGGAACGAATCTGTGTTCGTCCTTTGTCGTAATCAGAAGTGTTGGTGATCTGTCACACTCTCTGCTGTTCGTGGGGTTGTCTGGGGACAGTAGGAGCAAACTTTTCCTGTCAAGGACTGGTTTATATGGTGAGCTCTATGACCCAAAGGCCTTGGAGTTACTGTCTATGGAGGAGGTGTGGAACTGAGTGAGTCTGGACCGTTCTTGCTGAAGCCTTGTACTGAGGGCTGGCATTGAATTGCAAAGAACTGTTACATGTCACAAGAATATTTCTCTTGAATTTTGTTTCAGTAATTTAAAATATGGCAAAGCCACACAGTTCACAACCTGCCTGTAGAAGGAAGCAGTGAGCCAGGCGGTGGTGGCGTACGCCTTTAATCCTAGCACTAGGGAGGCAGAGGCAGGAGGATCTCTGTGAGTTCCAGGACAGCCTGGTTTACAAGAGCTAATTCCAGGACAGCCATGGCAGTTACACAGAGAAACCCTGTCTTGAAAACAACAACAAAAACAAACAAACAAAAAAGTGGCAGATTTTACCTGGAGTCTGTGGTCTGACAATTCCGTGTAGAAATTATTTAGTTTTTTTGTTTTTGTTTTTGTTTCGTTTCAATATTTTTAGCTTTCGTTGATCCTCTGGGGAGTTCACATCATGCTTCCTGATCCCATTTATCTCCCTGTCCTCTCACTTCTGCTCTCTGCCCTTGCAAACCTCCTCCCAAAACAAAACAAAATTTGAAAGAAAAACCCACAAATCAATAGCGTATCCCATTGAGCCGCAAAGTCTGCCCTTTATTTCGTTCATCTTTCCTTGTCAGTGTTCACTGCTATGAGTCGTTGGTCTGCTCCAAGGCCTCTGGCTTCTGCTGCATTAGCAATGGTAAACTCTCTCTGGGACTCCTCTCAGATATCCTGCTGCTGTCCTGTGATTTTGTTTTGGTTTGTTCCCTTCACATGCTCCAACAGTTCATAGATGCAGTGGATGCTGAAGTGAGCAGGCTCATAGCCCTGGTTCTGGATCTGAATGGTAGTTGGGTTGGTCAGCCCACCAGCTTTCGCTCATAGTCACTACGCAGGCTAACTCTACAGCGCTGCCTAGGTTAGCTCACCCAATACAGCCTGTAGCAAGGGGCAGGACCAGTTCTGTTCTCAGGTCTCCAGAGTCAATTCACCCAGTTTATAGCCCCAGGGCCAGCTCTACTGTTTTGCCCAGGCAGGAGAGAGAGTGTGTGTGTGTGTGTGTATATGTGTATATGTGTGTGTGTGTGTGTGTGTGAGAGAGAGAGAGAGAGAGAGGGAGGGAGGGAGGGAGGGAGGGAGAGAGAGAGAGAGAGAGAGAGAGAGAGAGAGAGAGAGAGAGAGAGCGAGAGAGCATATGCCCTCCTGCTCTCGCGCCCTCAGGGCTGGCTCTCCTGAACCACCCAAAAACAGGGTCATCACTATGTGATCCCCAGACAAGGTACAGAGCCTGCTTTCTTGTGGGCTGCAGCCTGTGAGGGTTAGAAGTTGAGAGATAGTTCTTTCATGTTCATGACCCTGGGGTCAGCTCTCTCACCTGTCATAGGTAGTAATAGGTGAGCTGGGAAGGGCATCTTTGTTTCACACATGCCCCCACATGGCGAATGAGGGAGTGGGGACAGGGTCAAGCTCTCACTTTATCAGTCTCAGCCTGTCTGTATCCCCCAACAATACATTCAACTCTAAAGTACTACCCTGGTGAGCTGTATGCCCATGGTGAGAGATGGGGTTATCTTTTCCAGTGTGTGTTGCGGGGAAGCTTTTCTCTGGCTGGGCCAGCATTCCTGCTACAGTACCCACTGAATGGCAGGGCCAGCTATCCTGGGGCCAGTAAAGGGCCAGGTTAACTAAACACAGCCCTAGGATTTCCACCATGGGGTTCCTAAGACCTCTGGTATTAGCATTGGTCATGGACATCATCATAGACCCCAGCTATAGCAGGTCCATTGACCCAGATATGACACTTGGCAACATCTCAGCCGAACATCACCATGGTGCCAGTGGCCAAGCAGGCTAACCAAATCAGTATGGCCTGATGGAGGAAGGTCATTTGTCAACAAACAAACTGCCTTGGTCCATTTGATAGGCCATCCCTTAGGTGGGTGGAGTAGACAGAATAGAATGCTGGGAGGAAGAGGAAGTGAGCTCAGATGCAGGGCAGCTCCTCTCAGAGGCAGACGCCATGCTCTCCTCTCCAGAGTAGATGCGATGAAGCTCTGACCCAGGATGGATGTAGGCTAGAATCTTCCCGGTAGCACACCTTGGGGTGCTACACACATGAATAGAAATGGGCCAAGCAGTGTTTAAAAGAATACAGTTTGTGTGTCGTTATTTTGGGGCATAAGCTAGCCAGGCAACCATGAGCTGGGGCGGCAGGAACACAGCCCACAGCTCCCACTACAGAATGGCGCCCACATGGATAACTGCATCCACAGAAAGCCTGAGAAAGCTTGGGAAAGAATAGAGTAAAGCATGTTTTCTTGGTAGCAACAATTTCTCGGGTCTGCTCTGCTTGCTAGAGGCAAGCAAGTACTCTCATCTAAGAGAGGCTTCCTGACTCAGCTTCAGCTGTGAAACCTTGCAGCTCATTTAAGAGGTCCTGCCACGAAACACTTAAAACGGTGTTGATGAAAAGCTGAAGGCATGCTTTTCGGTTTTCAGCCGTAGCAGGAAAAAGTTGTGCTGTTTTAAAATGCTGGTTTTGTGGGCCATCCTGCCAGGGCAAACTCTGACTCTTTGAGGCAGGAGGTCAGCTACAGAGAGAGCATTTGAGTGTTGCAGCTTGTTTGCTGGCAAAGACCTTGAAACGCCACAGAGTTGTGGTGATAAACATGGCTACAGCTGGTATCTCCACCATGAGGCTGGAAAGCTAAGGAATGTGCTGGATCCAGCCGTCAAAGCCACACATCCTACTGATATTGCTTGGTAAATTAAAGACTCATGTGGTCAGAAAAAGAGAGATATACAGTAAAGAGAGATTCAAAGAGAAAGAAAACTTTAAATGATTTACAGTGTGTTTAAAAATATATGCAGGCTCAAAGTTAAAGTTCTTAAAAGTAAAAAAAAAACAAAAATAAGGAAGTAGCTGGGTGTGGTAGTACACACCTTTAATCCCAACACTTGGGAGGCAGAGGGAGATTGACCTCTGTGCCTGGAAGGCAGAGACAGAAGGATCTCTGAGAGTTCAAGGACAGTCTGGTCTACAGAGTTATTCCAGGACAAATATATACAGAGAATATAAAACAAAAGTAAAAATAAACAAAATAGAGTTAAAATAAAGCTGCACAAAGATGGAAAATACACAGAGAATCTTGATACTGTATGCTATTATGCTCTCTTTGAATTGTTTGAATGCTGAGGAAGGAGCAACAAATGCTAAAAGATATTTATTTATAAATGCTGATGAACTAATCCAAGATAGATATTTTCAAAATACCTTGACTTTAAAATTTGAATCTAAGGACATGATGCTTTGGAAAGGAGTTTCTTCTTTCGTTTTCACAGAGGATGAGACCCTGTGGATTTCTTCTATTTCAATATGGTATGATAGACCATGCCCTCCTGAAAGGTTGCTGTGAACACCTTTAGAAAATTACTTTGCTCAACTGCCCACTGAAATGAACCTAGCAGACAGGTTATCCCATAAAAGACCTGAATAACAGCGCCCCCATTCAGCAGGAAGCAGTTTGGAGAGAAAAAACTGCGCCCATGTTCCCATATATTGTTTATAAATGTTCTTTTACATTTAAAGGGGGAGATGATATAGATGTGAATAATTTGCATTGATATGAATCTTGGTTTACTGACATTAATTTAAGGTCAATTTTACTATATGTATATGTATTTCTGATATTGATTAAGGTATTCTGATTGTGTAGTTCACTTAAAAATGTAATGTATATAGGTTGTTAAGGGATAATTATCAATAATAGTCAAGCTTGTAGTCATGTTAGTTAGATTTTCTAGATGTACATAGATATATTTTAGATAGGCATTCTTCATATCTTTCAAAGATTATAAAATATGGCATTTTAAGTGTTTTAATAACTTAGGGTTTTTCATGACAATGAGACATGTCTGCTCCTGGCAGCACCAATCTACTTTGAAGATGGGCATCGAAGAGGATCCTTATGGAGTTTGATAGACATTTGGGCAAGACACTGCTCTTGCCTGGACTGTTGCATAAACTGGACACAAAGAACCCGCAGAGAGAGGACTGCTGAACTTGTGTAAAGGTGATATGATCTTTCAGGGTTCCTGATTCATGAAAGAGTCTGCGAGACATTCTGCAGGACACAGCAGATAGTGACTGAACTGTCTTTGAAATTTCCTGCTTCATGGAAATGTCTGCTGGATACTATGGGCCTGAAGGCTGAAGATGGATGCCCCAACGGTACAGAGGAACTTTGGGTGACTGTCCAGGCAGCGAGATGTCTCTGTCATTTCTAGAGCTTAGAAGTTGCTTACTTTTTGTTTGCTTAGGTAATATTGTATTCTTCTGGAGTCTTTGATGGAGTTGAAGAATAGATAGTTGTAGTTATAGTTTTCCATTGTTATGATAAAAGATAAAATAGATATAAATATTCTAACTGTAATTTTTACTTGATAACTGTTTTGTTATATGTAATTTTGCTATGTTAAAGTTAATGCCTTTCCTTTTTGTTTAAACAGAAAAAGGGGAAGTGATGTGGGAGTGTCATATATCAATCTGTTGATTTCATTGGTTAAGTAATAAAGACACTGCTTGGCCCTCATAGGTTAAAACATAGGTGGGTGGAGTAAACAGAACAGAATGCTGGGAGGAAGAGGAAGTGAGCTCAGACTCAACAGCTCTGCTCTCTGGAGCAGACGCCATGCTCCCGTCTCCCCGGCAGACGCAATAAAGCTCCGACCCAGGATGGACGTAGGCTAGAATCTTCCCGGTAAGCACACCTTGGGGTGCTACACACATGAATAGAAATGGGCCAAGCAGTGTTTAAAAGAATACAATGCGTGTGTTGTTATTTTGGGTATAAAGCTAACCATGCGGGAGCCGGGCTGTGGGAAGAGGCCCGCAGCTCTCTCAACAATGGCCCTGGTGGCAACATGGCCATTGGACTGGTCTGGACCCTGTGCGTCTGCAGAGCCCTCATTGGTAACAGGAGTCATGGACGTCAACTCAGACTCTAGCTGCCATAAGGTCATAGGCCCAGACATGACCCTGGGCAGCAGCCCTGATTTGGATGACACCATGGCCCCGTATAAGATCACATGCCACTCTGATAAGCCTGGCCCCCACAGCAGCATAGCCCTTGGAGACCCACCTGGCTACAGGTTACAGCCCAGACCATGGACATCAATGTAGTCTCTGGTGACAACATGGGTCAGAGACATCAATGCAGACCCCATCTCTGGTAGGACCATGGGCCCAGATATAGTCCTAGGCAGCAGCCCAGGCTTTGATGTCACCATGGTCCCAGGTGGTGGCACAGGTGCATCAGCATGGCTCCTATGACTCAGATGACAATAGGCATGATCCCTTAACCAGTATAGCCTTGAACACCATCATGGCCCAAGGTGGTGGTGGCCCAGACCACAGACCTTTGGACAGCCCTTAGTGGCCACAGACACTAAACAGGCCCCTCAGCTGCTTCATGGCCTCAGACCAAGACTTGCCCCTTGACTATAGCCCAGTCCTGGACATCACGTTGGACTCGGGTAGCAAGCAGGCCATTACATCAGCCTACTCCTCACCAGGCCTCTCATGATAATGGCCCCCTGATGTCTGGTGGGCCCCTGGATTACTTACAGGTAGCCCTGGTTGAGTCTTGCCTACCTCAGTTGCAAGCATGACGTAGAAATGTTACTTTTTATCTCTCGAGTGCCTGGGACTAGAAACCATAGCGTTTGTATGATGTTGACCAAAGGCCTGGCACCAAAGGCCTTCTAGGTGACAATCGTCTCCTATTTGGCTGTGCCTTCCCCCAGGCCAGGGGTCTTGGGGGAACCACTGGAAAGTGCTGGTCGGCTCCTGGTTGCCGGTTCTGCAGTATGTTAGAAAACCCCTCCTTGAGGAGACTCAGATGCTTCCTGCGGGCTTTTTAAAATTCACAAGGTATCAAGACTACTGGGCTCCACTGAATGCTAAAGCAGTCAAATGGGTAAATTAATGTCACTGCATATTAACTGCTGTCAGTATTGATTCAGATCACAGTTGGGCATACTGCTTGAAGGAACCAAAGAGCATTCATCCCTATGGTTTTATGTAGAGTAGTTCCTGGATCAAGCCAAACCATAATAGTACTTTAGGGACCCAAACCCTACTGACTCCTTCTCCTCCTTTATTTTTCCTCCTCCGTGGAGTCCAGACTTGTCTGTCTCTGTACACCTCACAGTACAGAGTTCTTGCAAACTGCACACAGACTATACAGCGAGCCACAGAGAAATTTCTCTCATCTATCACTCTGTTAATGGCGGGCTATGGCTGTGAACATTGTTGGTCACGTCAGTGTGTCATTTGTATAAAGATGACTCTTGCTCAGCTACAGAAATGATTGCTTTTGTTTTGTTTTTAAGCAGACTTTTTGCTGTGGGAACTCAGAGTCTCTTTCCCTCAATGACCAACCCTCTGTATGCATACTTTCTATTTTATTTTTAGTTGTGTGTGTGTGTGTGTGTGTGTGTGTGTGTGTGTACATGAAGGCAGATACCCAAGGAGGTCATAAGAGGGTGTCAGATCCCTGGAGTTGGGGTTACAGGTGAGTGCGCATCACTCTTCGAGGGGACAGGCAACCACACCCGGGTCCTCTACTGTGAGTCCTTAACTGCTGAGCATCTCTTTAGTTCTCTAGATGAGCACATTTTATTTTATGTTTTATATAACTTTACAAGTTGTAGTTTCTTTTCCCCCTTCCTTCATCTTCTAAGGGAGGACACTGCTCTGCTTTTTTAAAAGAAAAGAACTAGGTATTGGTGGTGTACAAGGTGTGAAAAGTCTACTTTTGGTGGGAGTGAGAAGCGTCCCAAGGCTTCATATTTGCCAGCTACTGTCTCATATAGTTAGTAATCTAGGGGTGTCTTTTCTCCGTAATTTCCAACACTTCCACTTTAAGTCCCAAGTTTATCTTGCTTTTTAAATCTTTTGTCCAGTGGTTCCATTTACAAACTTGGGAGTCCAGGCATGCGTACCCCAATTTGGAGACTTCAGGCTAGCAGGATTGCATTCCAGTGTCAGAGCAGGTGAAGATCCTGGGACAGCAGCCTGCCCTGGGAATTACCTGCGAGCTTTTAGGAGTGACAGCAAGGAGCTTGGCTGTCTGATGCACCCAAGGAAGAGGGGGAAAAAAATCTGTCCAAACACGGAATGCTCATTGCAAGAATTGAGGAAACTTTGCCTATTTGTTTGGAGCACATTTCATTATTTTTAAACATATGCAGCCTGTAGTTCAGTGAGCACGTCAGGGATAATAGAAGAAGAAAAGCAAATAGAAAAGCAATAGAAGAAGAAAAGCTCTTCTCCACAGCTGGCTGCTGGGTGAGATAGGGCCTTCCACAGTGCGGTTCCCTGTCTGTCACCTAATGAAATGCAGTAGGGGGATTAATGTCATTAACCGAGGCCAACATGCTGTGTAGTAAACAGACACCCGCCCCCTATTTGGGGGACTGTTTCTCAGCTCCTGCCTCCTGGCCTCAAAGGTCACTCCCTAGCCTTCTATTAGTTAAATGGGAAGAAATTAACTGGGCTGGAGAAATTTGTGGTCTATTTGAGGGAGAGCAGGCTCTGGGGGATTTAGCACCTAAGTCGGCCCCTCCCTCCTTTTTTTTTTCTCCTGCCCTAATAGGAGCTTAAATTTCTTCTTTGGGGGAAACTTGAGGTAACCAGAGACAATAAAATCCTCCAAGCACATGCTTTACAGAAGAAAAAAAAAAAACGTTTTTATTTTGATAAGCAAATTAACTACCGAGTGTGGAAAAATGGGGGTTGATGTTGGGTTTTCTTGTTCATCTCTCTTCGCTGTGGAACCTTGAGTGTTTCTCACACATTCGAAAAGCCAAACACTCAGAAATGAGTGCCTCACCTCTTCACGAACTCCAAGGAGTATAGAAAGCAAACAGCAGCAAGGTGAAAAGGTTGAATTTTCTCTTCTCAGAAAACACCCAAAACTTGATTCTAAAGAACCTGAAGTGTGAGAGGAGGGCTACAGAAAGAACGCGGGGAAGAAAGTCGTGCACTTCCCGAGGACAATGACTCGCAGCCACAAGCAGAAAACCAGAGGGAAATGCAGTCATCCCTGAGAGAACCATGGAGAAACAAAAGAAAAGGAAGAAATAGCATCCAAGCAAAAGAGAGAGAGACTGTCTGGGGCAGTGTGACAGGGGACGCTCAGGGTGGACTCAGCACCTTCAGCAATCTTATTTTTTAAAGGGCATCGTGGCAGATTTTCTATCCTCTCCATATCAGCAGGTCAGAAAGAGAAAGGTGGACAGGCAGAAAATCCCAGAAAAGATCCAGGAAGCAATCCCTTTAGCATTTCAAGGTTAGCAGAGTCCCTAGGCTCTGGAAGCTTTGAGAGAGAAATGACATCTCAGGCCCTCTACTGCTACCCAGATTGTTCTCACTGGCCATCTAGTAACTTTCCTACATCCTATGCCAGAAGCCTTCAAGAAGGAACCCTCCTTCATGACTCTGTCTATGTCAGAAAACAAGGAGCCTGAGATAATCTTCTGCCTTCATAGTTCCCACTCGGCCCCCAATAACTAGGTGATCCCAACAGGGGAAGAGCGCTGCCTTATCCACCAGCTACTTCCTGATCCTTTCCATATTCCCTACATCCCCGCACTCCTAACCAGGCGAGAGTCACATTTCCCCTTTAGTGTGGGCACCTAATGTTCTTGGTTTAGATTTAACCCTGGCCAACTGAGACAGGCAAGTCTTCCCTGGCAAGTCCCACTGAATCCTGTTACAGCGCATGTCTTATTTCTACTGAACTGCTTTCTGCCTCAGCAAAACCCTCTAGCCCATGTCTGCTCAGGGTAGAGGGAGGATAAAGGGGAGGCAGACGTAGAGAAGTTACGTTTCTATTGTCTGAGATCTGTACAGAATCTGCCTCTCAAAAGGACATAGAAGAATATTTATAATGTATGCCCTGAACGCACTGATGTAGAAGTTGGACTTTGGAATCGGAGAAGAGACAAATGAAACTAGAACCCCACCTCCTCTCTCTGAAACAGATCCTAGGAGATTCCCTGTGGCCTGGCCAAAGCCAACAGTTCTCATGTGTGATAAAATAAACTCTTCCAGCTGGAGAATGCTGGGGTTATATTTTTATCTCTGGTGTCTGGTGACTGCATAAACTAGAAGAACAAGGCTAGAGTGATTTATATGTGTCATTAGAAACCGAGGACTTTTAAGGGTTCGTAAACATGTACAGTATGGGACATATTAGGCATACCATTTGGATAATACAAAACACGCATGGCAACCTTGAGTACTCACAAATTTGATGCAGAGAGAAAGTGAAGTATTTGTTTTTCTCCATTCTTTCTCTTGCCTGGCCAGAGAGTCACATGACCTACACCATGTGAAGACAGAGAACAGAGATTTGAGGATCCTTGGCTCGGTTTCAGCCAATGGGGAGTCATTCACAATTTAGGGTTATACCACAATCACCTGTGCAGTTTGTCAAGGATCCCGTCTGCAGAGCTTTTGATTTAGTGATGAGTGTTGAAGTCTGAGAATCTTCATTTTATGAATGCCTCCGCCAAGCCCAAAGATTATCCAACGCGCTGATGGAGATTTGAGGACTCTGGTAGATGTCACAGTCCAGACCCCCGAGCACGGTGTTTGGAAGGAGCAGTTTGCTAGGAAAGGGTGATGCACAATGCACGCCAAGCCTATTTACTAATCACATAGGATTCCTGAGAGTGGCTACCGCCATCTTGGTAGCATCTCTGGTCCAGGCCGTGTAGCAGTCTCTACAGCTGAACCATGGCAAACGATGTGGACCTTCTTTCCCTTAACTTCTCGTATTGGGGCCCAGAACTAGAGAAAAATGTGAGGGGCTCACGTGGCCATGTGTGTATGATTAACATGTGAGCAACTCATGAACATGGGTCTGAGCAAGGAAGACCATTTTTTTTTCTTAGAAAATTACTTAGTTTGTGGGTGCTGCCCTGTAAGTAGCTTCACATGAAACACCCTAGAAAATCATATATCACTATATTTATCTATGTGTGTGTATCTATATAAATATCTCTATCTATGTAGATAAAGATAGATATCTAGATATATAGATATACATAGGGGAGGGAGGGGGACAGAGACAATTACACTATTATACACTTTAGGACTTAATGGTTTGGACTCATACCAAAGGCAATCCACTTGAAAAGAAAAAAAAAAGGCTTGCCCCTTCAAGGACTGCATAAGGTGACAGAATCCCCTCTATGAAAGTAAATCTCTCTCTCACTGCCCAGCTGGCCGATTGTTCCAAGCCAGTAAATCGCAGATTCAACAAACACATTCAGGAAGGAGAAGCAGATGAGTAACACCAAGCTGTGCCGATAAGAAGGCCAGGCAAAGTCTTTGAATTTGTGCACAATGGAATAAATACCTTTCATCCACTCGCCCCGCTAAGCAGGCAACACCAGGAAACTCATTTTCCAATTAGTCAGCAGGTTTCGGCGCCATTACCTTGGAGATCAGATTTGCTACCATTCAAAAACGCATCACAGACAGTGTAGGAAGAGTTAAGCGTCCTGCCTGGCATGTGGGGTCTGGGAGGAGGTGAAGGGAGATTAGCTCCAGGAAAATGGGACGGTTTACATTACCAGAGGGGCTCTACCTGGCTCCAGGCTTAACAGTGAACAACGCTCTCAGCATATGGCCTTACAATGGATTAGTGATCAAGTACGATTAATCCTAATAGATCGTCTTTTGAACCTCGGTGGCTTGTTAGGTGAGAAAAAAATTGTCTGTCCCCAAAGTGTCAGGTGAAACTCTCATTTGAGGTAAGGCTACCATGTGGAGATGGGTCTCCATCTGGTGGCTTCCTTTTGTGAAACTCCACCAGAAGGTGTTTTAATGAGGCTTTTATAGCAGGCGCCACCTGCCACTAATCTGCCCCTCTAAAAAGGTGTAATTGAGGGTTGGTTTTACAGTATGGCTCATAGCCTAACCTTGGGAATTCATCAAGAAATGCAAATCTGGGTAGGATGGTGTAATCACGAAATGCCATTTTGGCTTTTGGTTTAGACTGAAGTGGTTATAGAAATTTGTGGTTGGTTAATTATAACCAGCTATGTAGTAGCTTCCCCTTTCTGTTAGATTAATACGTGTGTCATCTCAGAATTAAATAACCAAGTTGATGGTGACCATATGTCTTCATTCAATTCTTTGCACATGTAAAGAGTTGCAAGGCTGCTCGTGGTTCACACAATTTGGAGGTTTCATTTACACGATTAATGTTGAACTGGTTCAGATTTACTGTGTGTTTGTCTCCCGATGGGTGCTTCCATACCACAGTGCTTTATTTCAGTGAGACATGAGGAAATTACAAAATCACAGACATGTTTTCTATCGGTGGTACCAAGGGGAGAGAGTTATTCTTTATCTCTTTAAAGACACGGATGTTTGTCACATCCAGAATTTTGTCCGTTGCTCTCCTGGCATGGTTCTTTGCTGGTTACCAAGGACTGTGCCTGAAATATACTTGGCTGCAGAAGGAGGGAGAATAAAACAGAACAACTGGGAATCTTTAAAAATTTTAACAGGCGATTGAGTCCCTCTACATCCAAGTGCTCTGCTTCAACCTGGAGATACCACTCACAACAATGACCTTGCACAGACCCTGCCTCTCTATAGCATAGATTTTGGCTCATTCCCATGCCTTCAAGTTTATTTCTGAAAGTCATTTACCTTCATTGATATCATCTCAAGATATTATAGTTAGAAACATTTAGTACATATAAACAAATCCAGAAATCTTGTATAGTCTTAGACAAATTTTAATTCTATCTATACTCAATTCAGAAGTAAAAAAAAAAAAGAATACAGAACCCCCCTTTACACTTTTTCAATTATAAGCTTAAAAATGAAATATTGCGACAAAGGTAGATGACCTGAAACATGTAAAACCACAGTTGGCTTACAAGTCAAATTTGAGGTGATATTCATAAATAGAAAGTGTGACTTGGAGGCAGGAATCATAAATTGTTGGCACAAAGGTAAAATTCGACCCTGCAGTTTTATATTTGGGCTTTTGTTGTTTTTGTTTGTTGGGCTGCACATGGTGTGCATATTTTAATACAAATTTTAATCCATATGTACACAATGTACTTTTCCTTGTTTGCCAAAGGACCCATTTACCTCCTCCCCAATCTCACGCCCCCACACATTAATAAAATTCAGCCCCAGACCTAAAATAATGAGGCTGATTTTCGCACACCCCTGTGAATTGACTTTTGAATCAATCCAGGAGCATGTCTGCATGCACGTGCTGTTGCTGAAGCCCTTGGGGATGAAGGGAGATAGCAGGCACCCTCCCAATTAGCAGGATCACAGGAGCCAAATCTGCCACTCCTAGAGCTAAGTATTTTATTATCATCTTGCTCTCATAGTCCTAGCATCCTTGGAGTAAAGCGAGGTAACAAGGCTGTAGCAACTTGCTAGGCACGGGGGAAGATTTGCTCAAGCTCTGCAACCTCTTTTCCACAGGGGGAAGGTTTATGATGGGAGTGTGTAAACCTTTAGAAGCCTCCCCTTTACTGATGCTCTTCTCCGGGCTTCAAGTCTCCCGGACATGAATCATTTGAGTTGATTCTGCCAAAGAAAAAGAGTGCATGAACTTTGTTCTCCCATGGCCAAAAGAATGAGTTCCACTTTTTTTCCCTTTAGCTCTAGATAAATTAGAGAAATTGGTCCATCTTTCTTCCAAAGTATTCCGTCAGACTTTGTTTAATGTAGAGGAAATAATAGTTGCCTAAACTGCGCATGCTGCACAGTTGTCTGGCATGCAGCCTGTGTGCTGTCTCTGGCTCTGTCAATGCATTTCATCAGGCATGCAGCCTCCTTCTCCTTGCCTCGGATTCTGTGCTTGCTTCCCTTACGGCACTGGCTCTATATTCAGACTCACTATGAGGTGTTTTTATGGGTCAAGCCTTTTGGGTTTCCTCACATAGGGTTCTTTCCACATCTCAGGATGGACTTGACTCCCATGCCCCTGCCAACACTCAAGCACTTGGTGCCTCTCACATCAGTTCTTTCCTCTCCCCACAGCTCACAGCCTCTGCCAGGATACTCCTCCATTCCTGCCCACATTCTCAGGGCCCAAGAACTTTGTTGGAAATGTTCCTTTGTGTCCCTTTCATTAGGAACTTTTAGATGAGAGATCTTAATCCAAAGGAATAAAACTGGCTCGTTCACCTTTTCTCTTCAGTTCTTATCCATTTTTCTCATTGCACAGGTCTCACATTTGGGCTCTTTAAGTGGAGCAGGGAACATGAAGGTCAGGAGAAAACTTCATGATATCCCACAACCATACTTAAGATAGGTTTGAGAGAGAAAGAGAGAGAAAGAGAGAGAGAGAGAGAGAGAGAGAGAGAGAGAGAGAGAGAGAGAGAGAACCATTTGTTTTCAAGTACACATCTACTCCTGTAAATGAACCATGAAAGTGGGAACTGGAGAATCTTTGTGAGTGTGGTTTAGGTTTGCATCCTGATACACTTCACAAATGGCAAGGATCGGAATGGAGATACCCTGACAAAACCTTGGAGCTACAACCTGTCTGCATAAAACAGACGGGGATGATTGATCGACTCATCAAGAAGCCAAATCAATTTTCCAAAACTCTTGCCTTCCTCCACGAGTCCTGCCTTGCCCCGTGTTTCATTGATTACATTCCATATGAGCGTGCGTGAAGCGTTGTCTTCAGTTATCGCTCACTCCCTTCCTCCGTCAGGCATGGCTGAATCCCAGTCTTCAGCACACAGCGCCGCACCTCACCTGTGAGCTCCCCGAGAGCTCTGCAATGTGCCATTTCTCCTCTGGAGAACCCACCTGGAAGTTCGTCTTCCCCTCTCAGATTTTCTACACGAGTCCCCCAAATGAGGTTGGCTTACCTTGACGTTTTATTGTTACCTGGCATTTTACCCTCCTCCTCGGTGTACCGCATATGTTTCTAACCTGGGCCAATAAAGTTTAAAGAAAAGAGAGAAAAAGAGAAGCGCAAAGTAGAGGAGGAATGGGAGAAGTCTACGAAAAACCTAGAAACAAGAGTTTTTAAAATCATTTATTTTCTATCTTAGAAAAATCTTTTAAATGGCATCTTTATAATAACATAAAAACATAAGAACCAGAAAAAGTGATGAATTTCTGTATAACATGAAACCTTCTAGCCAGGACATGGTACTGGGTCTAATGGCTGTCCCTGAAAAGAAGCTGGCAGCCTCCGGCAGAGGTTCACTCGCAGAAGTGCTTACGACGCTGTGTGCAAGGAAGATTCCTGACCCAGCATTGGGGCTTTGATTCAGTAGACTTGGGTCGGATTCCAGGAACATCAGTTGTTAACGGCCACTCACAGTGATTGCGGCACTGCAGTAGAGACAGGGTTCCAAACTTGTGGGCTCTTTCATCAAAATCTTCAGTGCCTTCCTTGTCCGTTGGCGAACCTGATGGGGGAGTTTTAAAAATGAATGTGTCTGCAGGAGGAAAACTTTGTAGTAAGGAGCTGTGAAATTTATGGGTGAGTTTTGAAATTTGATTTAATTTAAGGAAGAGCTGTTTTGGACCAGCATTAAGCTAAAGAAAGAAAGAAAGAAAGAAAGAAAGAAAGAAAGAAAGAAAGAAAGAAAGAAGGAAGGAAGGAAGGAAGGAAGGAAGGAAGGAAGGAAGGAAGGAAGGAAGGAAGGAAGGAAGGAAGGAAGGAAACATCTAGCCTTGAGGCAGTCATTGTCCAGTCACTGAAGCATCAGGCCGATTAGAACCCAGGGCTGAATTGGAATGTGAGTGTTCCGACTGTCTCCACAGCCTGTGGGAAGTCATGGGATTTCCAGGCTGAGAGCCATTTGTGCACACAGTTCACCAACTTGCATCTTAGAGAACCCCAACATTTGCTGGCTGCAGGTGCAATCCCCTTACTGCAGCCCAAGGGAGGGATTCCACAGCTTGCAGTCTGACACACTGTCCTGCCTGCCCCGTTTACGTCCCTGCTAATTCCGTGGAGAGGATCTGAGTCTGGTAAACTATACTGGTACGAGGGCTGCTGGTCACAAACCCAGTGCTGGCAGCCTTGTAAAAGTCGCAATTACCAAATAGCACTTAAGTATCTCATAAAAGCCACGATGCAATGAACTTGGGGCAAAAGCTGATGTTTGTTTCCGGAATCCTCCCATTCAGTTTATTTTTAGGGAGAAAGCAAAGGTTAAGGCCACTCCATTGTTTTATGAACACAGACATTCAAACAGACTTGAAGCTAAAGTACTCAAACAATGGTAGTGCTATAGCTTTGGGGTGAACACACATGCACACACACACACACACACACACACACACAGAGAGAGAGAGAGAGAGAGAGAGAGAGAGAGAGAGAGAGAGAGAGAGAGAAAGAGAGAGAGAGAGAGAGAGAGAGGACATCTATTTAATTCATCCATTAATTTATTATTGGCCAAGTCAACCAGTATTTGAAACTTAAGGTTTTTTATCCAAAATATCTAACATTAAAAGGAAGGTTGCAGACAGACATGGGTTAACGGACAGGATTAATATTAGCACTGTTCTGTTTAGTCTCCAAATTCACACCTATTTACTCTGATGTTTGTTTCTAAGGTTTTCAGCCTTGACGAACCTTCACTTCCAGCAACCCAGCCTGCGTATCTCGGGAGAACTAAGTTTTCCTTCTTATTTCCATCCACAAAACTTTCGGTTCTGACAGTATGTGGCTTCATCTCTGATTGATCTTGAACTGGCATGATTTAAAAGGTTCTCCCAAGTGAGAAGTTCCACGAAAATAGGCATCTTTCATCTTTGGAGGCAAAGAAGTCCTGTGCCACATGGTGGGTGGCAGTTCCTTTGATCAGCATGTCTTTGCTCAAGCCCAGAGACTGAGTCACCCTACCAGGCATAGCCATACAATAGGCAGCAGTCACTCTACCAGGCAGAGTAGGACAATAGGCAGCCAGTATCCCAGTGGAAATGATGCTCAGGGATGGTTGGGAATTTCCATCCGAGCATCTTAATCCCATGGCTTGAGTCGTCACCATGAGCTCCACTAGGCCCATTAAAATGACTTCAGGTCATCTCCACTGAGCCTGCCCATTCACTCCGAAACAATTATCCTAATCCCCTTAGCAGACCCGATCCCTTAACGTTTATGAAGTGCCCTCCTATGCAGGGTGCTGACATTTTCCAACAACACTGGCCTCTTTGAAATGCCAATCAAAAACCCTTCTTGTTAAAATACATGACCCTCTCTGCAAGTATAAACAGACCTTCATACATCATCGCCACCGCCATCATTAAAAAGCACTTACAGTCCGCCCACCTGTGTACGAGGCTGTGCTGCTGGGTCCAGCCCAAACAAGTGCCTGAAGTGCTGACCTCAGGAAGGACCACTTACAATCCTGCCACTTCAAGGTTCTTCTGCTGCTTATTTAACAGTCTGTGCCCCTGGGCATGGGCCTGCAGTAGACCATTTCTGGTGGCTAGGTAATTGCCTCAAGAGGATTAATTAGCTGCTCAACATAGCAGCTCTTGGAATAGTCTCCCGTGGCAAAGCTCAGCACTATAAAGTTTTACCCAAATGCTCTTTCCCAGAACTTTAGGCACTGCCCCCTAGTCCTCATGAAGTCGGTTCCCCGGAGCTGATTGCGAAGGTTCCTGCAGAGTTTTCATCATCCTCCTCCATGTCGTTTTTATGAATACTCATCGCTAACGAAGCAAGGGAGAATGAATACAATTAGTGATGGTCCAGCCTTTGGGGTCCCGGCAAGTGTCAGAGGTTGTAGATTTATCTATCACACCGTTGCCTACTGCCTAGGAAATTTTGGAGAAATGTTCTGAGACACAACCTCCTCCAGTGTAAAATGGAAACCATGCACTCACTGTCAACGGTTGTCCTGAAGGTTAATTAAAGCAATATATTCTCAAGATATAGTCTTTGAATCTTGGTGGCACTAAAGTCCCAATATCACACTGTAGTTAAATCGTAGACAGGACTAGCATTATTTCTCAAATTAAGGATGATGTAAGAGGATTCCTGTTTTAGAAACTGGAAAGACTTTACAGAAATTTATAATCATACCTAGGCATGGTGGCTTATGTCAAAAAAATTCATAATCATGAAAGAGGCAAGAGAGCATGGAAAAGGAGTTGGAACTGGGATGCTCAACTTCGTGAGAATAGGGGATGTATTAGAGGCTTGCTCTGCGC